>NC_089203.1:25877807-26240307 GCF_963930695.1 Labrus bergylta | reverse complement strand
TCGGACTGTGTCGTCCCAACCACCGCCTGACGCCCAGCCACCACCATCGGACTGCGTCGTCCCAACCACCGCCTGACGCCCAGCCACCACCATCGGACTGTGTCGTCCCAACCACCGCCTGACGCCCAGCCACCACCATCGGACTGTGTCGTCCCAACCACCGCCTGACGCCCAGCCACCACCATCGGACTGTGTCGTCCCTCAACCACCACCCAACACCCAGCCACCACCATCGGACTGTGTCGTCCCTCAACCACCGCCTGACGCCCAGCCACCACCATCGGACTGCGTCGTCCCAACCACCGCCTGACGCCCAGCCACTACCATCATAAAGCAGAAATCCTTCCTGCATTTCATCCCATATGCTCTTTTGTAAAGCGTCTCGAGATAACACTTGTTATGAATGGGCGCTATACAAATATTGATTGAGCGATATCAAATGACACTGTTAAAGGAAGAATGAAATGTATGTATTCAAAAAAACTCACAACTGAGGGTGGTAGAAAACAGATAGAAATCATCTCACAGAAAAGCATTTGAGGAGCACAACTACAGTTTGGATCATTGGCAGTAAATAATAATGGATGAAGCCTGAGAGATGTCACCCATTGGTTTCTGAAGGGACACTCGAGGAACTGCAGTTTTTAGCTCTTCTGCATTGATTTAAATACTGCGTTGTAGTCTGGTGTTAAAGTTACCAGAAGCCCTGCTTGTCAACATGCAAGGCAGGCAACTGCTTGGGGCCCCTGACCAGTATGAGGGCCCTCAGGGCTCACAAACTTTAAGCCACAGCAGCCTAAAATGTGCAAATTTTGCTGTGAAAACCAAAGTTTGTCAATGAAAGTCAACCAAGAAAAATAAAGAGGAATTATCTGACTATTGGAGAGAAAACAGACACAGGAAAGAAGAGGAAGAGTCAGGATAATGGCGGACAAAATGGTGATAAATGTGGGTTGTTTAGTCCCCAATTATTTCTTGCCTGGGGCCCCAACAGACTCTATAGAATCACCACTGAATGTTATGCTTAATGGATATGTATGTTTGAATAATGAACACTCAATGTGTGGAAAAAAAAGTTTGATAATATACAAATTCCACAGTGTGTTTTAAACCCAAGTACTTAAACACATCAACAAAATGAGCTGCAAGTAAACTAATTGAATTCATCCAGCATAATTAATCTCATCTGTTTGTGTTTCATTGGCCTGCGTTTTTTTGTTGAGCAGAGACTCATTAAGTTGAATGAGTGTTTTGATGCAGTGTGATGGGGGAATTTAATTGATTAACTTTCTCTTAATTTAAAAAACTTGAAGGGAGGAGGCGTCATGAACTAATGACTGACAGCACTGCAGCACAAAAAGTTCTGCGGATTATGGTAGGTTCCAATTTGATAACTTTGGGATGCAAACTCGAGTGGAGGGTGGTTTGAGGTGTCTCTGGAGGAGGGCAGAGGCTTCAGTATGGAGGAGGGGTCGCCAAGGGGTCCTAGTATTATTCTATTATTGTATTTTTTCTCCCTTTATTTAACTGATGTACATATGTTTGATTTTTAACTTCTTGTCATTTTTGATAATTATATTCCTGTTTCTTGAGCTGTTGTGACAAAAAACATTTCCCCCATGAGGGATCAATAAAGTTTATCTTTATCTTTATCTAACAGCAGTTTGTTATGAGATGATGCACTTTCATTATGGAAGGATATTATAAATCTTTGAAAGCACTTTATCACGACTTGATGTAATCAGCGATGTTTGTTTTAATATATTTAAGGGTTTATTTTGAATGTATTTCATCTTTGGACTGAATCTCCCATCTGCACAACAAATAATTTCTTTAAGGTACTAATAAAGAAACCTGCAACCTGCAACCTGTGGCAAGTTTTAATCGTTGTTTTCATGATGTCCGGAGACAAAAACTTAATTCATTTGTTGAAGTGGCGGTTGGCATGTATGATTTTGGTGTAATAATAACCCTTTCCAGATTGGTGAATGAAATGTTTTTCAACAAAAATGAACAGTCCAAGCCCAGCTATGGAAACACTTTTTTGGTACAGTTGATAAAGTTTAATATAGTATATTCTCAACAGCTTCTTGACTAGGATACCAACAAACAAATCGTGTGGAAACACAACTATTGGTTTGTTTCTCTTCCCATCTTTGTCCTCCATTTCAGGCTCTCCGTCCTGCTTTCTTTTTTTTTCTGAGAATAAATCCAGCAGGTAGTGTGAAGAAAAATCTGGTAAAACAGTGTTTTTCAAGAGTCAGAACTCATTTGGGTCTGCTCGTTGGAATAGCCTGGGAAACTGATAGAGACCAGGAAACTCAGACTCGGCTGGCTGGCTGGCTGCACGAGTCGAAATCTGCCATGTTCCTTCCTCACACCATCTGCTGATGTATTCTGGAGACCTGTGGGTGATATGTAAGGGCTGTGTGAGAGCGAATGTGAATGTCTATGTCAAGTGTGTGTGTGTGTGTGAGAGAGAGAGAGCAGGAAGCGTAATCGGAGCATATGGGCTGTGAACTTGTATAAGAGAATAGACAGAGCAGGAGGACGAGAGGCTGAGAGGTGACGAGGAGGCTGTTTAAATGCTTGCATCGCTCGTTAAAAACACTTCTGAATGAAAAATAATGAGCTGGATGAGAGGTTTTACATCTTTAAGACATCCACACACCTTAGTTTTCTTCTTCAGCACTGATAAATGAGACCTTTTTTCACCTTTTTGGCTTTTATAGGCTACTTCAATGACAAGAAAACTGCCTTAAATTTGTGCAATTGATGATTAAACTGAGGGAGAAAATCTTAATTTGATAAATATTTCATAGCTTATGTGGTGACCATTTTAAAACAAACCCTATATTGTCCAAAGCAGTCGCCACTGGGATGTGAGTTGTGGAACTATTTCCGGACGTGTGCACCTGGCGTTGCAACAAACAAATGTCTGGTACTCTTTCCCAGTAGAGTCTTCAATCTGTTTATCATAGTTCATGATCAGGGTTCACTAATGCACATAAATGTCCCATTCTGTCCAATACATCATAAAGTATAAACTGTTACATCCAAGTCAACCCGACACAGTCAAAAAACGATATGCTTCCAAACACACCTGAATCCAATTACCTGGAGCCTTGACTTTATGCACAGCATAAGACAAGACTCCACCCAGTGTTCAGTGTTAGAATTACAATCAAATACAAATTGGCAGTGTTGTGTTGGGGTTTCTCTCAAGGATCAATAAAACAAGCATTTTAGCTCCTACAGCTTACGAGTACCTTTATATGAACACAACTAGTGCTGCACTTATCGAAACCGTTATATTTTATTCTATAACAAACCACAAAAAAAAAAAAAAATGGCAGAAGGTTTTCTGTCTTGGTTGTCCAGCAGGAGAGAGAGCTCAAAGTTGTGGAAGCCTGGCTTAGATGCCCCTTCCCCTCAGGTGAAGCACATCTGCAATCACAGGTAGGTGGGCGGAGTCTCCCAAGCAACCAGCAGGCACGCCAAAACTCTGAAACGCCAAAGAACACAACAAGTAAAACACCTTGGCCAGGGCTGTCACACCGGTCTCGAGACCACTTTTTGAAGTACTCGGTCTACTGGGTAAAAACACAGACTGAGGAAACGCTGCCATGAATTCATAATGAGGAAACACAAACGGTAAGGTTACAATGTTAGAATTCAATATTCAAGATGGTAAAATAAGATACAGATAGATAATAACAAATAAATAAGCTAATTATAAAAATACAATAGAATAAGGTTGTGTATAAATCAATAAAACAGACAAAGATATGAATTACATTCTTTGACGTTATTTTGAAAGCTTGGGCCATGTATTAAGAAAGGGGGAGGGCTGGGTACGTTTTTTTTCATTTCATCGTACATGCTTTTCGAACATGGACTAGTTCAACGGGGGAAAAAAATGAAACTAAGATATTAAAGGCTCTAATTCATGTTTGCTTTGTTTGCATGTGTATTTTATTTTATCTTTTTATTAAATGTTTGAAATAAATGAGTGAATGAACGAAATGGATTAAAACATTTAAATATGTACATAAATGAAACTATATAGGTTCAAATAAGATTCATTTGGACTAAAAAAGGCGGGTCTTGAGTTAAAATGTTGACTTCAGCTCTTCAGGTAAACTTTGAGTTCTGACTTTTGGCACAAAATAAAGGAAAATACCATTTTTATTATGTCATTTCTTACAGAGACATTTGATCACCTTTAACTGAGCTGCATGTGGCGATGTACACAAATGGTTTAATGTTTAATAGAAAAAACAGGTGAATTTCTGACTTATTGTAGAAATGATTTACAATGACAAAAGCTTTCATTCTCAGCCCCAGTCAACATGATGAATTGCTTACCACATACAGAGTCGTACACAGCCAACACAAACAGTTATATGATGAACAAACCGGATCAGGAAATCTGATCTGCCCTTGACAACAGAACGGTTTATGGAGGAAAAACCAACCAGGAAACATTTAGCCAAATGCTGAGCCTCTTTTTTATTTAATTTATTTAATATGGCAGACTATATTAGATATGATCAATATGTCTTTACTGGCAGGCTATGTACCACAGTCATTTAAAGTAGTGGTAATCAAACCTCTACTCAAAAAAACCTACTCTAGATTCAGGAACTCTAGCTAACTATAGGCCTATATCCAACCTTCCTCTTATCTCAAAGATCCTGGAGAAAGTGGTAGCTAATCAGCTGTGTGACTTTCTCCATGACAACAGTTCATTTGAGGAGTTTCAGTCAGGATTTAGAGTCCACCATAGCAATGAGACTGCACTAGTTAAAGTTACAAACAATCTACTTCTAGCTTCAGACAGGGGACTTCTCTCTGTGCTCGTCTTGTTAGATCTTAGTGCTGCTTTTGACACCATTGACCATCAGATCCTATTATACAGACTAGAACATTTACTTAGAATTACAGGGACTGCTTTAAGTTGGTTTGAATCCTACTTATCAGACCGTTCTCAGTTTGTACATGTTAATGATAAGTCCTCTATGCACACCAAAGTTAGCCATGGAGTGCCACAAGGTTCAGTGCTTGGACCAATTCTCTTTACATTATTTATGCTTCCTCTGGGAAATATTATGAGGAAACACTCCATACAGTTTCACTGTTATGCAGATGATACTCAGCTTTATGTATTGATGAAGCCTGATGGCACCAGTCAGTTATGTAAGCTAGAAACGTGCCTTAAGGACGTTAGGACCTGGATAACCAGAAATGTTTTGCTACTTAACTCAGACAAGACTGAAGTTATTGTGCTAGGCCCTAAAAACCTCAGAGAGACTTTTTGTAGTGATTTGACTGTCCTTAATGACATCAGCCTGGCATCTAGCACCACTGTTAGGAATCTAGGAGTTCTATTTGATCAAGATATGTCCTTTAGCTCTCACATCAGGCAAATTTCAAGAACAGCCTATTTTCACCTTCGTAAATATCCAAGATCAGGAATATCCTGTCGCAAAATGATGCAGAAAAACTAGTTCATGCATTTGTTACCTCCAGATTGGATTATTGTAATTCTCTTTTGTCGGGGTGCTATGGTAAGTCTCTAAAGACTCTTCAACTAGTCCAGAATGCTGCAGCTCGTGTACTGACTAGAACTAGGAAAAGGGACCACATCACTCCTGTGTTGGCTTCTCTGCACTGGCTCCCTATACAGTCTAGAATAGAATTCAAGATCCTTCTTCTCACTTACAAGGCTCTAAATGGCCAGGCACCATCTTATCTTAAGGAGCTACTAGTGCCGTACTGCCCCTTGAGAACATTACGGTCCCAGGATGCAGGCCTGCTAGTGGTACCTACAGTCTCTAAGTGTACTATGGGAGGTAAAGCCTTCAGTTATCGGGCTCCTCTCCTCTGGAATCGTCTTCCAGCCGGGGTCCGGGAGGCAGACATGGGCCGTATCTGAATTGCCAAGTACATACTCAATCTTTCAGTATGCAGTAGGCAGTAGGCAGACCGTACTATCCGTGCTGCATACTGTTAGTACCTACTATTCAGTATGCACACACAGTAGGCAGATATTTGTGCCTACTTCGTCTGATTCATTCAGTATGGAAGTGACGTCATTTACGTTACCCGAACCGGCCGCATCCACCCGTTTTTTTTTTTTCCGTTTTTTTTGTTTAGCTTTATTCAAGATGAGTAATGCACATACAGTCAGGTAAAAAAAAAAACAATATTACAATGTAAATCAAGTAAAAGACAGATTAATTAACTAAATCACATACAGTACATAAAGGAAAGTACAAATGAAGGACAGTAAGATACGGAATATAAAGTAAAATAAACCAATAAAGACACATTTAAATAGTGAAATTATTATTTAAATAGAGGGGGAAAGGTTTTATAATAATGCAGACATTTGTTATATTTTCTGTTGTTAATTAAAAGTAGTGATTTCAATCGGGAATTCTAGATTAAAAATTGATTCTATTAATCCACGCTTGTTTGTTTTAATTTGGAGGCGCACGTGACGTGCCAATTTACGTGTAATTTCGCACAGCATTGTGGGTGGTAAAATACAATTAATTTCCTGAAAGCACGCATCCGATCCATACTGCATGAAACCCGGAAGTTAGTATCCATACTGAAATGTTCAGTATACTGCGCTGACCCAAAAAATACATACTGAATGACCACAAAAGTTCAGTATACTGAAAGGCCACAGTCTGTATTTTTAAGAATAGACTTAAAACTTTCCTTTTTGATAAATCTTATAGTTAGTGCTGGTGTAGACCAGCTCCTAGTTATGCTGCTATAGGCTTAGACTACCGGGGGAACTGGCACCTCTCTCTCTCTCTCTCTCTCTCTCTCTGTGTGTGCATATACAGTACATCATATTACTGCATGTATCTATCTGTAAATCTCAGTCACTAACCACCTACTTTCCTGGGAGCTCTTAAGCTCTCTTAGGCTCCTCGAGATTGTTGGTTGATGACCTGCCAGAACAACCCCCCCTCCCCACCGGATTGTTGATGGACGGCTTGCCAGAACAAACCCATCCCCACCGGATTGTTGATGGACGGCTTGCCTCCCCCCACCCCCTTGCTCCCTATCCCTCTTCCTGCATCTTATCCCATCTCTCCCCCTATCCCTTTCCAAGCCCGGCGCAGTCTAGGCCTGTGAAGGCTGTTTCGTCATGAGCCGGGGATCCGGCTGAAGATTTCTGCCTTTTTAATAAGGCAGTTTTTTCTTACCACTGTAACCTTTTCTGCTTTGTTAAAGTGCTCATGATGGATATGCCGGGTCTTTGTAATATAGCAATAAGTAAGGTCTTTTTACCTGCTCTTTTGTAATGTTAACAGACAAAGAGTAAGGTATTTTACCTGCTTTTTGTAAAGTGTCTCGAGATAACACTTGTTATGAGTGGACGCTATACAAATAAAAATTGATTGATTGATTGCGCACTTAATGATGTTATTGATGAGGATGTTTTTGTTTAATAATGGTGAGTTTTGAACTCTCAAGATCAGCTGTCCATGTTGTGCTTTGCCTCTGGTCACTTCCTGTCAGCACCTGTGTGTCTGATCGGACTCAAAGCTGATCGTTTGCTCTTACTGACATTGTTCCCTTTTTTCTAGATCCTTGCTTGTGTTGTACTTACTCACTGATGTACGTCGCTTTGGATAAAAGCGTCTGCTAAGTGAATTGTAGAATTGTAGAAAACCATGAAACTTTGATTACATTTTTTTCAACTTTGGCAATACTTTTTTAAAAGTTTCCCCAAAACCCTCCTCGCTCCGCACAAGGTAAAGGTGAAAACAGCTTCTATCAACATTCAGACTCAAAAACAAGAACAAACTGCACAGAGCAGGACAACTTTTTGGGGAGTTTGCGCCTGAATATAATTTGCGCTATATTCTTTGTGAATTAGACTTTAAGGCAGAGCAGATAGTGAGAGCGAAGAAGGATGTGCAATTTTTGGTCACAACTGATTCTTGTTGAATCAGCCCCGAAGTGTAGATTTAAAATGTACTCTTCTTTGGAGACATGCATAGCCAAATATGTCACAAGTTTACATAACAGTCATATTTCAAACTGCAGTACACTTTACATTTCACTGCACATCTGTAATGTCATGATTTGGTCTGTTTAGTTTAGTTTTTTCACAGTTTAGATGTGTTTATCTTTTAGGTCTCATTCTTCACTGGTGTTTCCTAGTTTAGTCTTCAGTGTTTCCTGTGTTATTTTCTGATTCCATATCCTTGTGTCCCTCTATGTTCTAGTGTGTCTTGATGTTTCATTCTTGAGTTTAACAGTGTCTTCTGTGTTTCATGTATATATTTTGTAGTTCTCCTCAGTGTTGTCATGTATTTTCTCCCTGCCTCTGTGTGTTTCCCTCCAGTTTAATTGCCCTGATTGTCTTCACCTGTGTCGTTAGTCTCACCTGTGTTAGATCATTGTTTGTAGTATGTGAGTCTATGTTGGATGTCGGGCGTCTTCTGCTCTAGTGTTTTGACTTCTAGTTTTTGGTTTAAAGTAAGTTTTGTTTTTAGCCTTTTTGTTAAAATAAGTCTTATTTCGAGTTTCTGCAATTGGGTCCACCTCCTCTTTGTCTTTTTCATCAATCCGCTCATGACATGTATGAGCATGTGACAAATAAAAATCTTGAGTATGTGTATTGATTGATAGATTGATAGAACTTTATTGTCATGAGTGGTCTGAAATTTGTCTTGCATTACAGCGGCTCCATTTGCGACATAAAAATTAGACCGATTCATGTTATGTATGTTTGTGTATTTGCTGTCATTTATCAGTCTGTCCTCCACTATTTGTCGGAGCCAGGTTTGCCTGACAATGTGAAGCATTTTGATGGAAGAGCAGGATAACTGGCAGATAAGAAATGTTGCAGTGGCAAGTCAGAGGTTTTTTTCACTGTCGAAGAGGAAAAGAAGACTAAAAAAAACTATCCTTTATATTCAGCCCGTTACACACACGGATCCACAGAGGTCTCTGCTGTGGCAACAAACGGAGCTGTGTGTGTGTGACCTGCAGAGTCGGGAGGCGTCTTTATGTGAAGACACTCTCCTGCTCGTCGTACAATCAGGTCTTTTCCCAAACTCTGCAGCACAGAGTGGAAACAGAGAATCTCCACATAACATCTCCACCCTCTGTGGACTCTGTTTTGTACTTCTGACAACCAACTGAACAATCTGGACAACTTGAATGTGTTTTTTTTTTCGC
This sequence comes from Labrus bergylta, assembly GCF_963930695.1. Classification (NCBI taxonomy): domain Eukaryota; kingdom Metazoa; phylum Chordata; class Actinopteri; order Labriformes; family Labridae; genus Labrus; species Labrus bergylta. The sequence continues at coordinate 26,231,091 of NC_089203.1, read as the reverse complement.
ACAATGCAGATGGCGAGAAACCGCCCTGAGCAGGGAGAGGAGCTAGTACCAGACAAAAGTCAATATTTTATAAACATTTATTGTACTGGGCATGCACTTAAAGAGACAGCTCACACAAAACCCAGCAGACTGAAGCACAGACTACTCTACTGGAGTGTTAGTGAGTAATTATGAACCTACTGATAAACAAATGAATAATTTACTCTGAGGAGCAGATAAACTTTAGAAGATATAAATGCCATATTTTGAGGATTGTGTCCTTTCTTTAAACATTACAGACTCACAAACCTTCTGAACATTTGTGTCACTTTGGTTTTGCTTGTCCTTCATGTGTATAGGTGTGTACATTTTTTTTTTGTATTGTATTGTAAGAAATAACTGTCTGTGAACATCTGATCCAAACTTGGTGGAATTCTGATCTTGATTTCCAAAAAATACATCCTATTAAGCAGATACTGTCCCTTTTCCCTTCTTTCAGTTTTTGGTAAGATAAAAAAAAAACAGAAACAAATCTAATTTTGCCAAAAAATAATTTGAATACGACCATTTCATAAACTGTAAATGTAAATATACATGCTATAAAGTTATAAAAAAAAAAAAAAACATGATTATGCTGTCAAGTAGGGGGATCTCAACTTTGAGGGGCCCAAATTACTCTACTAAATGATTTGCTCAAGGGTAAGTGAGTAAGTCAGTAAAGTTTCTTTATGTAGTACTTGTTACAGACAAAGATCACAGAGTGCTTTACATCAACAAACATAATAAAAACAGAAACAAATGAGTACTTAATAGACCAGCATTATAAAATCCTGCTTTAACCAGGAACAATAATTGACACGGTAAAACATAGCACAGGAGGTAGACTGGGTGGACTTGATTACCCATATGTCTGTCTAAACATCACAGTTTTAATAGCACCAATCCTTTGGAATTCCCTGCACATCTCATTACTTTTTTCAGACTCTGTTGAGTCTTTTAAAAAGCAATGAGATGTGCAGGGAATTCCAAAGGATTGGTGCTATGGCTAAAACTGGGCCAATTAATGTAACTCAAAGTCCCCCTCATCTGATCTCCCTAAATGAATGTGGAATGGATGGATGTATGGATTAAGAGATGGATGCCTTGTTGGTTGGTTGGATGGATGGATGGGTGGATGGATTAAGAGAAGGATGCCTGGTTGGATGGATGGATATGTTTCTGTAGTGACAGCATGAAAGCATGACGGCTGGTAAAGAGCCTCCTCCTACGGCCCCTCGCCCTCCTGCAGACACCAAGTCAACTGTGTCATTGGCCTGCTAATGGGAGGGATCACGCCTGGCTGTATAACAAGAGCAGGACAAGCTGTCAGTGGTCCTTCTGACAGGTGCAGCTTTCCCAGAATGCCTTGCAGCCGTGCCGCAGAGCGCCATAGAAGCCCCTGCATCTCCGGCTGCTCTCTGCTGACGTGCCAAACCCGTCCGTCCCCCACAGACACAAGTAATTAGGTTTTCACCCGGGCCTTACACAGCAGACCGGGAGCACGCTCTGCTGCTTGTCAGCTCGCTGTAAATCCCACTCTGCCTCTTTTTCACCTCCAATCAAACTACCTCCAGCTTTCACTATGAACAGGGCTGTGTGCAAACAGGTGTAAGAGGGAGGGTACAAAGTTAGCCTCTGGAGGAGCCTCTCATTTAAAGTTGTTTTATAATATGATTTACATTTCTCTTGACAGACAGACAGACAGACAGACAGACAGACAGACAGACACACAGACAGACAGACAGACAGACAGACAAACAAACACACAGACAGACGGGCAGATGGACAGACAGACACGCAGACAGACACACACACACACACACACACACACACACACACACACACACACACACACACACACACACACACACACACACACACACACACACACACACAGGAGAGTTGTCCATTGTTATGAAGTAAAATATATCAACAAATGCTCATTTCGATCTGTTTGTAATGTAAATACGCTTAGAGAGGCTCCAGACAGATTGGGTGGGGGTGGGGAGGTGGGAGGCTCTTTTCATAGGGTTGCTGATATAGACACCAGAAAATGTAACTTTTCATTCAAGGTCATCAAATACTGATGTTTGTGCTTCGCAACTGCTCCAAATTTGTCATTTCTGTTTTTTTGTATACAATGATTCAATTTATCAAATTTTCTTTCTTCATAAGAGAACTGCTAAAAATGAGAAATACTTACACTGGAATTATGCTTGAGCAATAACAGAGAGCCTTTGAAAAGACAAGTGAAGTCGTACAAACAACAGAGCCGAAGCAGAGATGACGGAGGGGCCACAAACACAAAACTTTGACCTATAGGTGTTGCCATTCGAGTCCTGAGCCAAACCAGATCTGATGACTAGTTTAAACCAAAAGAGCTGTTTGTCAACAGGCAACGCAGGCAACTGCTTGAGACCCAGATCAGTAGGGGGCCCCAGAAGGCTTACAAGCTTAAGCCAAAGCAGTGGCTCAAGATGTGCGAATTTTGCAAAGACCAACCCTAAGGGGGCCCCATCTGACAGCACTCACTGTATTGATGTGAAAACCAAAGTTTTTCATTAAAAGTCACTGAAGAAAAATGAAGAGGATTTAGCCTTCTATAGGAGAGGAAAAAGAGGATGAGGATTAGGCGTCGGCTGGTAGACATAATGGTGATGAACGCTGGTTGGAGGGCCCCCAAATTGATTTTTGCCTAGGGCCCCAACAGACTCTAGAATCGCCAATGGTTTAAACCCAAAATCGTTCTTTTTTCAAACCTCATTGCACTGCATATCCTCAGTCACTGAGGTTACTTAGCCTGGTCACAGAACACATGTACACTTTGAGCAGCTTGTTTAGTCGCAGTTACTGAGAAGAATGTACTAAAATGGAAATTGTGGATCCAGGATAGTTGTTTAAAATCTGACAGAGTCATTTATACAGTGCATACATATGTTTTTTTCCCCCTTCCCCTTTTAACGGCCATTCGACATAAGTAGGGCAACAGGAGGAGACACAGCATTTTTCAAAAGGCTGTTTTGGGACACATAAACACAGGCACACTTACAGGCCAGAAGTAATGTTTTTGATTCTGTTGCTGAAAAATGTGAAAGAATGCATCTTGCTGTGTGTATTTTCTAGGCCAGGACTACATGCCAGAATCACAGCGAGTCCCGTCATGAAGAGGGAACAAATTCATCTTGGCACTTACATCCTGGCTGCAGCAGAAAAAAAAGTCTTCTGGCTGTTGAGGGGGATCTGTACTACGACAAGAAAGTGAGTCTCTCTAGCAGGGAGCAACAGTCTGTTCTTTAGTTTTGTTTGTGTTGCTTTGAATATGTGAATTGAAGAAGTGAAGAAAGATAAGGATTTTCTTTTGGTTTCGGCAGTTCTTCCTTCAAAGCTTGTTAGCGATTAAAAACGATTAAATGTGTCTTGGAACAATGTTTGAGTTTGTGCTCTGACCTAGCTTCTCCCTGCAGATTTGTTTTACAGGCAGAAAACTAATAACCTAAACGCTCCCTTGCTGGGGCCTGCAGGTGGATGCCGAGGTACTGGAGGGGCTGAAAGCATGAGCTGGTGTCGGGCAGTAGTGGTATAGACAAAGCAGGGGGGATTAACAGCTTTGATGAAAGGCCAAAAAAGGAGAATGTGTCTTTCAGTTGATTGGGGGAAATGATGCATATTAAGTCTGTGATCAAAGCAGCAACTTCTGGTGTTGAAAGATGAAGCTGTTACGCCGCCACACAACCCCACAGCTAAATGCTATCCTTGCACCTAACGCTAAGGCCAGTGAGCCTGTAACTTAATGCCTCTCCTTACGTGTTGCATAAACGTGACTGTGTATCCTGCCTTACTCAGGTGTGTCATCAGTACTGACCCTGCTTCTCCTCCTACCAACCACGCCTACCGCTAAAGACACTGAAGTGAATCCTCCTAACGCATTATCATAACATCGCGCAAGTGCAAAAAAAACCTGCACTTCCTCCAGTGTCCACCTGAGGCTGGCTCAAGGTTGAATTTGGTATCAATATCTAATTTATTTTTTGGTACACTCTGTATGGGGATTGAATATGTTTCCACAACTCATCTATTTGGATTTTATTAAGCCTACGAATTATACATAGATTTGAGTAATTGTGGGCGTGGCTGAGTTGATTGACAGTCAGGAGCATTGTTGCTGTTTGACAGGAGGCTGAAGACAACTTCAGGACTGCCTCTTTGTCTGTTAGTAGATTAAACAAAAGTTAAGTACAGTAGTGTCTGTCAGTATTTCCAATATGGTTGAATGAGTTAACCGATATAACTGTCTAGCTATATAACTGCTAGCTCCATTTCTTCGGCGTTACAAAAAACCACTGAAAAGCTATTTCGTTCAGAAAGCAGTGAAACAGCTGAGTAAAGATAGTTTGTGATGAGGCCAATGCCCAACATTGATACCATGTAAATTAAATACTATTCACTCAAACTGTTCTGAAGGCTGAAAATGGACGAACAAGACCCTCAATGAGAAGAAACAGAAAATATTCATTGTTCATGACATAATGACAACATTTTTTTGCAGTCAATTGAAAAAAAAAGGATTTTGTTTTAGACTAAAAATTAATAAATAACAAGATAACTGTGTTTTTCTTCAACTCTTAAAAGTTGACTTTGTTGAGATGTAAGGCTTTCGCAGCAGCAGACACAAACAGCACAGTGTGTGAAGAAATAATGTGTAGAAAGGTGGAGGAGGTGCTGAGAAAGGGCCCAGATCTGCCAGCTGACAGCCTCCATTAGAGACAGACTGAGCTGCAGATTGGGGTTAACTGGTGCAGATCAAGCTGATATGGCATGCCAGCAGCTGCTTTCTCATTCACTGCCTGCTCTGTGCAGCAATGCTTAACTAGAATTCTTTGCTGTTGGAATATCAGGCTGTGCATGTCTATAGAGAGAGCTCGGTTTGTCCCCTCTGGACTTCTGTTGAAACATAAGAAAGCAACATGGCCAAATCTTCTGAGGTCATTCTTTCTCAACAATTCTCATTCAAAAATGATCTTACAATCATTTGAACGAATTAACATGAATTTCAATTTCTGCCCTGAGTCTTATGACTCCTTCAAGCAAATATCTGTCAACAGAAGAATCAAGTCAAAGAGTGTTTCATCAGCTATGCAGCATCAAAATTACATACTGTGAGGCTTACAGAATTTTGCCCCTTACTCACCATGAGGTAGGGTGCAAAACATTGCAGCCCATTGCAAGAGTGCTTGTCTATTGTACCTAAATTGTAGATACCTCTGAAATGGACTAAGACAAAAGGAAAATGTTGGCTACTAAACACATCTGTCTGAAACAATTAAACTTTGGTTGGTTTCATTAAACTGCATACCTTCTCTGGGTCTCTGTCCCAACCACCAGAGATGCATGAAGAGACGACAGGAAACAGGAGGGAGGAAATATATTTTAAGAGATTGTAAGATAAATGTTTTAAGAGACTGTAAGAGAAAGATGTTTTAAGAGACAGAGAAAGCCATTCTCTCCACCTCTGTCAAGTATCCTTTTTTGTTTGAAGAAAATGTAATATTTGAAAATATCTCTTCCCCACCAAATGTCTTGTGTTTTTATAAGCAACTTTATGTGTGCTGACATTTTTTTAGATTCTTAGATACAAGTTTGATTATTTTAGTCACTCCAAATAGTGTTGGATTTTTTGACTTTAACTTTTTGAGTGAAGAAGCCATTAAAGTGCACCACAAACATGTCATTGTTCTGAAAATAAACGTTATCCAGTGAGGCCTGACAAAATGAACCATGTGTGCAGTGGGCGTTGTAGCAAGTCAAACTTCAACTAATACCTGTCAAGGGTATTCTTGTGCAGAGGCAATATCGTAGTCCATGAAGTTCTACTGAGACGTGATTATTGCTGGTTGAAAACTTAACCCAATTCCCGCCTAGATGACTTGAAATATAGTCAGCAACGGCAATTTTTGATAGTCTCTCAGGAGACTTGATCATTTGTACCAATGACAACTACAAAAAGACTCTAGGCGCATGACAAATGCTAGAATGAAGCAGCAAGGATAAAAGCTTTCCACGTCCCCCTCCTTGGCGTTTCTTACTCATATTTATAATACGAAAGCCATCAAAGCTGTAGTAAATTAGCAGAAGGCTGATCTTAAGATGATTCACATAGGCTAGATTGTTATCCTATGAATGTAGGATTTGCTAATCAAACCGGGACTAGCGTGACTTCCAAAAGGCAGAGTTTGTGGTCAGTGAGCCAATCACTAGTAAGCTCAGCTTTTCATGGTGCTGAAACTGCCATCGATAGGCTAGAATTCTGGCTGACATGAACACAACATTACCAAGCTTAGCTTGATAATTGTAGCCCAAGCTAATCCTAATGGAAACACGGATGAAATTATCCAAATAGTATTGGATTTCAACATCAAGCCCTGTGACTTTTTGAGTGAAGAAGCCATTAAAGTGCACCACAAACATGTCATTGTTCTGAAAATAAACGTTATCCAGTGAGGCCTGACAAAATGAACCATGTGTGCAGTGGGCGTTGTAGCAAGTCAAACTTCAACTAATACCTGTCAAGGGTATTCTTGTGCAGAGGCAATATCGTAGTCCATGAAGTTCTACTGAGACGTGATTATTGCTGGTTGAAAACTTAACCCAATTCCCGCCTAGATGAGTTGAAATATAGTCAGCAACGGCAATTTTTGATAGTCTCTCAGGAGACTTGATCATTTGTACCAATGACAACTACAAAAAGACTCTAGGCGCATGACAAATGCTAGAATGAAGCAGCAAGGATAAAAGCATTCCACGTCCCCCTCCTTGGCGTTTCTTACTCATATTTATAATACGAAAGCCATCAAAGCTGTAGTAAATTAGCAGAAGGCTGATCTTAAGATGATTCACATAGGCTAGATTGTTATCCTATGAATGTAGGATTTGCTAATCAAACCGGGACTAGCGTGACTTCCAAAAGGCAGAGTTTGTGGTCAGTGAGCCAATCACTAGTAAGCTCAGCTTTTCATGGTGCTGAAACTGCCATCGATAGGCTAGAATTCTGGCTGACATGAACACAACATTACCAAGCTTAGCTTGATAATTATAGCCCAAGCTAATCCTAATGGAAACACGGATGAAATTATCCAAATAGTATTGGATTTCAACATCAAGCCCTGTGACTTTTTGAGTGAAGAAGCCATTAAAGTGCACCACAAACATGTCATTGTTCTGAAAATAAACGTTATCCAGTGAGGCCTGACAAAATGAACCATGTGTGCAGTGGGCGTTGTAGCAAGTCAAACTTCAACTAATACCTGTCAAGGGTATTCTTGTGCAGAGGCAATATCGTAGTCCATGAAGTTCTACTGAGACGTGATTATTGCTGGTTGAAAACTTAACCCAATTCCCGCCTAGATGACTTGAAATATAGTCAGCAATGGCAATTTTTGATAGTCTCTCAGGAGACTTGATCATTTGTACCAATGACAACTACAAAAAGACTCTAGGTGCATGACAAATGCTAGAATGAAGCAGCAAGGGTAAAAGCTTTCCACGTCCCCCTCCTTGGCGTTTCTTACTCATATTTATAATACGAAAGCCATCAAAGCTGTAGTAAATTAGCAGAAGGCTGATCTTAAGATGATTCACATAGGCTAGATTGTTATCCTATGAATGTAGGATTTGCTAATCAAACCGGGACTAGCGTGACTTCCAAAAGGCAGAGTTTGTGGTCAGTGAGCCAATCACTAGTAAGCTCAGCTTTTCATGGTGCTGAAACTGCCATCGATAGGCTAGAATTCTGGCTGACATGAACACAACATTACCAAGCTTAGCTTGATAATTATAGCCCAAGCTAATCCTAATGGAAACACGGATGAAATTATCCAAATAGTATTGGATTTCAACATCAAGCCCTGTGACTTTTTGAGTGAAGAAGCCATTAAAGTGCACCACAAACATGTCATTGTTCTGAAAATAAACGTTATCCAGTGAGGCCTGACAAAATGAAACATGTGTGCAGTGGGCGTTGTAGCAAGTCAAACTTCAACTAATACCTGTCAAGGGTATTCTTGTGCAGAGGCAATATCGTAGTCCATGAAGTTCTACTGAGACGTGATTATTGCTGGTTGAAAACTTAACCCAATTCCCGCCTAGATGACTTAAAATATAGTCAGCAACGTTTTTGAGTGAAGATGCCATTAAAGTGCACCACAAACATGTCTTTGTTCTGAAAATAAACATTATCCAGTGAGGCCTGACAAAAAGAACCATGTGTGCAGTGGGCGTTGTAGCAAGTCAAACTTCAACTAATACCTGTCAAGGGTATTCTTGTGCAGAGGCAATATCGTAGTCCATGAAGTTCTACTGAGACGTGATTATTGCTGGTTGAAAACTTAACCCAATTCCCGCCTAGATGACTTGAAATATAGTCAGCAACGGCAATTTTTGATAGTCTCTCAGGAGACTTGATCATTTGTACCAATGACAACTACAAAAAGACTCTAGGCGCATGACAAATGCTAGAATGAAGCAGCAAGGGTAAAAGCTTTCCACGTCCCCCTCTTTGGCGTTTCTTACTCATATTTATAATACGAAAGCCATCAAAGCTGTAGTAAATTAGCAGAAGGCTGATCTTAAGATGATTCACATAGGCTAGATTGTTATCCTATGAATGTAGGATTTGCTAATCAAACCGGGACTAGCGTGACTTCCAAAAGGCAGAGTTTGTGGTCAGTGAGCCAATCACTAGTAAGCTCAGCTTTTCATGGTGCTGAAACTGCCATCGATAGGCTAGAATTCTGGCTGACATGAACACAACATTACCAAGCTTAGCTTGATAATTATAGCCCAAGCTAATCCTAATGGAAACACGGATGAAATTATCCAAATAGTATTGGATTTCAACATCAAGCCCTGTGACTTTTTGAGTGAAGAAGCCATTAAAGTGCACCACAAACATGTCATTGTTCTGAAAATAAACGTTATCCAGTGAGGCCTGACAAAATGAACCATGTGTGCAGTGGGCGTTGTAGCAAGTCAAACTTCAACTAATACCTGTCAAGGGTATTCTTGTGCAGAGGCAATATCGTAGTCCATGAAGTTCTACTGAGACGTGATTATTGCTGGTTGAAAACTTAACCCAATTCCCGCCTAGATGACTTGAAATATAGTCAGCAACGGCAATTTTTGATAGTCTCTCAGGAGACTTGATCATTTGTACCAATGACAACTACAAAAAGACTCTAGGCGCATGACAAATGCTAGAATGAAGCAGCAAGGGTAAAAGCTTTCCACGTCCCCCTCCTTGGCGTTTCTTACTCATATTTATAATACGAAAGCCATCAAAGCTGTAGTAAATTAGCAGAAGGCTGATCTTAAGATGATTCACATAGGCTAGATTGTTATCCTATGAATGTAGGATTTGCTAATCAAACCGGGACTAGCGTGACTTCCAAAAGGCAGAGTTTGTGGTCAGTGAGCCAATCACTAGTAAGCTCAGCTTTTCATGGTGCTGAAACTGCCATCGATAGGCTAGAATTCTGGCTGACATGAACACAACATTACCAAGCTTAGCTTGATAATTATAGCCCAAGCTAATCCTAATGGAAACACGGATGAAATTATCCAAATAGTATTGGATTTCAACATCAAGCCCTGTGACTTTTTGAGTGAAGAAGCCATTAAAGTGCACCACAAACATGTCATTGTTCTGAAAATAAACGTTATCCAGTGAGGCCTGACAAAATGAACCATGTGTGCAGTGGGCGTTGTAGCAAGTCAAACTTCAACTAATACCTGTCAAGGGTATTCTTGTGCAGAGGCAATATCGTAGTCCATGAAGTTCTACTGAGACGTGATTATTGCTGGTTGAAAACTTAACCCAATTCCCGCCTAGATGACTTGAAATATAGTCAGCAACGGCAATTTTTGATAGTCTCTCAGGAGACTTGATCATTTGTACCAATGACAACTACAAAAAGACTCTAGGCGCATGACAAATGCTAGAATGAAGCAGCAAGGGTAAAAGCTTTCCACGTCCCCCTCCTTGCCGTTTCTTACTCATATTTATAATACGAAAGCCATCAAAGCTGTAGTAAATTAGCAGAAGGCTGATCTTAAGATGATTCACATAGGCTAGATTGTTATCCTATGAATGTAGGATTTGCTAATCAAACCGGGACTAGCGTGACTTCCAAAAGGCAGAGTTTGTGGTCAGTGAGCCAATCACTAGTAAGCTCAGCTTTTCATGGTGCTGAAACTGCCATCGATAGGCTAGAATTCTGGCTGACATGAACACAACATTACCAAGCTTAGCTTGATAATTATAGCCCAAGCTAATCCTAATGGAAACACGGATGAAATTATCCAAATAGTATTGGATTTCAACATCAAGCCCTGTGACTTTTTGAGTGAAGAAGCCATTAAAGTGCACCACAAACATGTCATTGTTCTGAAAATAAACGTTATCCAGTGAGGCCTGACAAAATGAACCATGTGTGCAGTGGGCGTTGTAGCAAGTCAAACTTCAACTAATACCTGTCAAGGGTATTCTTGTGCAGAGGCAATATCGTAGTCCATGAAGTTCTACTGAGACGTGATTATTGCTGGTTGAAAACTTAACCCAATTCCCGCCTAGATGACTTGAAATATAGTCAGCAATGGCAATTTTTGATAGTCTCTCAGGAGACTTGATCATTTGTACCAATGACAACTGCAAAAAGACTCTAGGCGCATGACAAACGCTAGAATGAAGCAGCAAGGGTAAAAGCTTTCCACGTCCCCCTCCTTGGCGTTTCTTACTCATATTTATAATACGAAAGCCATCAAAGCTGTAGTAAATTAGCAGAAGGCTGATCTTAAGATGATTCACATAGGCTAGATTGTTATCCTATGAATGTAGGATTTGCTAATCAAACCGGGACTAGCGTGACTTCCAAAAGGCAGAGTTTGTGGTCAGTGAGCCAATCACTAGTAAGCTCAGCTTTTCATGGTGCTGAAACTGCCATCGATAGGCTAGAATTCTGGCTGACATGAACACAACATTACCAAGCTTAGCTTGATAATTATAGCCCAAGCTAATCCTAATGGAAACACGGATGAAATTATCCAAATAGTATTGGATTTCAACATCAAGCCCTGTGACTTTTTGAGTGAAGAAGCCATTAAAGTGCACCACAAACATGTCATTGTTCTGAAAATAAACGTTATCCAGTGAGGCCTGACAAAATGAACCATGTGTGCAGTGGGCGTTGTAGCAAGTCAAACTTCAACTAATACCTGTCAAGGGTATTCTTGTGCAGAGGCAATATCGTAGTCCATGAAGTTCTACTGAGACGTGATTATTGCTGGTTGAAAACTTAACCCAATTCCCGCCTAGATGACTTGAAATATAGTCAGCAACGGCAATTTTTGATAGTCTCTCAGGAGACTTGATCATTTGTACCAATGACAACTACAAAAAGACTCTAGGCGCATGACAAATGCTAGAATGAAGCAGCAAGGATAAAAGCTTTCCACGTCCCCCTCCTTGGCGTTTCTTACTCATATTTATAATACGAAAGCCATCAAAGCTGTAGTAAATTAGCAGAAGGCTGATCTTAAGATGATTCACATAGGCTAGATTGTTATCCTATGAATGTAGGATTTGCTAATCAAACCGGGACTAGCGTGACTTCCAAAAGGCAGAGTTTGTGGTCAGTGAGCCAATCACTAGTAAGCTCAGCTTTTCATGGTGCTGAAACTGCCATCGATAGGCTAGAATTCTGGCTGACATGAACACAACATTACCAAGCTTAGCTTGATAATTATAGCCCAAGCTAATCCTAATGGAAACACGGATGAAATTATCCAAATAGTATTGGATTTCAACATCAAGCCCTGTGACTTTTTGAGTGAAGAAGCCATTAAAGTGCACCACAAACATGTCATTGTTCTGAAAATAAACGTTATCCAGTGAGGCCTGACAAAATGAACCATGTGTGCAGTGGGCGTTGTAGCAAGTCAAACTTCAACTAATACCTGTCAAGGGTATTCTTGTGCAGAGGCAATATCGTAGTCCATGAAGTTCTACTGAGACGTGATTATTGCTGGTTGAAAACTTAACCCAATTCCCGCCTAGATGACTTGAAATATAGTCAGCAACGGCAATTTTTGATAGTCTCTCAGGAGACTTGATCATTTGTACCAATGACAACTACAAAAAGACTCTAGGCGCATGACAAATGCTAGAATGAAGCAGCAAGGATAAAAGCTTTCCACGTCCCCCTCCTTGGCGTTTCTTACTCATATTTATAATACGAAAGCCATCAAAGCTGTAGTAAATTAGCAGAAGGCTGATCTTAAGATGATTCACATAGGCTAGATTGTTATCCTATGAATGTAGGATTTGCTAATCAAACCGGGACTAGCGTGACTTCCAAAAGGCAGAGTTTGTGGTCAGTGAGCCAATCACTAGTAAGCTCAGCTTTTCATGGTGCTGAAACTGCCATCGATAGGCTAGAATTCTGGCTGACATGAACACAACATTACCAAGCTTAGCTTGATAATTATAGCCCAAGCTAATCCTAATGGAAACACGGATGAAATTATCCAAATAGTATTGGATTTCAACATCAAGCCCTGTGACTTTTTGAGTGAAGAAGCCATTAAAGTGCACCACAAACATGTCATTGTTCTGAAAATAAACGTTATCCAGTGAGGCCTGACAAAATGAACCATGTGTGCAGTGGGCGTTGTAGCAAGTCAAACTTCAACTAATACCTGTCAAGGGTATTCTTGTGCAGAGGCAATATCGTAGTCCATGAAGTTCTACTGAGACGTGATTATTGCTGGTTGAAAACTTAACCCAATTCCCGCCTAGATGACTTGAAATATAGTCAGCAACGGCAATTTTTGATAGTCTCTCAGGAGACTTGATCATTTGTACCAATGACAACCACAAAAAGACTCTAGGCGCATGACAAATGCTAGAATGAAGCAGCAAGGGTAAAAGCTTTCCACGTCCCCCTCTTTGGCGTTTCTTACTCATATTTATAATACGAAAGCCATCAAAGCTGTAGTAAATTAGCAGAAGGCTGATCTTAAGATGATTCACATAGGCTAGATTGTTATCCTATGAATGTAGGATTTGCTAATCAAACCGGGACTAGCGTGACTTCCAAAAGGCAGAGTTTGTGGTCAGTGAGCCAATCACTAGTAAGCTCAGCTTTTCATGGTGCTGAAACTGCCATCGATAGGCTAGAATTCTGGCTGACATGAACACAACATTACCAAGCTTAGCTTGATAATTATAGCCCAAGCTAATCCTAATGGAAACACGGATGAAATTATCCAAATAGTATTGGATTTCAACATCAAGCCCTGTGACTTTTTGAGTGAAGAAGCCATTAAAGTGCACCACAAACATGTCATTGTTCTGAAAATAAACGTTATCCAGTGAGGCCTGACAAAATGAACCATGTGTGCAGTGGGCGTTGTAGCAAGTCAAACTTCAACTAATACCTGTCAAGGGTATTCTTGTACAGAGGCAATATCGTAGTCCATGAAGTTCTACTGAGACGTGATTATTGCTGGTTGAAAACTTAACCCAATTCCCGCCTAGATGACTTGAAATATAGTCAGCAACGGCAATTTTTGATAGTCTCTCAGGAGACTTGATCATTTGTACCAATGACAACTACAAAAAGACTCTAGGCGCATGACAAATGCTAGAATGAAGCAGCAAGGGTAAAAGCTTTCCACGTCCCCCTCCTTGGCGTTTCTTACTCATATTTATAATACGAAAGCCATCAAAGCTGTAGTAAATTAGCAGAAGGCTGATCTTAAGATGATTCACATAGGCTAGATTGTTATCCTATGAATGTAGGATTTGCTAATCAAACCGGGACTAGCGTGACTTCCAAAAGGCAGAGTTTGTGGTCAGTGAGCCAATCACTAGTAAGCTCAGCTTTTCATGGTGCTGAAACTGCCATCGATAGGCTAGAATTCTGGCTGACATGAACACAACATTACCAAGCTTAGCTTGATAATTATAGCCCAAGCTAATCCTAATGGAAACACGGATGAAATTATCCAAATAGTATTGGATTTCAACATCAAGCCCTGTGACTTTTTGAGTGAAGAAGCCATTAAAGTGCACCACAAACATGTCATTGTTCTGAAAATAAACGTTATCCAGTGAGGCCTGACAAAATGAACCATGTGTGCAGTGGGCGTTGTAGCAAGTCAAACTTCAACTAATACCTGTCAAGGGTATTCTTGTGCAGAGGCAATATCGTAGTCCATGAAGTTCTACTGAGACGTGATTATTGCTGGTTGAAAACTTAACCCAATTCCCGCCTAGATGAGTTGAAATATAGTCAGCAACGGCAATTTTTGATAGTCTCTCAGGAGACTTGATCATTTGTACCAATGACAATTACAAAAAGACTCTAGGCGCATGACAAATGCTAGAATGAAGCAGCAAGGATAAAAGCATTCCACGTCCCCCTCCTTGGCGTTTCTTACTCATATTTATAATACGAAAGCCATCAAAGCTGTAGTAAATTAGCAGAAGGCTGATCTTAAGATGATTCACATAGGCTAGATTGTTATCCTATGAATGTAGGATTTGCTAATCAAACCGGGACTAGCGTGACTTCCAAAAGGCAGAGTTTGTGGTCAGTGAGCCAATCACTAGTAAGCTCAGCTTTTCATGGTGCTGAAACTGCCATCGATAGGCTAGAATTCTGGCTGACATGAACACAACATTACCAAGCTTAGCTTGATAATTATAGCCCAAGCTAATCCTAATGGAAACACGGATGAAATTATCCAAATAGTATTGGATTTCAACATCAAGCCCTGTGACTTTTTGAGTGAAGAAGCCATTAAAGTGCACCACAAACATGTCATTGTTCTGAAAATAAACGTTATCCAGTGAGGCCTGACAAAATGAACCATGTGTGCAGTGGGCGTTGTAGCAAGTCAAACTTCAACTAATACCTGTCAAGGGTATTCTTGTGCAGAGGCAATATTGTAGTCCATGAAGTTCTACTGAGACGTGATTATTGCTGGTTGAAAACTTAACCCAATTCCCGCCTAGATGACTTGAAATATAGTCAGCAACGGCAATTTTTGATAGTCTCTCAGGGGACTTGATCATTTGTACCAATGACAACTACAAAAAGACTCTAGGTGCATGACAAATGCTAGAATGAAGCAGCAAGGGTAAAAGCTTTCCACGTCCCCCTCCTTGGCGTTTCTTACTCATATTTATAATACGAAAGCCATCAAAGCTGTAGTAAATTAGCAGAAGGCTGATCTTAAGATGATTCACATAGGCTAGATTGTTATCCTATGAATGTAGGATTTGCTAATCAAACCGGGACTAGCGTGACTTCCAAAAGGCAGAGTTTGTGGTCAGTGAGCCAATCACTAGTAAGCTCAGCTTTTCATGGTGCTGAAACTGCCATCGATAGGCTAGAATTCTGGCTGACATGAACACAACATTACCAAGCTTAGCTTGATAATTATAGCCCAAGCTAATCCTAATGGAAACACGGATGAAATTATCCAAATAGTATTGGATTTCAACATCAAGCCCTGTGACTTTTTGAGTGAAGAAGCCATTAAAGTGCACCACAAACATGTCATTGTTCTGAAAATAAACGTTATCCAGTGAGGCCTGACAAAATGAACCATGTGTGCAGTGGGCGTTGTAGCAAGTCAAACTTCAACTAATACCTGTCAAGGGTATTCTTGTGCAGAGGCAATATCGTAGTCCATGAAGTTCTACTGAGACGTGATTATTGCTGGTTGAAAACTTAACCCAATTCCCGCCTAGATGACTTGAAATATAGTCAGCAACGGCAATTTTTGATAGTCTCTCAGGAGACTTGATCATTTGTACCAATGACAACTACAAAAAGACTCTAGGCGCATGACAAATGCTAGAATGAAGCAGCAAGGGTAAAAGCTTTCCACGTCCCCCTCTTTGGCGTTTCTTACTCATATTTATAATACGAAAGCCATCAAAGCTGTAGTAAATTAGCAGAAGGCTGATCTTAAGATGATTCACATAGGCTAGATTGTTATCCTATGAATGTAGGATTTGCTAATCAAACCGGGACTAGCGTGACTTCCAAAAGGCAGAGTTTGTGGTCAGTGAGCCAATCACTAGTAAGCTCAGCTTTTCATGGTGCTGAAACTGCCATCGATAGGCTAGAATTCTGGCTGACATGAACACAACATTACCAAGCTTAGCTTGATAATTATAGCCCAAGCTAATCCTAATGGAAACACGGATGAAATTATCCAAATAGTATTGGATTTCAACATCAAGCCCTGTGACTTTTTGAGTGAAGAAGCCATTAAAGTGCACCACAAACATGTCATTGTTCTGAAAATAAACGTTATCCAGTGAGGCCTGACAAAATGAACCATGTGTGCAGTGGGCGTTGTAGCAAGTCAAACTTCAACTAATACCTGTCAAGGGTATTCTTGTGCAGAGGCAATATCGTAGTCCATGAAGTTCTACTGAGACGTGATTATTGCTGGTTGAAAACTTAACCCAATTCCCGCCTAGATGACTTGAAATATAGTCAGCAACGGCAATTTTTGATAGTCTCTCAGGAGACTTGATCATTTGTACCAATGACAACTACAAAAAGACTCTAGGCGCATGACAAATGCTAGAATGAAGCAGCAAGGGTAAAAGCTTTCCACGTCCCCCTCCTTGCCGTTTCTTACTCATATTTATAATACGAAAGCCATCAAAGCTGTAGTAAATTAGCAGAAGGCTGATCTTAAGATGATTCACATAGGCTAGATTGTTATCCTATGAATGTAGGATTTGCTAATCAAACCGGGACTAGCGTGACTTCCAAAAGGCAGAGTTTGTGGTCAGTGAGCCAATCACTAGTAAGCTCAGCTTTTCATGGTGCTGAAACTGCCATCGATAGGCTAGAATTCTGGCTGACATGAACACAACATTACCAAGCTTAGCTTGATAATTATAGCCCAAGCTAATCCTAATGGAAACACGGATGAAATTATCCAAATAGTATTGGATTTCAACATCAAGCCCTGTGACTTTTTGAGTGAAGAAGCCATTAAAGTGCACCACAAACATGTCATTGTTCTGAAAATAAACGTTATCCAGTGAGGCCTGACAAAATGAACCATGTGTGCAGTGGGCGTTGTAGCAAGTCAAACTTCAACTAATACCTGTCAAGGGTATTCTTGTGCAGAGGCAATATCGTAGTCCATGAAGTTCTACTGAGACGTGATTATTGCTGGTTGAAAACTTAACCCAATTCCCGCCTAGATGACTTGAAATATAGTCAGCAACGGCAATTTTTGATAGTCTCTCAGGAGACTTGATCATTTGTACCAATGACAACTACAAAAAGACTCTAGGCGCATGACAAATGCTAGAATGAAGCAGCAAGGGTAAAAGCTTTCCACGTCCCCCTCTTTGGCGTTTCTTACTCATATTTATAATACGAAAGCCATCAAAGCTGTAGTAAATTAGCAGAAGGCTGATCTTAAGATGATTCACATAGGCTAGATTGTTATCCTATGAATGTAGGATTTGCTAATCAAACCGGGACTAGCGTGACTTCCAAAAGGCAGAGTTTGTGGTCAGTGAGCCAATCACTAGTAAGCTCAGCTTTTCATGGTGCTGAAACTGCCATCGATAGGCTAGAATTCTGGCTGACATGAACACAACATTACCAAGCTTAGCTTGATAATTATAGCCCAAGCTAATCCTAATGGAAACACGGATGAAATTATCCAAATAGTATTGGATTTCAACATCAAGCCCTGTGACTTTTTGAGTGAAGAAGCCATTAAAGTGCACCACAAACATGTCATTGTTCTGAAAATAAACGTTATCCAGTGAGGCCTGACAAAATGAACCATGTGTGCAGTGGGCGTTGTAGCAAGTCAAACTTCAACTAATACCTGTCAAGGGTATTCTTGTGCAGAGGCAATATCGTAGTCCGTGAAGTTCTACTGAGACGTGATTATTGCTGGTTGAAAACTTAACCCAATTCCCGCCTAGATGACTTGAAATATAGTCAGCAATGGCAATTTTTGATAGTCTCTCAGGAGACTTGATCATTTGTACCAATGACAACTACAAAAAGACTCTAGGCGCATGACAAACGCTAGAATGAAGCAGCAAGGGTAAAAGCTTTCCACGTCCCCCTCCTTGGCGTTTCTTACTCATATTTATAATACGAAAGCCATCAAAGCTGTAGTAAATTAGCAGAAGGCTGATCTTAAGATGATTCACATAGGCTAGATTGTTATCCTATGAATGTAGGATTTGCTAATCAAACCGGGACTAGCGTGACTTCCAAAAGGCAGAGTTTGTGGTCAGTGAGCCAATCACTAGTAAGCTCAGCTTTTCATGGTGCTGAAACTGCCATCGATAGGCTAGAATTCTGGCTGACATGAACACAACATTACCAAGCTTAGCTTGATAATTATAGCCCAAGCTAATCCTAATGGAAACACGGATGAAATTATCCAAATAGTATTGGATTTCAACATCAAGCCCTGTGACTTTTTGAGTGAAGAAGCCATTAAAGTGCACCACAAACATGTCATTGTTCTGAAAATAAACGTTATCCAGTGAGGCCTGACAAAATGAACCATGTGTGCAGTGGGCGTTGTAGCAAGTCAAACTTCAACTAATACCTGTCAAGGGTATTCTTGTGCAGAGGCAATATCGTAGTCCATGAAGTTCTACTGAGACGTGATTATTGCTGGTTGAAAACTTAACCCAATTCCCGCCTAGATGACTTGAAATATAGTCAGCAACGGCAATTTTTGATAGTCTCTCAGGAGACTTGATCATTTGTACCAATGACAACTACAAAAAGACTCTAGGCGCATGACAAATGCTAGAATGAAGCAGCAAGGGTAAAAGCTTTCCACGTCCCCCTCCTTGGCGTTTCTTACTCATATTTATAATACGAAAGCCATCAAAGCTGTAGTAAATTAGCAGAAGGCTGATCTTAAGATGATTCACATAGGCTAGATTGTTATCCTATGAATGTAGGATTTGCTAATCAAACCGGGACTAGCGTGACTTCCAAAAGGCAGAGTTTGTGGTCAGTGAGCCAATCACTAGTAAGCTCAGCTTTTCATGGTGCTGAAACTGCCATCGATAGGCTAGAATTCTGGCTGACATGAACACAACATTACCAAGCTTAGCTTGATAATTATAGCCCAAGCTAATCCTAATGGAAACACGGATGAAATTATCCAAATAGTATTGGATTTCAACATCAAGCCCTGTGACTTTTTGAGTGAAGAAGCCATTAAAGTGCACCACAAACATGTCATTGTTCTGAAAATAAACGTTATCCAGTGAGGCCTGACAAAATGAACCATGTGTGCAGTGGGCGTTGTAGCAAGTCAAACTTCAACTAATACCTGTCAAGGGTATTCTTGTGCAGAGGCAATATCGTAGTCCATGAAGTTCTACTGAGACGTGATTATTGCTGGTTGAAAACTTAACCCAATTCCCGCCTAGATGAGTTGAAATATAGTCAGCAACGGCAATTTTTGATAGTCTCTCAGGAGACTTGATCATTTGTACCAATGACAATTACAAAAAGACTCTAGGCGCATGACAAATGCTAGAATGAAGCAGCAAGGATAAAAGCATTCCACGTCCCCCTCCTTGGCGTTTCTTACTCATATTTATAATACGAAAGCCATCAAAGCTGTAGTAAATTAGCAGAAGGCTGATCTTAAGATGATTCACATAGGCTAGATTGTTATCCTATGAATGTAGGATTTGCTAATCAAACCGGGACTAGCGTGACTTCCAAAAGGCAGAGTTTGTGGTCAGTGAGCCAATCACTAGTAAGCTCAGCTTTTCATGGTGCTGAAACTGCCATCGATAGGCTAGAATTCTGGCTGACATGAACACAACATTACCAAGCTTAGCTTGATAATTATAGCCCAAGCTAATCCTAATGGAAACACGGATGAAATTATCCAAATAGTATTGGATTTCAACATCAAGCCCTGTGACTTTTTGAGTGAAGAAGCCATTAAAGTGCACCACAAACATGTCATTGTTCTGAAAATAAACGTTATCCAGTGAGGCCTGACAAAATGAACCATGTGTGCAGTGGGCGTTGTAGCAAGTCAAACTTCAACTAATACCTGTCAAGGGTATTCTTGTGCAGAGGCAATATCGTAGTCCATGAAGTTCTACTGAGACGTGATTATTGCTGGTTGAAAACTTAACCCAATTCCCGCCTAGATGACTTGAAATATAGTCAGCAACGGCAATTTTTGATAGTCTCTCAGGGGACTTGATCATTTGTACCAATGACAACTACAAAAAGACTCTAGGTGCATGACAAATGCTAGAATGAAGCAGCAAGGGTAAAAGCTTTCCACGTCCCCCTCCTTGGCGTTTCTTACTCATATTTATAATACGAAAGCCATCAAAGCTGTAGTAAATTAGCAGAAGGCTGATCTTAAGATGATTCACATAGGCTAGATTGTTATCCTATGAATGTAGGATTTGCTAATCAAACCGGGACTAGCGTGACTTCCAAAAGGCAGAGTTTGTGGTCAGTGAGCCAATCACTAGTAAGCTCAGCTTTTCATGGTGCTGAAACTGCCATCGATAGGCTAGAATTCTGGCTGACATGAACACAACATTACCAAGCTTAGCTTGATAATTATAGCCCAAGCTAATCCTAATGGAAACACGGATGAAATTATCCAAATAGTATTGGATTTCAACATCAAGCCCTGTGACTTTTTGAGTGAAGAAGCCATTAAAGTGCACCACAAACATGTCATTGTTCTGAAAATAAACGTTATCCAGTGAGGCCTGACAAAATGAACCATGTGTGCAGTGGGCGTTGTAGCAAGTCAAACTTCAACTAATACCTGTCAAGGGTATTCTTGTGCAGAGGCAATATCGTAGTCCATGAAGTTCTACTGAGACGTGATTATTGCTGGTTGAAAACTTAACCCAATTCCCGCCTAGATGACTTGAAATATAGTCAGCAACGGCAATTTTTGATAGTCTCTCAGGAGACTTGATCATTTGTACCAATGACAACTACAAAAAGACTCTAGGCGCATGACAAATGCTAGAATGAAGCAGCAAGGGTAAAAGCTTTCCACGTCCCCCTCTTTGGCGTTTCTTACTCATATTTATAATACGAAAGCCATCAAAGCTGTAGTAAATTAGCAGAAGGCTGATCTTAAGATGATTCACATAGGCTAGATTGTTATCCTATGAATGTAGGATTTGCTAATCAAACCGGGACTAGCGTGACTTCCAAAAGGCAGAGTTTGTGGTCAGTGAGCCAATCACTAGTAAGCTCAGCTTTTCATGGTGCTGAAACTGCCATCGATAGGCTAGAATTCTGGCTGACATGAACACAACATTACCAAGCTTAGCTTGATAATTATAGCCCAAGCTAATCCTAATGGAAACACGGATGAAATTATCCAAATAGTATTGGATTTCAACATCAAGCCCTGTGACTTTTTGAGTGAAGAAGCCATTAAAGTGCACCACAAACATGTCATTGTTCTGAAAATAAACGTTATCCAGTGAGGCCTGACAAAATGAACCATGTGTGCAGTGGGCGTTGTAGCAAGTCAAACTTCAACTAATACCTGTCAAGGGTATTCTTGTGCAGAGGCAATATCGTAGTCCATGAAGTTCTACTGAGACGTGATTATTGCTGGTTGAAAACTTAACCCAATTCCCGCCTAGATGACTTGAAATATAGTCAGCAACGGCAATTTTTGATAGTCTCTCAGGAGACTTGATCATTTGTACCAATGACAACTACAAAAAGACTCTAGGCGCATGACAAATGCTAGAATGAAGCAGCAAGGGTAAAAGCTTTCCACGTCCCCCTCTTTGGCGTTTCTTACTCATATTTATAATACGAAAGCCATCAAAGCTGTAGTAAATTAGCAGAAGGCTGATCTTAAGATGATTCACATAGGCTAGATTGTTATCCTATGAATGTAGGATTTGCTAATCAAACCGGGACTAGCGTGACTTCCAAAAGGCAGAGTTTGTGGTCAGTGAGCCAATCACTAGTAAGCTCAGCTTTTCATGGTGCTGAAACTGCCATCGATAGGCTAGAATTCTGGCTGACATGAACACAACATTACCAAGCTTAGCTTGATAATTATAGCCCAAGCTAATCCTAATGGAAACACGGATGAAATTATCCAAATAGTATTGGATTTCAACATCAAGCCCTGTGACTTTTTGAGTGAAGAAGCCATTAAAGTGCACCACAAACATGTCATTGTTCTGAAAATAAACGTTATCCAGTGAGGCCTGACAAAATGAACCATGTGTGCAGTGGGCGTTGTAGCAAGTCAAACTTCAACTAATACCTGTCAAGGGTATTCTTGTGCAGAGGCAATATCGTAGTCCATGAAGTTCTACTGAGACGTGATTATTGCTGGTTGAAAACTTAACCCAATTCCCGCCTAGATGACTTGAAATATAGTCAGCAACGGCAATTTTTGATAGTCTCTCAGGAGACTTGATCATTTGTACCAATGACAACTACAAAAAGACCCTAGGCGCATGACAAATGCTAGAATGAAGCAGCAAGGGTAAAAGCTTTCCACGTCCCCCTCCTTGCCGTTTCTTACTCATATTTATAATACGAAAGCCATCAAAGCTGTAGTAAATTAGCAGAAGGCTGATCTTAAGATGATTCACATAGGCTAGATTGTTATCCTATGAATGTAGGATTTGCTAATCAAACCGGGACTAGCGTGACTTCCAAAAGGCAGAGTTTGTGGTCAGTGAGCCAATCACTAGTAAGCTCAGCTTTTCATGGTGCTGAAACTGCCATCGATAGGCTAGAATTCTGGCTGACATGAACACAACATTACCAAGCTTAGCTTGATAATTATAGCCCAAGCTAATCCTAATGGAAACACGGATGAAATTATCCAAATAGTATTGGATTTCAACATCAAGCCCTGTGACTTTTTGAGTGAAGAAGCCATTAAAGTGCACCACAAACATGTCATTGTTCTGAAAATAAACGTTATCCAGTGAGGCCTGACAAAATGAACCATGTGTGCAGTGGGCGTTGTAGCAAGTCAAACTTCAACTAATACCTGTCAAGGGTATTCTTGTGCAGAGGCAATATCGTAGTCCATGAAGTTCTACTGAGACGTGATTATTGCTGGTTGAAAACTTAACCCAATTCCCGCCTAGATGACTTGAAATATAGTCAGCAACGGCAATTTTTGATAGTCTCTCAGGAGACTTGATCATTTGTACCAATGACAACTACAAAAAGACTCTAGGTGCATGACAAATGCTAGAATGAAGCAGCAAGGGTAAAAGCTTTCCACGTCCCCCTCTTTGGCGTTTCTTACTCATATTTATAATACGAAAGCTATCAAAGCTGTAGTAAATTAGCAGAAGGCTGATCTTAAGATGATTCACATAGGCTAGATTGTTATCCTATGAATGTAGGATTTGCTAATCAAACCGGGACTAGCGTGACTTCCAAAAGGCAGAGTTTGTGGTCAGTGAGCCAATCACTAGTAAGCTCAGCTTTTCATGGTGCTGAAACTGCCATCGATAGGCTAGAATTCTGGCTGACATGAACACAACATTACCAAGCTTAGCTTGATAATTATAGCCCAAGCTAATCCTAATGGAAACACGGATGAAATTATCCAAATAGTATTGGATTTCAACATCAAGCCCTGTGACTTTTTGAGTGAAGAAGCCATTAAAGTGCACCACAAACATGTCATTGTTCTGAAAATAAACGTTATCCAGTGAGGCCTGACAAAATGAACCATGTGTGCAGTGGGCGTTGTAGCAAGTCAAACTTCAACTAATACCTGTCAAGGGTATTCTTGTGCAGAGGCAATATCGTAGTCCATGAAGTTCTACTGAGACGTGATTATTGCTGGTTGAAAACTTAACCCAATTCCCGCCTAGATGACTTGAAATATAGTCAGCAACGGCAATTTTTGATAGTCTCTCAGGAGACTTGATCATTTGTACCAATGACAACTACAAAAAGACTCTAGGCGCATGACAAATGCTAGAATGAAGCAGCAAGGGTAAAAGCTTTCCACGTCCCCCTCCTTGGCGTTTCTTACTCATATTTATAATACGAAAGCCATCAAAGCTGTAGTAAATTAGCAGAAGGCTGATCTTAAGATGATTCACATAGGCTAGATTGTTATCCTATGAATGTAGGATTTGCTAATCAAACCGGGACTAGCGTGACTTCCAAAAGGCAGAGTTTGTGGTCAGTGAGCCAATCACTAGTAAGCTCAGCTTTTCATGGTGCTGAAACTGCCATCGATAGGCTAGAATTCTGGCTGACATGAACACAACATTACCAAGCTTAGCTTGATAATTATAGCCCAAGCTAATCCTAATGGAAACACGGATGAAATTATCCAAATAGTATTGGATTTCAACATCAAGCCCTGTGACTTTTTGAGTGAAGAAGCCATTAAAGTGCACCACAAACATGTCATTGTTCTGAAAATAAACGTTATCCAGTGAAGCCTGACAAAATGAACCATGTGTGCAGTGGGCGTTGTAGCAAGTCAAACTTCAACTAATACCTGTCAAGGGTATTCTTGTGCAGAGGCAATATCGTAGTCCATGAAGTTCTACTGAGACGTGATTATTGCTGGTTGAAAACTTAACCCAATTCCCGCCTAGATGACTTGAAATATAGTCAGCAACGGCAATTTTTGATAGTCTCTCAGGAGACTTGATCATTTGTACCAATGACAACTACAAAAAGACTCTAGGCGCATGACAAATGCTAGAATGAAGCAGCAAGGGTAAAAGCTTTCCACGTCCCCCTCCTTGGCGTTTCTTACTCATATTTATAATACGAAAGCCATCAAAGCTGTAGTAAATTAGCAGAAGGCTGATCTTAAGATGATTCACATAGGCTAGATTGTTATCCTATGAATGTAGGATTTGCTAATCAAACCGGGACTAGCGTGACTTCCAAAAGGCAGAGTTTGTGGTCAGTGAGCCAATCACTAGTAAGCTCAGCTTTTCATGGTGCTGAAACTGCCATCGATAGGCTAGAATTCTGGCTGACATGAACACAACATTACCAAGCTTAGCTTGATAATTATAGCCCAAGCTAATCCTAATGGAAACACGGATGAAATTATCCAAATAGTATTGGATTTCAACATCAAGCCCTGTGACTTTTTGAGTGAAGAAGCCATTAAAGTGCACCACAAACATGTCATTGTTCTGAAAATAAACGTTATCCAGTGAGGCCTGACAAAATGAACCATGTGTGCAGTGGGCGTTGTAGCAAGTCAAACTTCAACTAATACCTGTCAAGGGTATTCTTGTGCAGAGGCAATATCGTAGTCCATGAAGTTCTACTGAGACGTGATTATTGCTGGTTGAAAACTTAACCCAATTCCCGCCTAGATGACTTGAAATATAGTCAGCAACGGCAATTTTTGATAGTCTCTCAGGAGACTTGATCATTTGTACCAATGACAACTACAAAAAGACTCTAGGCGCATGACAAATGCTAGAATGAAGCAGCAAGGGTAAAAGCTTTCCACGTCCCCCTCCTTGGCGTTTCTTACTCATATTTATAATACGAAAGCCATCAAAGCTGTAGTAAATTAGCAGAAGGCTGATCTTAAGATGATTCACATAGGCTAGATTGTTATCCTATGAATGTAGGATTTGCTAATCAAACCGGGACTAGCGTGACTTCCAAAAGGCAGAGTTTGTGGTCAGTGAGCCAATCACTAGTAAGCTCAGCTTTTCATGGTGCTGAAACTGCCATCGATAGGCTAGAATTCTGGCTGACATGAACACAACATTACCAAGCTTAGCTTGATAATTATAGCCCAAGCTAATCCTAATGGAAACACGGATGAAATTATCCAAATAGTATTGGATTTCAACATCAAGCCCTGTGACTTTTTGAGTGAAGAAGCCATTAAAGTGCACCACAAACATGTCATTGTTCTGAAAATAAACGTTATCCAGTGAGGCCTGACAAAATGAACCATGTGTGCAGTGGGCGTTGTAGCAAGTCAAACTTCAACTAATACCTGTCAAAGGTATTCTTGTGCAGAGGCAATATCGTAGTCCATGAAATTCTACTGAGACGTGATTATTGCTGGTTGAAAACTTAACCCAATTCCCGCCTAGATGACTTGAAATATAGTCAGCAACGGCAATTTTTGATAGTCTCTCAGGAGACTTGATCATTTGTACCAATGACAACTACAAAAAGACTCTAGGCGCATGACAAATGCTAGAATGAAGCAGCAAGGGTAAAAGCTTTCCACGTCCCCCTCCTTGGCGTTTCTTACTCATATTTATAATACGAAAGCCATCAAAGCTGTAGTAAATTAGCAGAAGGCTGATCTTAAGATGATTCACATAGGCTAGATTGTTATCCTATGAATGTAGGATTTGCTAATCAAACCGGGACTAGCGTGACTTCCAAAAGGCAGAGTTTGTGGTCAGTGAGCCAATCACTAGTAAGCTCAGCTTTTCATGGTGCTGAAACTGCCATCGATAGGCTAGAATTCTGGCTGACATGAACACAACATTACCAAGCTTAGCTTGATAATTATAGCCCAAGCTAATCCTAATGGAAACACGGATGAAATTATCCAAATAGTATTGGATTTCAACATCAAGCCCTGTGACTTTTTGAGTGAAGAAGCCATTAAAGTGCACCACAAACATGTCATTGTTCTGAAAATAAACGTTATCCAGTGAGGCCTGACAAAATGAACCATGTGTGCAGTGGGCGTTGTAGCAAGTCAAACTTCAACTAATACCTGTCAAGGGTATTCTTGTGCAGAGGCAATATCGTAGTCCATGAAGTTCTACTGAGACGTGATTATTGCTGGTTGAAAACTTAACCCAATTCCCGCCTAGATGACTTGAAATATAGTCAGCAACGGCAATTTTTGATAGTCTCTCAGGAGACTTGATCATTTGTACCAATGACAACTACAAAAAGACTCTAGGCGCATGACAAATGCTAGAATGAAGCAGCAAGGGTAAAAGCTTTCCACGTCCCCCTCTTTGGCGTTTCTTACTCATATTTATAATACGAAAGCTATCAAAGCTGTAGTAAATTAGCAGAAGGCTGATCTTAAGATGATTCACATAGGCTAGATTGTTATCCTATGAATGTAGGATTTGCTAATCAAACCGGGACTAGCGTGACTTCCAAAAGGCAGAGTTTGTGGTCAGTGAGCCAATCACTAGTAAGCTCAGCTTTTCATGGTGCTGAAACTGCCATCGATAGGCTAGAATTCTGGCTGACATGAACACAACATTACCAAGCTTAGCTTGATAATTATAGCCCAAGCTAATCCTAATGGAAACACGGATGAAATTATCCAAATAGTATTGGATTTCAACATCAAGCCCTGTGACTTTTTGAGTGAAGAAGCCATTAAAGTGCACCACAAACATGTCATTGTTCTGAAAATAAACGTTATCCAGTGAGGCCTGACAAAATGAACCATGTGTGCAGTGGGCGTTGTAGCAAGTCAAACTTCAACTAATACCTGTCAAGGGTATTCTTGTGCAGAGGCAATATCGTAGTCCATGAAGTTCTACTGAGACGTGATTATTGCTGGTTGAAAACTTAACCCAATTCCCGCCTAGATGACTTGAAATATAGTCAGCAACGGCAATTTTTGATAGTCTCTCAGGAGACTTGATCATTTGTACCAATGACAACTACAAAAAGACTCTAGGCGCATGACAAATG
Source organism: Labrus bergylta (assembly GCF_963930695.1). Classification (NCBI taxonomy): domain Eukaryota; kingdom Metazoa; phylum Chordata; class Actinopteri; order Labriformes; family Labridae; genus Labrus; species Labrus bergylta. Next base: position 26,203,300 of record NC_089203.1, on the reverse strand, counting down.
CTAGAATGAAGCAGCAAGGGTAAAAGCTTTCCACGTCCCCCTCCTTGCCGTTTCTTACTCATATTTATAATACGAAAGCCATCAAAGCTGTAGTAAATTAGCAGAAGGCTGATCTTAAGATGATTCACATAGGCTAGATTGTTATCCTATGAATGTAGGATTTGCTAATCAAACCAGGGCTAGCGTGACTTCCAAAAGGCAGAGTTTGTGGTCAGTGAGCCAATCACTAGTAAGCTCAGCTTTTCATGGTGCTGAAACTGCCATCGATAGGCTAGAATTCTGGCTGACATGAACACAACATTACCAAGCTTAGCTTGATAATTATAGCCCAAGCTAATCCTAATGGAAACACGGATGAAATTATCCAAATAGTATTAGATTTCAACATCAAGCCCTGTGACTTTTTGAGTGAAGAAGCCATTAAAGTGCACCACAAACATGTCATTGTTCTGAAAATAAACGTTATCCAGTGAGGCCTGACAAAATGAACCATGTGTGCAGTGGGCGTTGTAGCAAGTCAAACTTCAACTAATACCTGTCAAGGGTATTCTTGTGCAGAGGCAATATCGTAGTCCATGAAGTTCTACTGAGACGTGATTATTGCTGGTTGAAAACTTAACCCAATTCTCGCCTAGATGACTTGAAATATAGTCAGCAACGGCAATTTTTGATAGTCTCTCAGGAGACTTGATCATTTGTACCAATGACAACTACAAAAAGACTCTAGGCGCATGACAAATGCTAGAATGAAGCAGCAAGGGTAAAAGCTTTCCACGTCCCCCTCCTTGGCGTTTCTTACTCATATTTATAATACGAAAGCCATCAAAGCTGTAGTAAATTAGCAGAAGGCTGATCTTAAGATGATTCACATAGGCTAGATTGTTATCCTATGAATGTAGGATTTGCTAATCAAACCGGGACTAGCGTGACTTCCAAAAGGCAGAGTTTGTGGTCAGTGAGCCAATCACTAGTAAGCTCAGCTTTTCATGGTGCTGAAACTGCCATCGATAGGCTAGAATTCTGGCTGACATGAACACAACATTACCAAGCTTAGCTTGATAATTATAGCCCAAGCTAATCCTAATGGAAACACGGATGAAATTATCCAAATAGTATTGGATTTCAACATCAAGCCCTGTGACTTTTTGAGTGAAGAAGCCATTAAAGTGCACCACAAACATGTCATTGTTCTGAAAATAAACGTTATCCAGTGAGGCCTGACAAAATGAACCATGTGTGCAGTGGGCGTTGTAGCAAGTCAAACTTCAACTAATACCTGTCAAGGGTATTCTTGTGCAGAGGCAATATCGTAGTCCATGAAGTTCTACTGAGACGTGATTATTGCTGGTTGAAAACTTAACCCAATTCCCGCCTAGATGACTTGAAATATAGTCAGCAACGGCAATTTTTGATAGTCTCTCAGGAGACTTGATCATTTGTACCAATGACAACTACAAAAAGACTCTAGGCGCATGACAAATGCTAGAATGAAGCAGCAAGGGTAAAAGCTTTCCACGTCCCCCTCCTTGGCGTTTCTTACTCATATTTATAATACGAAAGCCATCAAAGCTGTAGTAAATTAGCAGAAGGCTGATCTTAAGATGATTCACATAGGCTAGATTGTTATCCTATGAATGTAGGATTTGCTAATCAAACCGGGACTAGCGTGACTTCCAAAAGGCAGAGTTTGTGGTCAGTGAGCCAATCACTAGTAAGCTCAGCTTTTCATGGTGCTGAAACTGCCATCGATAGGCTAGAATTCTGGCTGACATGAACACAACATTACCAAGCTTAGCTTGATAATTATAGCCCAAGCTAATCCTAATGGAAACACGGATGAAATTATCCAAATAGTATTGGATTTCAACATCAAGCCCTGTGACTTTTTGAGTGAAGAAGCCATTAAAGTGCACCACAAACATGTCATTGTTCTGAAAATAAACGTTATCCAGTGAGGCCTGACAAAATGAACCATGTGTGCAGTGGGCGTTGTAGCAAGTCAAACTTCAACTAATACCTGTCAAGGGTATTCTTGTGCAGAGGCAATATCGTAGTCCATGAAGTTCTACTGAGACGTGATTATTGCTGGTTGAAAACTTAACCCAATTCCCGCCTAGATGACTTGAAATATAGTCAGCAACGGCAATTTTTGATAGTCTCTCAGGAGACTTGATCATTTGTACCAATGACAACTACAAAAAGACTCTAGGCGCATGACAAATGCTAGAATGAAGCAGCAAGGGTAAAAGCTTTCCACGTCCCCCTCTTTGGCGTTTCTTACTCATATTTATAATACGAAAGCTATCAAAGCTGTAGTAAATTAGCAGAAGGCTGATCTTAAGATGATTCACATAGGCTAGATTGTTATCCTATGAATGTAGGATTTGCTAATCAAACCGGGACTAGCGTGACTTCCAAAAGGCAGAGTTTGTGGTCAGTGAGCCAATCACTAGTAAGCTCAGCTTTTCATGGTGCTGAAACTGCCATCGATAGGCTAGAATTCTGGCTGACATGAACACAACATTACCAAGCTTAGCTTGATAATTATAGCCCAAGCTAATCCTAATGGAAACACGGATGAAATTATCCAAATAGTATTGGATTTCAACATCAAGCCCTGTGACTTTTTGAGTGAAGAAGCCATTAAAGTGCACCACAAACATGTCATTGTTCTGAAAATAAACGTTATCCAGTGAGGCCTGACAAAATGAACCATGTGTGCAGTGGGCGTTGTAGCAAGTCAAACTTCAACTAATACCTGTCAAGGGTATTCTTGTGCAGAGGCAATATCGTAGTCCATGAAGTTCTACTGAGACGTGATTATTGCTGGTTGAAAACTTAACCCAATTCCCGCCTAGATGACTTGAAATATAGTCAGCAACGGCAATTTTTGATAGTCTCTCAGGAGACTTGATCATTTGTACCAATGACAACTACAAAAAGACTCTAGGCGCATGACAAATGCTAGAATGAAGCAGCAAGGGTAAAAGCTTTCCACGTCCCCCTCCTTGCCGTTTCTTACTCATATTTATAATACGAAAGCCATCAAAGCTGTAGTAAATTAGCAGAAGGCTGATCTTAAGATGATTCACATAGGCTAGATTGTTATCCTATGAATGTAGGATTTGCTAATCAAACCAGGGCTAGCGTGACTTCCAAAAGGCAGAGTTTGTGGTCAGTGAGCCAATCACTAGTAAGCTCAGCTTTTCATGGTGCTGAAACTGCCATCGATAGGCTAGAATTCTGGCTGACATGAACACAACATTACCAAGCTTAGCTTGATAATTATAGCCCAAGCTAATCCTAATGGAAACACGGATGAAATTATCCAAATAGTATTAGATTTCAACATCAAGCCCTGTGACTTTTTGAGTGAAGAAGCCATTAAAGTGCACCACAAACATGTCATTGTTCTGAAAATAAACGTTATCCAGTGAGGCCTGACAAAATGAACCATGTGTGCAGTGGGCGTTGTAGCAAGTCAAACTTCAACTAATACCTGTCAAGGGTATTCTTGTGCAGAGGCAATATCGTAGTCCATGAAGTTCTACTGAGACGTGATTATTGCTGGTTGAAAACTTAACCCAATTCTCGCCTAGATGACTTGAAATATAGTCAGCAACGGCAATTTTTGATAGTCTCTCAGGAGACTTGATCATTTGTACCAATGACAACTACAAAAAGACTCTAGGCGCATGACAAATGCTAGAATGAAGCAGCAAGGGTAAAAGCTTTCCACGTCCCCCTCCTTGCCGTTTCTTACTCATATTTATAATACGAAAGCCATCAAAGCTGTAGTAAATTAGCAGAAGGCTGATCTTAAGATGATTCACATAGGCTAGATTGTTATCCTATGAATGTAGGATTTGCTAATCAAACCAGGGCTAGCGTGACTTCCAAAAGGCAGAGTTTGTGGTCAGTGAGCCAATCACTAGTAAGCTCAGCTTTTCATGGTGCTGAAACTGCCATCGATAGGCTAGAATTCTGGCTGACATGAACACAACATTACCAAGCTTAGCTTGATAATTATAGCCCAAGCTAATCCTAATGGAAACACGGATGAAATTATCCAAATAGTATTGGATTTCAACATCAAGCCCTGTGACTTTTTGAGTGAAGAAGCCATTAAAGTGCACCACAAACATGTCATTGTTCTGAAAATAAACGTTATCCAGTGAGGCCTGACAAAATGAACCATGTGTGCAGTGGGCGTTGTAGCAAGTCAAACTTCAACTAATACCTGTCAAGGGTATTCTTGTGCAGAGGCAATATCGTAGTCCATGAAGTTCTACTGAGACGTGATTATTGCTGGTTGAAAACTTAACCCAATTCTCGCCTAGATGACTTGAAATATAGTCAGCAACGGCAATTTTTGATAGTCTCTCAGGAGACTTGATCATTTGTACCAATGACAACTACAAAAAGACTCTAGGCGCATGACAAATGCTAGAATGAAGCAGCAAGGGTAAAAGCTTTCCACGTCCCCCTCCTTGGCGTTTCTTACTCATATTTATAATACGAAAGCCATCAAAGCTGTAGTAAATTAGCAGAAGGCTGATCTTAAGATGATTCACATAGGCTAGATTGTTATCCTATGAATGTAGGATTTGCTAATCAAACCGGGACTAGCGTGACTTCCAAAAGGCAGAGTTTGTGGTCAGTGAGCCAATCACTAGTAAGCTCAGCTTTTCATGGTGCTGAAACTGCCATCGATAGGCTAGAATTCTGGCTGACATGAACACAACATTACCAAGCTTAGCTTGATAATTATAGCCCAAGCTAATCCTAATGGAAACACGGATGAAATTATCCAAATAGTATTGGATTTCAACATCAAGCCCTGTGACTTTTTGAGTGAAGAAGCCATTAAAGTGCACCACAAACATGTCATTGTTCTGAAAATAAACGTTATCCAGTGAGGCCTGACAAAATGAACCATGTGTGCAGTGGGCGTTGTAGCAAGTCAAACTTCAACTAATACCTGTCAAGGGTATTCTTGTGCAGAGGCAATATCGTAGTCCATGAAGTTCTACTGAGACGTGATTATTGCTGGTTGAAAACTTAACCCAATTCCCGCCTAGATGACTTGAAATATAGTCAGCAACGGCAATTTTTGATAGTCTCTCAGGAGACTTGATCATTTGTACCAATGACAACTACAAAAAGACTCTAGGCGCATGACAAATGCTAGAATGAAGCAGCAAGGGTAAAAGCTTTCCACGTCCCCCTCTTTGGCGTTTCTTACTCATATTTATAATACGAAAGCTATCAAAGCTGTAGTAAATTAGCAGAAGGCTGATCTTAAGATGATTCACATAGGCTAGATTGTTATCCTATGAATGTAGGATTTGCTAATCAAACCGGGACTAGCGTGACTTCCAAAAGGCAGAGTTTGTGGTCAGTGAGCCAATCACTAGTAAGCTCAGCTTTTCATGGTGCTGAAACTGCCATCGATAGGCTAGAATTCTGGCTGACATGAACACAACATTACCAAGCTTAGCTTGATAATTATAGCCCAAGCTAATCCTAATGGAAACACGGATGAAATTATCCAAATAGTATTGGATTTCAACATCAAGCCCTGTGACTTTTTGAGTGAAGAAGCCATTAAAGTGCACCACAAACATGTCATTGTTCTGAAAATAAACGTTATCCAGTGAGGCCTGACAAAATGAACCATGTGTGCAGTGGGCGTTGTAGCAAGTCAAACTTCAACTAATACCTGTCAAGGGTATTCTTGTGCAGAGGCAATATCGTAGTCCATGAAGTTCTACTGAGACGTGATTATTGCTGGTTGAAAACTTAACCCAATTCCCGCCTAGATGACTTGAAATATAGTCAGCAACGGCAATTTTTGATAGTCTCTCAGGAGACTTGATCATTTGTACCAATGACAACTACAAAAAGACTCTAGGCGCATGACAAATGCTAGAATGAAGCAGCAAGGGTAAAAGCTTTCCACGTCCCCCTCCTTGCCGTTTCTTACTCATATTTATAATACGAAAGCCATCAAAGCTGTAGTAAATTAGCAGAAGGCTGATCTTAAGATGATTCACATAGGCTAGATTGTTATCCTATGAATGTAGGATTTGCTAATCAAACCGGGGCTAGCGTGACTTCCAAAAGGCAGAGTTTGTGGTCAGTGAGCCAATCACTAGTAAGCTCAGCTTTTCATGGTGCTGAAACTGCCATCGATAGGCTAGAATTCTGGCTGACATGAACACAACATTACCAAGCTTAGCTTGATAATTATAGCCCAAGCTAATCCTAATGGAAACACGGATGAAATTATCCAAATAGTATTGGATTTCAACATCAAGCCCTGTGACTTTTTGAGTGAAGAAGCCATTAAAGTGCACCACAAACATGTCATTGTTCTGAAAATAAACGTTATCCAGTGAGGCCTGACAAAATGAACCATGTGTGCAGTGGGCGTTGTAGCAAGTCAAACTTCAACTAATACCTGTCAAGGGTATTCTTGTGCAGAGGCAATATCGTAGTCCATGAAGTTCTACTGAGACGTGATTATTGCTGGTTGAAAACTTAACCCAATTCTCGCCTAGATGACTTCAAATATAGTCAGCAACGGCAATTTTTGATAGTCTCTCAGGAGACTTGATCATTTGTACCAATGACAACTACAAAAAGACTCTAGGCGCATGACAAATGCTAGAATGAAGCAGCAAGGGTGAAAGCTTTCCACGTCCCCCTCCTTGGCGTTTCTTACTCATATTTATAATACGAAAGCCATCAAAGCTGTAGTAAATTAGCAGAAGGCTGATCTTAAGATGATTCACATAGGCTAGATTGTTATCCTATGAATGTAGGATTTGCTAATCAAACCGGGACTAGCGTGACTTCCAAAAGGCAGAGTTTGTGGTCAGTGAGCCAATCACTAGTAAGCTCAGCTTTTCATGGTGCTGAAACTGCCATCGATAGGCTAGAATTCTGGCTGACATGAACACAACATTACCAAGCTTAGCTTGATAATTATAGCCCAAGCTAATCCTAATGGAAACACGGATGAAATTATCCAAATAGTATTGGATTTCAACATCAAGCCCTGTGACTTTTTGAGTGAAGAAGCCATTAAAGTGCACCACAAACAGGTCATTGTTCTGAAAATAAACGTTATCCAGTGAGGCCTGACAAAATGAACCATGTGTGCAGTGGGCGTTGTAGCAAGTCAAACTTCAACTAATACCTGTCAAGGGTATTCTTGTGCAGAGGCAATATCGTAGTCCATGAAGTTCTACTGAGACGTGATTATTGCTGGTTGAAAACTTAACCCAATTCCCGCCTAGATGACTTGAAATATAGTCAGCAACGGCAATTTTTGATAGTCTCTCAGGGGACTTGATCATTTGTACCAATGACAACTACAAAAAGACTCTAGGCGCATGACAAATGCTAGAATGAAGCAGCAAGGGTAAAAGCTTTCCACGTCCCCCTCCTTGGCGTTTCTTACTCATATTTATAATACGAAAGCCATCAAAGCTGTAGTAAATTAGCAGAAGGCTGATTTTAAGATGATTCACATAGGCTAGATTGTTATCCTATGAATGTAGGATTTGCTAATCAAACCGGGACTAGCGTGACTTCCAAAAGGCAGAGTTTGTGGTCAGTGAGCCAATCACTAGTAAGCTCAGCTTTTCATGGTGCTGAAACTGCCATCGATAGGCTAGAATTCTGGCTGACATGAACACAACATTACCAAGCTTAGCTTGATAATTATAGCCCAAGCTAATCCTAATGGAAACACGGATGAAATTATCCAAATAGTATTGGATTTCAACATCAAGCCCTGTGACTTTTTGAGTGAAGAAGCCATTAAAGTGCACCACAAACATGTCATTGTTCTGAAAATAAACGTTATCCAGTGAGGCCTGACAAAATGAACCATGTGTGCAGTGGGCGTTGTAGCAAGTCAAACTTCAACTAATACCTGTCAAGGGTATTCTTGTGCAGAGGCAATATCATAGTCCATGAAGTTCTACTGAGACGTGATTATTGCTGGTTGAAAACTTAACCCAATTCCCGCCTAGATGACTTGAAATATAGTCAGCAACGGCAATTTTTGATAGTCTCTCAGGGGACTTGATCATTTGTACCAATGACAACTACAAAAAGACTCTAGGCGCATGACAAATGCTAGAATGAAGCAGCAAGGGTAAAAGCTTTCCACGTCCCCCTCCTTGGCGTTTCTTACTCATATTTATAATACGAAAGCCATCAAAGCTGTAGTAAATTAGCAGAAGGCTGATTTTAAGATGATTCACATAGGCTAGATTGTTATCCTATGAATGTAGGATTTGCTAATCAAACCGGGACTAGCGTGACTTCCAAAAGGCAGAGTTTGTGGTCAGTGAGCCAATCACTAGTAAGCTCAGCTTTTCATGGTGCTGAAACTGCCATCGATAGGCTAGAATTCTGGCTGACATGAACACAACATTACCAAGCTTAGCTTGATAATTATAGCCCAAGCTAATCCTAATGGAAACACGGATGAAATTATCCAAATAGTATTGGATTTCAACATCAAGCCCTGTGACTTTTTGAGTGAAGAAGCCATTAAAGTGCACCACAAACATGTCATTGTTCTGAAAATAAACGTTATCCAGTGAGGCCTGACAAAATGAACCATGTGTGCAGTGGGCGTTGTAGCAAGTCAAACTTCAACTAATACCTGTCAAGGGTATTCTTGTGCAGAGGCAATATCGTAGTCCATGAAGTTCTACTGAGACGTGATTATTGCTGGTTGAAAACTTAACCCAATTCCCGCCTAGATGACTTGAAATATAGTCAGCAACGGCAATTTTTGATAGTCTCTCAGGAGACTTGATCATTTGTACCAATGACAACTACAAAAAGACTCTAGGCGCATGACAAATGCTAGAATGAAGCAGCAAGGGTAAAAGCTTTCCACGTCCCCCTCCTTGGCGTTTCTTACTCATATTTATAATACGAAAGCCATCAAAGCTGTAGTAAATTAGCAGAAGGCTGATCTTAAGATGATTCACATAGGCTAGATTGTTATCCTATGAATGTAGGATTTGCTAATCAAACCGGGACTAGCGTGACTTCCAAAAGGCAGAGTTTGTGGTCAGTGAGCCAATCACTAGTAAGCTCAGCTTTTCATGGTGCTGAAACTGCCATCGATAGGCTAGAATTCTGGCTGACATGAACACAACATTACCAAGCTTAGCTTGATAATTATAGCCCAAGCTAATCCTAATGGAAACACGGATGAAATTATCCAAATAGTATTGGATTTCAACATCAAGCCCTGTGACTTTTTGAGTGAAGAAGCCATTAAAGTGCACCACAAACATGTCATTGTTCTGAAAATAAACGTTATCCAGTGAGGCCTGACAAAATGAACCATGTGTGCAGTGGGCGTTGTAGCAAGTCAAACTTCAACTAATACCTGTCAAGGGTATTCTTGTGCAGAGGCAATATCGTAGTCCATGAAGTTCTACTGAGACGTGATTATTGCTGGTTGAAAACTTAACCCAATTCCCGCCTAGATGACTTGAAATATAGTCAGCAACGGCAATTTTTGATAGTCTCTCAGGAGACTTGATCATTTGTACCAATGACAACTACAAAAAGACTCTAGGCGCATGACAAATGCTAGAATGAAGCAGCAAGGGTAAAAGCTTTCCACGTCCCCCTCCTTGCCGTTTCTTACTCATATTTATAATACGAAAGCCATCAAAGCTGTAGTAAATTAGCAGAAGGCTGATCTTAAGATGATTCACATAGGCTAGATTGTTATCCTATGAATGTAGGATTTGCTAATCAAACCGGGACTAGCGTGACTTCCAAAAGGCAGAGTTTGTGGTCAGTGAGCCAATCACTAGTAAGCTCAGCTTTTCATGGTGCTGAAACTGCCATCGATAGGCTAGAATTCTGGCTGACATGAACACAACATTACCAAGCTTAGCTTGATAATTATAGCCCAAGCTAATCCTAATGGAAACACGGATGAAATTATCCAAATAGTATTGGATTTCAACATCAAGCCCTGTGACTTTTTGAGTGAAGAAGCCATTAAAGTGCACCACAAACATGTCATTGTTCTGAAAATAAACGTTATCCAGTGAGGCCTGACAAAATGAACCATGTGTGCAGTGGGCGTTGTAGCAAGTCAAACTTCAACTAATACCTGTCAAGGGTATTCTTGTGCAGAGGCAATATCGTAGTCCATGAAGTTCTACTGAGACGTGATTATTGCTGGTTGAAAACTTAACCCAATTCCCGCCTAGATGACTTGAAATATAGTCAGCAACGGCAATTTTTGATAGTCTCTCAGGAGACTTGATCATTTGTACCAATGACAACTACAAAAAGACTCTAGGTGCATGACAAATGCTAGAATGAAGCAGCAAGGGTAAAAGCTTTCCACGTCCCCCTCCTTGCCGTTTCTTACTCATATTTATAATACGAAAGCCATCAAAGCTGTAGTAAATTAGCAGAAGGCTGATCTTAAGATGATTCACATAGGCTAGATTGTTATCCTATGAATGTAGGATTTGCTAATCAAACCGGGGCTAGCGTGACTTCCAAAAGGCAGAGTTTGTGGTCAGTGAGCCAATCACTAGTAAGCTCAGCTTTTCATGGTGCTGAAACTGCCATCGATAGGCTAGAATTCTGGCTGACATGAACACAACATTACCAAGCTTAGCTTGATAATTATAGCCCAAGCTAATCCTAATGGAAACACGGATGAAATTATCCAAATAGTATTAGATTTCAACATCAAGCCCTGTGACTTTTTGAGTGAAGAAGCCATTAAAGTGCACCACAAACATGTCATTGTTCTGAAAATAAACGTTATCCAGTGAGGCCTGACAAAATGAACCATGTGTGCAGTGGGCGTTGTAGCAAGTCAAACTTCAACTAATACCTGTCAAGGGTATTTTTGTGCAGAGGCAATATCGTAGTCCATGAAGTTCTACTGAGACGTGATTATTGCTGGTTGAAAACTTAACCCAATTCCCGCCTAGATGACTTGAAGTATAGTCAGCAACGGCAATTTTTGATAGTCTCTCAGGAGACTTGATCATTTGTACCAATGACAACTACAAAAAGACTCTAGGCGCATGACAAATGCTAGAATGAAGCAGCAAGGGTAAAAGCTTTCCACGTCACCCTCCTTGGTGTTTCTTACTCATATTTATAATACGAAAGCCATCAAAGCTGTAGTAAATTAGCAGAAGGCTGATCTTAAGATGATTCACATAGGCTAGATTGTTATCCTATGAATGTAGGATTTGCTAATCAAACCGGGACTAGCGTGACTTCCAAAAGGCAGAGTTTGTGGTCAGTGAGCCAATCACTAGTAAGCTCAGCTTTTCATGGTGCTGAAACTGCCATCGATAGGCTAGAATTCTGGCTGACATGAACACAACATTACCAAGCTTAGCTTGATAATTATAGCCCAAGCTAATCCTAATGGAAACACGGATGAAATTATCCAAATAGTATTGGATTTCAACATCAAGCCCTGTGACTTTTTGAGTGAAGAAACCATTAAAGTGCACCACAAACATGTCATTGTTCTGAAAATAAACGTTATCCAGTGAGGCCTGACAAAATGAACCATGTGTGCAGTGGGCGTTGTAGCAAGTCAAACTTCAACTAATACCTGTCAAGGGTATTCTTGTGCAGAGGCAATATCGTAGTCCATGAAGTTCTACTGAGACGTGATTATTGCTGGTTGAAAACTTAACCCAATTCCCGCCTAGATGACTTGAAATATAGTCAGCAACGGCAATTTTTGATAGTCTCTCAGGAGACTTGATCATTTGTACCAATGACAACTACAAAAAGACTCTAGGCGCATGACAAATGCTAGAATGAAGCAGCAAGGGTAAAAGCTTTCCACGTCCCCCTCCTTGGCGTTTCTTACTCATATTTATAATACGAAAGCCATCAAAGCTGTAGTAAATTAGCAGAAGGCTGATCTTAAGATGATTCACATAGGCTAGATTGTTATCCTATGAATGTAGGATTTGCTAATCAAACCGGGACTAGCGTGACTTCCAAAAGGCAGAGTTTGTGGTCAGTGAGCCAATCACTAGTAAGCTCAGCTTTTCATGGTGCTGAAACTGCCATCGATAGGCTAGAATTCTGGCTGACATGAACACAACATTACCAAGCTTAGCTTGATAATTATAGCCCAAGCTAATCCTAATGGAAACACGGATGAAATTATCCAAATAGTATTGGATTTCAACATCAAGCCCTGTGACTTTTTGAGTGAAGAAGCCATTAAAGTGCACCACAAACATGTCATTGTTCTGAAAATAAACGTTATCCAGTGAGGCCTGACAAAATGAACCATGTGTGCAGTGGGCGTTGTAGCAAGTCAAACTTCAACTAATACCTGTCAAGGGTATTCTTGTGCAGAGGCAATATCGTAGTCCATGAAGTTCTACTGAGACGTGATTATTGCTGGTTGAAAACTTAACCCAATTCCCGCCTAGATGAGTTGAAATATAGTCAGCAACGGCAATTTTTGATAGTCTCTCAGGAGACTTGATCATTTGTACCAATGACAACTACAAAAAGACTCTAGGCGCATGACAAATGCTGGAATGAAGCAGCAAGGGTAAAAGCTTTCCACGTCCCCCTCCTTGGCGTTTCTTACTCATATTTATAATACGAAAGCCATCAAAGCTGTAGTAAATTAGCAGAAGGCTGATCTTAAGATGATTCACATAGGCTACATTGTTATCCTATGAATGTAGGATTTGCTAATCAAACCGGGACTAGCGTGACTTCCAAAAGGCAGAGTTTGTGGTCAGTGAGCCAATCACTAGTAAGCTCAGCTTTTCATGGTGCTGAAACTGCCATCGATAGGCTAGAATTCTGGCTGACATGAACACAACATTACCAAGCTTAGCTTGATAATTATAGCCCAAGCTAATCCTAATGGAAACACGGATGAAATTATCCAAATAGTATTGGATTTCAACATCAAGCCCTGTGACTTTTTGAGTGAAGAAGCCATTAAAGTGCACCACAAACATGTCATTGTTCTGAAAATAAACGTTATCCAGTGAGGCCTGACAAAATGAACCATGTGTGCAGTGGGCGTTGTAGCAAGTCAAACTTCAACTAATACCTGTCAAGGGTATTCTTGTGCAGAGGCAATATCGTAGTCCATGAAGTTCTACTGAGACGTGATTATTGCTGGTTGAAAACTTAACCCAATTCCCGCCTAGATGACTTGAAATATAGTCAGCAACGGCAATTTTTGATAGTCTCTCAGGAGACTTGATCATTTGTACCAATGACAACTACAAAAAGACTCTAGGCGCATGACAAATGCTAGAATGAAGCAGCAAGGGTAAAAGCTTTCCACGTCCCCCTCCTTGGCGTTTCTTACTCATATTTATAATACGAAAGCCATCAAAGCTGTAGTAAATTAGCAGAAGGCTGATCTTAAGATGATTCACATAGGCTAGATTGTTATCCTATGAATGTAGGATTTGCTAATCAAACCGGGACTAGCGTGACTTCCAAAAGGCAGAGTTTGTGGTCAGTGAGCCAATCACTAGTAAGCTCAGCTTTTCATGGTGCTGAAACTGCCATCGATAGGCTAGAATTCTGGCTGACATGAACACAACATTACCAAGCTTAGCTTGATAATTATAGCCCAAGCTAATCCTAATGGAAACACGGATGAAATTATCCAAATAGTATTGGATTTCAACATCAAGCCCTGTGACTTTTTGAGTGAAGAAGCCATTAAAGTGCACCACAAACATGTCATTGTTCTGAAAATAAACGTTATCCAGTGAGGCCTGACAAAATGAACCATGTGTGCAGTGGGCGTTGTAGCAAGTCAAACTTCAACTAATACCTGTCAAGGGTATTCTTGTGCAGAGGCAATATCGTAGTCCATGAAGTTCTACTGAGACGTGATTATTGCTGGTTGAAAACTTAACCCAATTCCCGCCTAGATGACTTGAAATATAGTCAGCAACGGCAATTTTTGATAGTCTCTCAGGGGACTTGATCATTTGTACCAATGACAACTACAAAAAGACTCTAGGCGCATGACAAATGCTAGAATGAAGCAGAAAGGGTAAAAGCTTTCCACGTCCCCCTCCTTGGCGTTTCTTACTCATATTTATAATACGAAAGCCATCAAAGCTGTAGTAAATTAGCAGAAGGCTGATCTTAAGATGATTCACATAGGCTAGATTGTTATCCTATGAATGTAGGATTTGCTAATCAAACCGGGACTAGCGTGACTTCCAAAAGGCAGAGTTTGTGGTCAGTGAGCCAATCACTAGTAAGCTCAGCTTTTCATGGTGCTGAAACTGCCATCGATAGGCTAGAATTCTGGCTGACATGAACACAACATTACCAAGCTTAGCTTGATAATTATAGCCCAAGCTAATCCTAATGGAAACACGGATGAAATTATCCAAATAGTATTGGATTTCAACATCAAGCCCTGTGACTTTTTGAGTGAAGAAGCCATTAAAGTGCACCACAAACATGTCATTGTTCTGAAAATAAACATTATCCAGTGAGGCCTGACAAAATGAACCATGTGTGCAGTGGGCGTTGTAGCAAGTCAAACTTCAACTAATACCTGTCAAGGGTATTCTTGTGCAGAGGCAATATCGTAGTCCATGAAGTTCTACTGAGACGTGATTATTGCTGGTTGAAAACTTAACCCAATTCCCGCCTAGATGACTTGAAATATAGTCAGCAACGGCAATTTTTGATAGTCTCTCAGGGGACTTGATCATTTGTACCAATGACAACTACAAAAAGACTCTAGGCGCATGACAAATGCTAGAATGAAGCAGAAAGGGTAAAAGCTTTCCACGTCCCCCTCCTTGGCGTTTCTTACTCATATTTATAATACGAAAGCCATCAAAGCTGTAGTAAATTAGCAGAAGGCTGATCTTAAGATGATTCACATAGGCTAGATTGTTATCCTATGAATGTAGGATTTGCTAATCAAACCGGGACTAGCGTGACTTCCAAAAGGCAGAGTTTGTGGTCAGTGAGCCAATCACTAGTAAGCTCAGCTTTTCATGGTGCTGAAACTGCCATCGATAGGCTAGAATTCTGGCTGACATGAACACAACATTACCAAGCTTAGCTTGATAATTATAGCCCAAGCTAATCCTAATGGAAACACGGATGAAATTATCCAAATAGTATTGGATTTCAACATCAAGCCCTGTGACTTTTTGAGTGAAGAAGCCATTAAAGTGCACCACAAACATGTCATTGTTCTGAAAATAAACGTTATCCAGTGAGGCCTGACAAAATGAACCATGTGTGCAGTGGGCGTTGTAGCAAGTCAAACTTCAACTAATACCTGTCAAGGGTATTCTTGTGCAGAGGCAATATCGTAGTCCATGAAGTTCTACTGAGACGTGATTATTGCTGGTTGAAAACTTAACCCAATTCCCGCCTAGATGACTTGAAATATAGTCAGCAACGGCAATTTTTGATAGTCTCTCAGGAGACTTGATCATTTGTACCAATGACAACTACAAAAAGACTCTAGGCGCATGACAAATGCTAGAATGAAGCAGCAAGGGTAAAAGCTTTCCACGTCCCCCTCCTTGGCGTTTCTTACTCATATTTATAATACGAAAGCCATCAAAGCTGTAGTAAATTAGCAGAAGGCTGATCTTAAGATGATTCACATAGGCTAGATTGTTATCCTATGAATGTAGGATTTGCTAATCAAACCGGGACTAGCGTGACTTCCAAAAGGCAGAGTTTGTGGTCAGTGAGCCAATCACTAGTAAGCTCAGCTTTTCATGGTGCTGAAACTGCCATCGATAGGCTAGAATTCTGGCTGACATGAACACAACATTACCAAGCTTAGCTTGATAATTATAGCCCAAGCTAATCCTAATTGAAACACGGATGAAATTATCCAAATAGTATTGGATTTCAACATCAAGCCCTGTGACTTTTTGAGTGAAGAAGCCATTAAAGTGCACCACAAACATGTCATTGTTCTGAAAATAAACGTTATCCAGTGAGGCCTGACAAAATGAACCATGTGTGCAGTGGGCGTTGTAGCAAGTCAAACTTCAACTAATACCTGTCAAGGGTATTCTTGTGCAGAGGCAATATCGTAGTCCATGAAGTTCTACTGAGACGTGATTATTGCTGGTTGAAAACTTAACCCAATTCCTGCCTAGATGACTTGAAATATAGTCAGCAACGGCAATTTTTGATAGTCTCTCAGGAGACTTGATCATTTGTACCAATGACAACTACAAAAAGACTCTAGGCGCATGACAAATGCTAGAATGAAGCAGCAAGGGTAAAAGCTTTCCACGTCCCCCTCCTTGGCGTTTCTTACTCATATTTATAATACAAAAGCCATCAAAGCTGTAGTAAATTAGCAGAAGGCTGATCTTAAGATGATTCACATAGGCTAGATTGTTATCCTATGAATGTAGGATTTGCTAATCAAACCGGGACTAGCGTGACTTCCAAAAGGCAGAGTTTGTGGTCAGTGAGCCAATCACTAGTAAGCTCAGCTTTTCATGGTGCTGAAACTGCCATCGATAGGCTAGAATTCTGGCTGACATGAACACAACATTACCAAGCTTAGCTTGATAATTATAGCCCAAGCTAATCCTAATGGAAACACGGATGAAATTATCCAAATAGTATTGGATTTCAACATCAAGCCCTGTGACTTTTTGAGTGAAGAAGCCATTAAAGTGCACCACAAACATGTCATTGTTCTGAAAATAAACGTTATCCAGTGAGGCCTGACAAAATGAACCATGTGTGCAGTGGGCGTTGTAGCAAGTCAAACTTCAACTAATACCTGTCAAGGGTATTCTTGTGCAGAGGCAATATCGTAGTCCATGAAGTTCTACTGAGACGTGATTATTGCTGGTTGAAAACTTAACCCAATTCCCGCCTAGATGACTTGAAATATAGTCAGCAACGGCAATTTTTGATAGTCTCTCAGGAGACTTGATCATTTGTACCAATGACAACTACAAAAAGACTCTAGGCGCATGACAAATGCTAGAATGAAGCAGCAAGGGTAAAAGCTTTCCACGTCCCCCTCCTTGGCGTTTCTTACTCATATTTATAATACGAAAGCCATCAAAGCTGTAGTAAATTAGCAGAAGGCTGATCTTAAGATGATTCACATAGGCTAGATTGTTATCCTATGAATGTAGGATTTGCTAATCAAACCGGGACTAGCGTGACTTCCAAAAGGCAGAGTTTGTGGTCAGTGAGCCAATCACTAGTAAGCTCAGCTTTTCATGGTGCTGAAACTGCCATCGATAGGCTAGAATTCTGGCTGACATGAACACAACATTACCAAGCTTAGCTTGATAATTATAGCCCAAGCTAATCCTAATGGAAACACGGATGAAATTATCCAAATAGTATTGGATTTCAACATCAAGCCCTGTGACTTTTTGAGTGAAGAAGCCATTAAAGTGCACCACAAACATGTCATTGTTCTGAAAATAAACGTTATCCAGTGAGGCCTGACAAAATGAACCATGTGTGCAGTGGGCGTTGTAGCAAGTCAAACTTCAACTAATACCTGTCAAGGGTATTCTTGTGCAGAGGCAATATCGTAGTCCATGAAGTTCTACTGAGACGTGATTATTGCTGGTTGAAAACTTAACCCAATTCCCGCCTAGATGACTTGAAATATAGTCAGCAACGGCAATTTTTGATAGTCTCTCAGGAGACTTGATCATTTGTACCAATGACAACTACAAAAAGACTCTAGGCGCATGACAAATGCTAGAATGAAGCAGCAAGGGTAAAAGCTTTCCACGTCCCCCTCCTTGGCGTTTCTTACTCATATTTATAATACGAAAGCCATCAAAGCTGTAGTAAATTAGCAGAAGGCTGATCTTAAGATGATTCACATAGGCTAGATTGTTATCCTATGAATGTAGGATTTGCTAATCAAACCGGGACTAGCGTGACTTCCAAAAGGCAGAGTTTGTGGTCAGTGAGCCAATCACTAGTAAGCTCAGCTTTTCATGGTGCTGAAACTGCCATCGATAGGCTAGAATTCTGGCTGACATGAACACAACATTACCAAGCTTAGCTTGATAATTATAGCCCAAGCTAATCCTAATTGAAACACGGATGAAATTATCCAAATAGTATTGGATTTCAACATCAAGCCCTGTGACTTTTTGAGTGAAGAAGCCATTAAAGTGCACCACAAACATGTCATTGTTCTGAAAATAAACGTTATCCAGTGAGGCCTGACAAAATGAACCATGTGTGCAGTGGGCGTTGTAGCAAGTCAAACTTCAACTAATACCTGTCAAGGGTATTCTTGTGCAGAGGCAATATCGTAGTCCATGAAGTTCTACTGAGACGTGATTATTGCTGGTTGAAAACTTAACCCAATTCCCGCCTAGATGACTTGAAATATAGTCAGCAACGGCAATTTTTGATAGTCTCTCAGGAGACTTGATCATTTGTACCAATGACAACTACAAAAAGACTCTAGGTGCATGACAAATGCTAGAATGAAGCAGCAAGGGTAAAAGCTTTCCACGTCCCCCTCCTTGGCGTTTCTTACTCATATTTATAATACGAAAGCCATCAAAGCTGTAGTAAATTAGCAGAAGGCTGATCTTAAGATGATTCACATAGGCTAGATTGTTATCCTATGAATGTAGGATTTGCTAATCAAACCGGGACTAGCGTGACTTCCAAAAGGCAGAGTTTGTGGTCAGTGAGCCAATCACTAGTAAGCTCAGCTTTTCATGGTGCTGAAACTGCCATCGATAGGCTAGAATTCTGGCTGACATGAACACAACATTACCAAGCTTAGCTTGATAATTATAGCCCAAGCTAATCCTAATGGAAACACGGATGAAATTATCCAAATAGTATTGGATTTCAACATCAAGCCCTGTGACTTTTTGAGTGAAGAAGCCATTAAAGTGCACCACAAACATGTCATTGTTCTGAAAATAAACGTTATCCAGTGAGGCCTGACAAAATGAACCATGTGTGCAGTGGGCGTTGTAGCAAGTCAAACTTCAACTAATACCTGTCAAGGGTATTCTTGTGCAGAGGCAATATCGTAGTGCCTGAAGTTCTACTGAGACGTGATTATTGCTGGTTGAAAACTTAACCCAATTCCCGCCTAGATGATTTGAAATATAGTCAGCAACGGCAATTTTTGATAGTCTCTCAGGAGACTTGATCATTTGTACCAATGACAACTACAAAAAGACTCTAGGCGCATGACAAATGCTAGAATGAAGCAGCAAGGGTAAAAGCTTTCCACGTCCCCCTCCTTGGCGTTTCTTACTCATATTTATAATACGAAAGCCATCAAAGCTGTAGTAAATTAGCAGAAGGCTGATCTTAAGATGATTCACATAGGCTAGATTGTTATCCTATGAATGTAGGATTTGCTAATCAAACCGGGACTAGCGTGACTTCCAAAAGGCAGAGTTTGTGGTCAGTGAGCCAATCACTAGTAAGCTCAGCTTTTCATGGTGCTGAAACTGCCATCGATAGGCTAGAATTCTGGCTGACATGAACACAACATTACCAAGCTTAGCTTGATAATTATAGCCCAAGCTAATCCTAATGGAAACACGGATGAAATTATCCAAATAGTATTGGATTTCAACATCAAGCCCTGTGACTTTTTGAGTGAAGAAGCCATTAAAGTGCACCACAAACATGTCATTGTTCTGAAAATAAACGTTATCCAGTGAGGCCTGACAAAATGAACCATGTGTGCAGTGGGCGTTGTAGCAAGTCAAACTTCAACTAATACCTGTCAAGGGTATTCTTGTGCAGAGGCAATATCGTAGTCCATGAAGTTCTACTGAGACGTGATTATTGCTGGTTGAAAACTTAACCCAATTCCCGCCTAGATGACTTGAAATATAGTCAGCAACGGCAATTTTTGATAGTCTCTCAGGAGACTTGATCATTTGTACCAATGACAACTACAAAAAGACTCTAGGCGCATGACAAATGCTAGAATGAAGCAGCAAGGGTAAAAGCTTTCCACGTCCCCCTCCTTGGCGTTTCTTACTCATATTTATAATACGAAAGCCATCAAAGCTGTAGTAAATTAGCAGAAGGCTGATCTTAAGATGATTCACATAGGCTAGATTGTTATCCTATGAATGTAGGATTTGCTAATCAAACCGGGACTAGCGTGACTTCCAAAAGGCAGAGTTTGTGGTCAGTGAGCCAATCACTAGTAAGCTCAGCTTTTCATGGTGCTGAAACTGCCATCGATAGGCTAGAATTCTGGCTGACATGAACACAACATTACCAAGCTTAGCTTGATAATTATAGCCCAAGCTAATCCTAATGGAAACACGGATGAAATTATCCAAATAGTATTGGATTTCAACATCAAGCCCTGTGACTTTTTGAGTGAAGAAGCCATTAAAGTGCACCACAAACATGTCATTGTTCTGAAAATAAACGTTATCCAGTGAGGCCTGACAAAATGAACCATGTGTGCAGTGGGCGTTGTAGCAAGTCAAACTTCAACTAATACCTGTCAAGGGTATTCTTGTGCAGAGGCAATATCGTAGTCCATGAAGTTCTACTGAGACGTGATTATTGCTGGTTGAAAACTTAACCCAATTCCCGCCTAGATGACTTGAAATATAGTCAGCAACGGCAATTTTTGATAGTCTCTCAGGAGACTTGATCATTTGTACCAATGACAACTACAAAAAGACTCTAGGCGCATGACAAATGCTAGAATGAAGCAGCAAGGGTAAAAGCTTTCCACGTCCCCCTCCTTGGCGTTTCTTACTCATATTTATAATACGAAAGCCATCAAAGCTGTAGTAAATTAGCAGAAGGCTGATCTTAAGATGATTCACATAGGCTAGATTGTTATCCTATGAATGTAGGATTTGCTAATCAAACCGGGACTAGCGTGACTTCCAAAAGGCAGAGTTTGTGGTCAGTGAGCCAATCACTAGTAAGCTCAGCTTTTCATGGTGCTGAAACTGCCATCGATAGGCTAGAATTCTGGCTGACATGAACACAACATTACCAAGCTTAGCTTGATAATTATAGCCCAAGCTAATCCTAATGGAAACACGGATGAAATTATCCAAATAGTATTGGATTTCAACATCAAGCCCTGTGACTTTTTGAGTGAAGAAGCCATTAAAGTGCACCACAAACATGTCATTGTTCTGAAAATAAACGTTATCCAGTGAGGCCTGACAAAATGAACCATGTGTGCAGTGGGCGTTGTAGCAAGTCAAACTTCAACTAATACCTGTCAAGGGTATTCTTGTGCAGAGGCAATATCGTAGTCCATGAAGTTCTACTGAGACGTGATTGTTGCTGGTTGAAAACTTAACCCAATTCCCGCCTAGATGACTTTAAATATAGTCAGCAACGGCAATTTTTGATAGTCTCTCAGGGGACTTGATCATTTGTACCAATGACAACTACAAAAAGACTCTAAGCGCATGACAAATGCTAGAATGAAGCAGCAAGGGTAAAAGCTTTCCACGTCCCCCTCCTTGGCGTTTCTTACTCATATTTATAATACGAAAGCCATCAAAGCTGTAGTAAATTAGCAGAAGGCTGATCTTAAGATGATTCACATAGGCTAGATTGTTATCCTATGAATGTAGGATTTGCTAATCAAACCGGGACTAGCGTGACTTCCAAAAGGCAGAGTTTGTGGTCAGTGAGCCAATCACTAGTAAGCTCAGCTTTTCATGGTGCTGAAACTGCCATCGATAGGCTAGAATTCTGGCTGACATGAACACAACATTACCAAGCTTAGCTTGATAATTATAGCCCAAGCTAATCCTAATGGAAACACGGATGAAATTATCCAAATAGTATTGGATTTCAACATCAAGCCCTGTGACTTTTTGAGTGAAGAAGCCATTAAAGTGCACCACAAACATGTCATTGTTCTGAAAATAAACGTTATCCAGTGAGGCCTGACAAAATGAACCATGTGTGCAGTGGGCGTTGTAGCAAGTCAAACTTCAACTAATACCTGTCAAGGGTATTCTTGTGCAGAGGCAATATCGTAGTCCATGAAGTTCTACTGAGACGTGATTATTGCTGGTTGAAAACTTAACCCAATTCCCGCCTAGATGACTTGAAATATAGTCAGCAACGGCAATTTTTGATAGTCTCTCAGGAGACTTGATCATTTGTACCAATGACAACTACAAAAAGACTCTAGGCGCATGACAAATGCTAGAATGAAGCAGCAAGGGTAAAAGCTTTCCACGTCCCCCTCCTTGGCGTTTCTTACTCATATTTATAATACGAAAGCCATCAAAGCTGTAGTAAATTAGCAGAAGGCTGATCTTAAGATGATTCACATAGGCTAGATTGTTATCCTATGAATGTAGGATTTGCTAATCAAACCGGGACTAGCGTGACTTCCAAAAGGCAGAGTTTGTGGTCAGTGAGCCAATCACTAGTAAGCTCAGCTTTTCATGGTGCTGAAACTGCCATCGATAGGCTAGAATTCTGGCTGACATGAACACAACATTACCAAGCTTAGCTTGATAATTATAGCCCAAGCTAATCCTAATGGAAACACGGATGAAATTATCCAAATAGTATTGGATTTCAACATCAAGCCCTGTGACTTTTTGAGTGAAGAAGCCATTAAAGTGCACCACAAACATGTCATTGTTCTGAAAATAAACGTTATCCAGTGAGGCCTGACAAAATGAACCATGTGTGCAGTGGGCGTTGTAGCAAGTCAAACTTCAACTAATACCTGTCAAGGGTATTCTTGTGCAGAGGCAATATCGTAGTCCATGAAGTTCTACTGAGACGTGATTATTGCTGGTTGAAAACTTAACCCAATTCCCGCCTAGATGACTTGCAATATAGTCAGCAACGGCAATTTTTGATAGTCTCTCAGGAGACTTGATCATTTGTACCAATGACAACTACAAAAAGACTCTAGGCGCATGACAAATGCTAGAATGAAGCAGCAAGGGTAAAAGCTTTCCACGTCCCCCTCCTTGGCGTTTCTTACTCATATTTATAATACGAAAGCCATCAAAGCTGTAGTAAATTAGCAGAAGGCTGATTTTAAGATGATTCACATAGGCTAGATTGTTATCCTATGAATGTAGGATTTGCTAATCAAACCGGGACTAGCGTGACTTCCAAAAGGCAGAGTTTGTGGTCAGTGAGCCAATCACTAGTAAGCTCAGCTTTTCATGGTGCTGAAACTGCCATCGATAGGCTAGAATTCTGGCTGACATGAACACAACATTACCAAGCTTAGCTTGATAATTATAGCCCAAGCTAATCCTAATGGAAACACGGATGAAATTATCCAAATAGTATTGGATTTCAACATCAAGCCCTGTGACTTTTTGAGTGAAGAAGCCATTAAAGTGCACCACAAACATGTCATTGTTCTGAAAATAAACGTTATCCAGTGAGGCCTGACAAAATGAACCATGTGTGCAGTGGGCGTTGTAGCAAGTCAAACTTCAACTAATACCTGTCAAGGGTATTCTTGTGCAGAGGCAATATCGTAGTGCCTGAAGTTCTACTGAGACGTGATTATTGCTGGTTGAAAACTTAACCCAATTCCCGCCTAGATGATTTGAAATATAGTCAGCAACGGCAATTTTTGATAGTCTCTCAGGAGACTTGATCATTTGTACCAATGACAACTACAAAAAGACTCTAGGCGCATGACAAATGCTAGAATGAAGCAGCAAGGGTAAAAGCTTTCCACGTCCCCCTCCTTGGCGTTTCTTACTCATATTTATAATACGAAAGCCATCAAAGCTGTAGTAAATTAGCAGAAGGCTGATCTTAAGATGATTCACATAGGCTAGATTGTTATCCTATGAATGTAGGATTTGCTAATCAAACCGGGACTAGCGTGACTTCCAAAAGGCAGAGTTTGTGGTCAGTGAGCCAATCACTAGTAAGCTCAGCTTTTCATGGTGCTGAAACTGCCATCGATAGGCTAGAATTCTGGCTGACATGAACACAACATTACCAAGCTTAGCTTGATAATTATAGCCCAAGCTAATCCTAATGGAAACACGGATGAAATTATCCAAATAGTATTGGATTTCAACATCAAGCCCTGTGACTTTTTGAGTGAAGAAGCCATTAAAGTGCACCACAAACATGTCATTGTTCTGAAAATAAACGTTATCCAGTGAGGCCTGACAAAATGAACCATGTGTGCAGTGGGCGTTGTAGCAAGTCAAACTTCAACTAATACCTGTCAAGGGTATTCTTGTGCAGAGGCAATATCGTAGTCCATGAAGTTCTACTGAGACGTGATTGTTGCTGGTTGAAAACTTAACCCAATTCCCGCCTAGATGACTTGAAATATAGTCAGCAACGGCAATTTTTGATAGTCTCTCAGGGGACTTGATCATTTGTACCAATGACAACTACAAAAAGACTCTAAGCGCATGACAAATGCTAGAATGAAGCAGCAAGGGTAAAAGCTTTCCACGTCCCCCTCCTTGGCGTTTCTTACTCATATTTATAATACGAAAGCCATCAAAGCTGTAGTAAATTAGCAGAAGGCTGATCTTAAGATGATTCACATAGGCTAGATTGTTATCCTATGAATGTAGGATTTGCTAATCAAACCGGGACTAGCGTGACTTCCAAAAGGCAGAGTTTGTGGTCAGTGAGCCAATCACTAGTAAGCTCAGCTTTTCATGGTGCTGAAACTGCCATCGATAGGCTAGAATTCTGGCTGACATGAATACAACATTACCAAGCTTAGCTTGATAATTATAGCCCAAGCTAATCCTAATGGAAACACGGATGAAATTATCCAAATAGTATTGGATTTCAACATCAAGCCCTGTGACTTTTTGAGTGAAGAAGCCATTAAAGTGCACCACAAACATGTCATTGTTCTGAAAATAAACGTTATCCAGTGAGGCCTGACAAAATGAACCATGTGTGCAGTGGGCGTTGTAGCAAGTCAAACTTCAACTAATACCTGTCAAGGGTATTCTTGTGCAGAGGCAATATCGTAGTCCATGAAGTTCTACTGAGACGTGATTATTGCTGGTTGAAAACTTAACCCAATTCCCGCCTAGATGACTTGAAATATAGTCAGCAACGGCAATTTTTGATAGTCTCTCAGGAGCCTTGATCATTTGTACCAATGACAACTACAAAAAGACTCTAGGCGCATGACAAATGCTAGAATGAAGCAGCAAGGGTAAAAGCTTTCCACGTCCCCCTCCTTGGCGTTTCTTACTCATATTTATAATACGAAAGCCATCAAAGCTGTAGTAAATTAGCAGAAGGCTGATTTTAAGATGATTCACATAGGCTAGATTGTTATCCTATGAATGTAGGATTTGCTAATCAAACCGGGACTAGCGTGACTTCCAAAAGGCAGAGTTTGTGGTCAGTGAGCCAATCACTAGTAAGCTCAGCTTTTCATGGTGCTGAAACTGCCATCGATAGGCTAGAATTCTGGCTGACATGAACACAACATTACCAAGCTTAGCTTGATAATTATAGCCCAAGCTAATCCTAATGGAAACACGGATGAAATTATCCAAATAGTATTGGATTTCAACATCAAGCCCTGTGACTTTTTGAGTGAAGAAGCCATTAAAGTGCACCACAAACATGTCATTGTTCTGAAAATAAACATTATCCAGTGAGGCCTGACAAAATGAACCATGTGTGCAGTGGGCGTTGTAGCAAGTCAAACTTCAACTAATACCTGTCAAGGGTATTCTTGTGCAGAGGCAATATCGTAGTCCATGAAGTTCTACTGAGACGTGATTATTGCTGGTTGAAAACTTAACCCAATTCCCGCCTAGATGACTTGAAATATAGTCAGCAACGGCAATTTTTGATAGTCTCTCAGGAGACTTGATCATCTGTACCAATGACAACTACAAAAAGACTCTAGGCGCATGACAAATGCTAGAATGAAGCAGCAAGGGCAAAAGCTTTCCACGTCCCCCTCCTTGGCGTTTCTTACTCATATTTATAATATGAAAGCCATCAAAGCTGTAGTAAATTAGCAGAAGGCTGATCTTAAGATGATTCACATAGGCTAGATTGTTATCCTATGAATGTAGGATTTGCTAATCAAACCGGGACTAGCGTGACTTCCAAAAGGCAGAGTTTGTGGTCAGTGAGCCAATCACTAGTAAGCTCAGCTTTTCATGGTGCTGAAACTGCCATCGATAGGCTAGAATTCTGGCTGACATGAACACAACCTTACCAAGCTTAGCTTGATAATTATAGCCCAAGCTAATCCTAATGGAAACACGGATGAAATTATCCAAATAGTATTGGATTTCAACATCAAGCCCTGTGACTTTTTGAGTGAAGAAGCCATTAAAGTGCACCACAAACATGTCATTGTTCTGAAAATAAACGTTATCCAGTGAGGCCTGACAAAATGAACCATGTGTGCAGTGGGCGTTGTAGCAAGTCAAACTTCAACTAATACCTGTCAAGGGTATTCTTGTGCAGAGGCAATATCGTAGTACATGAAGTTCTACTGAGACGTGATTATTGCTGGTTGAAAACTTAACCCAATTCCCGCCTAGATGACTTGAAATATAGTCAGCAACGGCAATTTTTGATAGTCTCTCAGGAGACTTGATAATATAGTCAGCCAATGACGGGATGAAATGGGAAGAGTAAAGGCTTTCCACCTTGGTGACTTGAATTTTAGTAAGCAAGTTTTTAATGCCTGTCCTTTGTTTGTGACTTTTGGTGTTCCTACAGCAAGACTCATGCGGATACTTGATAAATTGCAGCATTTTGCCCTTCAGCTTAGGTTCTGTTTCTCATGACCAGAGGTTGCCTCTTGGACAGGACCAAAAAGTGGGCTATTCAGCAATTTTCAGTGAGTTGCTAAGGTTTGTTTGTAAAATAAAATGGTGTAAAACAAAAAGTATACGATGAGCTAAGAGTAAGCTACTTTCATAGTTGTAAAATATCAAATATTTGATTTTCCATTGTTCTTTCCTTAGGGTAGACCAGTTGAGAACCACTGTTCTACATCATTAAGAATCCCTAACTCTTAACATTCATTCTTCACAACTGTTCTTTCTGTTTTGTGTCTTTCCAAGTGTATTTCATAACGACAGAGTTTATAAGCCATCTCACTTGGCTAATAAAACATTTATGTATATTCAAACAGTCAGAGAAACACCTAGAACCAGCTCAAGGAGACTGTGAAGGTGGGAACACTGAAACTCGTCTGAAGCTGGCAGGTGTAAATGTTTATCTGACCTAAAGTGACCTCAAACAGCTACAAGCAAAGTAGTAAGTGGGTCAGTTGCCCAGAGGGGAGGGAGTTCCCACATGAATGTGACAGTGTTAACGAAGGTGTCAGTCAAGTAGAAACTGTCATTCAAATAGTCTTCCTGTTATTGTCTGAACTTCCGGTTGCTCTTTGTACTTTGCTATGTGGGCGGACCCGACCTTCCATTATAACTGTTAAAACAAAACAGAAAGAATCATTTGGAACTGAATGTGCTGAATGACTTCCTCTTCCCCTTTTATTCAAATGTATTTTATGAGAAAACATTGTTGGTCAGTCATAAAGTCTGCTCTTGTATAAAAAAACATTGTCCTGTAATGATTCACAAACATCCTTCTGCTTTTCGGCATGTATGCCTTAATTGGACCTATAGCTTTTTTAAGGTAGAGTTTAGGATTTCCTCATAAAAATGTGCAATTGTAATGATAACTGTTGTTTTCAAAAACAAGTTATTATCAAAATTCAACAGCCCCTTAGAATTTATGATTTAACTATGCAGGACATTTTTCTTTTGTGTTTGGTGGTGAGGGAGTTGTACCAGGAGGAAATGTTGAAGTTGAGAATACATTTAACGAGGGAGCAGCTTAATCTGCCTTCTCATACCTCTAAAACTCCCCTCTTCACTTGTTAAATCATGTTTTTTTTTCTTACTCTGGTTGCAGCTGAGGGCCTGCATCCTCTTTGCCAGAGGGAGTAACAAGTGGATGGATTGTAATGGAGTCACAGGCATAATACTGGAGGAGGTCAAAGTTGACATAGCAACGGCACATAGTAAATATTTGACAACACAAAAATACTTTTCCATGAAACTAAAAATTAAATATGTATGTGAGTTATGCATGGTTCTTCCAAGGCCGTTTGAAACTACAAATTACTTCAGCAAATAAAAATGTCTGTGCTCCAGAGGATAGATCTATTCTCATTGTGTAATTCACTCCTCACCCACTGATTAAACTCGATAGGTACTTAACCATCCGACTTTGAGCAGGAATACACATCTACACAGAGGACAGGATCTACCTGCTGGAAATCAGCAGATTGAATCCTGTTCTCAGCTGGCTGATGCGGTCCGGCAGTTTTAATTGAGTTGTTTAGTGTTTTCAAACTGGCAATTTAATCCTGGTGTTGGTGTCAAAGGGTGGAAAGGGAGGAGAGAGGGTGATTTTGGGAAACTTAGCTGAGCTTTAATTACAACTGATTATCATGCGGCTGGAGATGAGGATTATTGCATCTTCCTTTCAAAGGGGAGAACATTTTTATATTAAGTGCACAGTAAAAAAACAACAACTTCCATTTAAAACCAGTGGAAAACAGTGGAACAGGGGACGGTTGTTTGTGGGAACTTACAGGTCTTGCATTTAAATGTGCACACCTGTTGCGTTCTTATTTTGTTGGTTTAGGTTAGTTCAAACAAAGTTGCAAGGAAAGTTGCACTTGTCCCTGTCCTGATATTTTTGCTCACGATTTCTGTTGGTATGGCTTTTGACGGCAGAGAAAAAGAGAAATCTGAGAGCCAGGGTGGTTCGGGAGAAATCTTGCGCGTGAGTTGAAGAAGAATCTTTTGGACTCACATTTGGGCCGAACGGATGAAAATTATTTATGTCAGACATTTCCATCTCTTTTTTTCAGAACAAAGTGAGACACGGGCCTTTTTCCGAATATCCACAGTTCAGTATGCAGTACTTTTCAGTAGGGAGTTTCAGTATACTGAACTTTCTTGGTCATTCAGTATGCATTTTTTGGGTCCACCTCAGTATACTGAACATTTCAGTATGAATACTAACTTCCGGGTTTCATGCAGTATGGATCGGATGCGTGCTTTCAGGAAATGAATTGTATTTTACCCACAATGCTGTGCGAAATTAAACGTAAATCGTCACGTTACGTCTGCCTCCAAATCAAAACAAACGAGCATTGATTAATTGAATCAATTTTTAATCTAGAGTTAAAGTCCCGTCTGAAATCGCTACTTTAAATTAATAACAGAAAATATAAGAAAATGTCTGCATTATTATAAAACCTTTCCCCCTCTATTTAAATAATTAATTCACTATTTCAATGCGTCTTTATTGGTTTATTTTATATTTTGTATATTACTGTCTTTCATTTGTACTTTCCTTTATGTACTGTGTGTTATTTAGTTATTTAATCTGTCTTTTACTTGATTTACATTGTGATATTGTTTTTTGTTTACCTGACTGTATATGCGCATTACTCTTCTTGAATAAAGCTAAACAAAAAAATAAATAAATAAAACGGGTGAATGCGGCCGGTTCGGGTAATGTAAATGACGTCACTTCCATACTGAATAAATCAGACGAAGTAGGAACAAATATCTGCCTACTGTGCGCACCTACTGAATAGTAACTACTAAACAGTATACAGCACAGATAGTAGGTACTGACTACTGACAGATTGAGTAGGTACTTGGCAATTCAGATACAGCCACACATGTTGAGTTTCTCTACATGTGGTTAACCAACTGTGCTAGTGTGAGTGCGCCCAAAGTCACTCCTAGGCTAAAGATCCTTGCTAGGATTTTTTAAAGCTAAGTTAGGAGCTCTCTGAGAGGATTCTCAGAATGTTTGTGAATACTGTATTCAGCCTCGACTCCAAACACAAACTATGTTTCTGCTGCTGCAATAAACATTTAAAAACCATTACAAACATGAGTTGTCCGGCTGAAATAATGCTCCGCTAATGAAATAACACATACTGCTGCTGAAACATGCATATTAAGAAAAAAAATCTATCAAATCACTAACTGATTGAGGCTCATAAACTTAACTTTGTCAAATACAAGCTCGTCTTTGGTTAGAATTCTGCCTCATGCCCTCAAAATAATAGTAACCTTTATATAACAAAAACATGTCTTCCTTCCATGGTCACTCAAAGGTTTTGTGATGTCAGTCGTTGTCCCGGGGGAAATTTAGTCAACACAAAATATAGCTCACATCCTGCAAATCAATAGACAACAGACAAAAAATGTATTGGTCACATTCACTGTGAAACCACCAGTAGCCCGGTCCTGGTTAGTTACTTTACATTTATTTTTTTACGCCTTCATTTTGACAGATACAGTCCATTTATAAAGCAGCTTCACGTCGGATTTAAATGTAATATAGGGCTTTAGAAGGAAGTTTGCTTTAGCCCTTTTCTCTGCCACTGGCGGTAAACCAACCAGTTTTTGTGTTTTGAGTGACAGCCCTGATGATCATTTACAATATAGAGATAATACATTTAAATCGTACTTTCCATGGTTAAACCACTGATTACATGCTAGTAAAGAAAACATACCCATAATTGATCTTGTCAGGAAAAAGCAGCGGCGAGGCTTTAATGTTGCTGCTGGATTGCACATGAATTATGGTGCCGTTAATTTGATACAGAGTGATCCCTCCCTGCTGGTGTAACTCTCCAATATGGCTTCCCTTTGGCTCTCTGGCTCCAAAATTGGATCTTTAGAGCCCACAGGGTGTTGGTGTTCTTTATAATGTGGCCAGTCCAAACGGTGAAGAACCGATCCAGCTGTGATATGACAACCAACACATCTGTCTATGTTTCCACCAACTCTTTTTTTCCCCTCCGTTTCTCTATAGGAACTCCATCTGTGTTTCTGTCCATGTTATTTTCACACTGTGTCTAAAAATGTCCCCATTCGTCCTTCTCATGAGACTCAGACATGATGTTCCATAATCAGAGTGAAGAGTGAAATGCTGCAACGTGTTCCTTCTTTGGAAAAGGAAGAACAAAAATCACAGCATGACACGTTCAGAAAAGACATGGCGTACGATTCAACACAATTTTGTCCGCATTGTGATAATACTAGAGACAGTTGTCACAATTTGGCAGCATAAAGCCTGAAATATTGTCAGTTTAGAGGGCAAAAATAGACATGTAGAGAAATATTAAGTTATCACTGTTTACAGAAAAAACTGAATTCTTGAATTTGAGCAGTTCCCTAATGGTTTAACATTGTGGAAAATATGTGTTCTCATAAAGAGTCAGCAGATCAAATGTTTATGTTGGTATTCAGAGTAGAGATGACACAACAAAAATTCATGTCATTGATATGCTAAGTTAATAATAGCTCTGCTGTGGAACTGAAGCGCAAGAAAGCAACAGAGAGTATTTTCCCCCCAACTCCAAACTATTCTTCTAGTTTTAGTTTTTAAACCCTAATCCCCACATACTCAGCGTCAGCGCCACAGTTTTGCTCCATTGGACGCAGAACGCTCTGCCCAGCTGGATCCGTTTCTAAAAATGTGAGCGCAGCCATGATCAGCTGTACACACATTTCAGGAGAACTACAAGATCACGGAATTAAGAGGAAAACGTGCAAACAAAATGTTGCTTTGTCTTTGTATGATGATGATTTGTTGTTTTTTGTGGTGCTCGTTTTGAGGTGCTGTTGATAAAGTGATGAAAAAACGAGATTGCAAGGCCATACATTGTGTTTTATTTCGAAATTGACCGGACACTGTGCGTTTCCTTGTCTGACTTCCCGTCCGAGGTTGTTATATATTCTGTCCAGCTTGACGCGTGCCTGCATCGTCCCTTTCCAAGCCCGGCGCAGTCTAGGCCTATGAAGGCTGTTTCATCATGAGCCGGGGATCCGGCCGAAGAGTTCTGCCTTTTAATAAGGCAGTTTTTTCTTACCACTGTAACTTTTGCTGCTTTGTTAAAGTGCTCATGATGGATAGGCCGGATCTTTGTAATATAACAATAAGTAAGGTCTTTTACCTGCTTTTTGTAAAGTGTCTCAAGATAACACTTGTTATGAGTTGACGCTATACAAATAAAAATTGATTGATTGATTGTCCTCTGTCGAAAATAGACTCGCAGTGTATTTGAAACGGAGCAGAGACGTAGTGGAGCTGGAAGCACGTTCCGGAGAATGACCATCGCGCTTGTTTACTGCATGGGTCCAAAGAAAGAAAAACCTCACGGGCTTACTCTCTTGCTTCTATCAGAGCCGAGTTGCATCTTGATATTGAGATCTATGTGCTCTTAATGTTATCTTATAATATTGTCCTTGTTTTTAAATATATATATCACCATTTCTCTCCCCTTTTTAAATCGCCATTATCTTACCTTTTTTCTTGGAAACTTAAACTTTTTTCTGCATGTTTTTTTATAATAGATAGAAAGTTACTTTATTCATAGCATATAGCATCCAGTAGCAGGTTACAAAGACGTACATGACATGAAACATTTGTTACAAATTAACCACAAAACTGACGCCCCGCCTCCCATACATATATATTAACCTGAAAAAAATATTTAAAGAATACCCCTAGATGAATCAAACTTAAACTGTGCAATTAAAAATAGACTTATACAAGAAATGTACATAACCTGTGCAGGGATAAAAATATATGTGAGATTTAAACAAGAACCTATAAACAGTTGAGGAAAAAAATCAGTAATTAGACCTGAATATAAAAAAATAAAGAAGTGTTGACCTTCTGAAGCTGTGTTGTTTATATATGTACAGCAATGTTTAAAAAGAAGACAGTGCCAAAAAACAGACATTAAATAACAGGCAGTGCAAACATTAAAGGTGCGATTTAAATGAGGGGTGATGTTCGTCAAGAGTGAGGTTGGCATTAAAATATAATTTTCTGAATTTGTGTGCTGCATTCTCAGTTTGGTTTGTGCTAAAATGTGGTTACCAGTAAACACGTAGTTAGTATTAAAAGCACAGAAATAAAATCCATCTCCGCCATCGTAATAAAAAATTTATAATGAGGCCTGAGATATGAATGCAATATTTTCTTCCTCTCTCTCTCTCTCTCACTCTCTCACCTCGGAGACACCTAATTGGCCGCAGTGTCAGGTTTTGCTTGCCTCCCCACTCCCATGATGCTTGCCTGCTGGGCATACATCAGCTCAGGATTAACGGCAGGCGGAGGTCAGCACATAATCACCCCTGATGAATATGGAGGAGGGCCTTTGGGTTTACACGGGAGGACTGCCAAAAATGATAACGACCCCTCCTCCAGTGCCTCCCCGAGGACCTGTACACTCTCATCTCAAGGTTGTAACTAAAACACCTTGTGGGGGGAGGGCGGCATTGGAGGGCTTTGCCTCTTAAGTCATGAGCTAATGTGATAGATTTTTTTTTTTTAAAAGCCCCTGGTTTGTTCTGAAATGTGATCTGTGAGGCCTCATCTGCATGTCAAAGCTTTAACATCAATGTGTGATACAGATGAGCCTTTAAGGTTGGGAGGATTAACATGATGTATAGTGTATGAAAATTCATACAGGCAGCATTTAACCTTAAAATACTGTGACTATCCGAGTCACGCAAAGATGCAGAACGTTTGCAGCGACAGAAAATTTAGCACAATTACATTTTAACAATCTTTAAGGACTGTTTTCTCTCTCCATAGGCCAAAAGGGAAAACAACAAAGCACATCCTACATTATAAAATACACTAATCACAAAAGTCAGATTCCTTCTTTACCAGAGGCTAGTTGTCAAACATCTCATTTGTCCCATTTTCTAAATCAATCCCAGCAATGTCCCAGGAACAGTCTTAAACAACAAACAGATGTACCACTTTTAAAAAATATATTTATGAAATGATTAAGCACTGTTTTTTGGTTTGACTGCCTCTTTTTTTAATAACCTCACTTCATTACTCTTATTCTGCCAAAGTCTAACAGCACTCTGCAACAGTCTGACTGAATTAAAAGCACAGTTTATTGCTCATCTTGATAAAGCATCTCCTATTTTTTTGCACAACAGCAGAATGATGGGAACATGCAAAAAAAAGGAAGTTGTGCTTCCTATTGTATGTTATCTGAGAATTCTGTTTAAAATTTGCATGGAAACGTGGCTCAGGTTTTTTTTTTTTTTTAAACATATGATTATTTAGAATCATAAAGTATTTTCTCCTCTCTCACAATATGTTTTGTGATGTGTTAAACTGCACACCACCAGAAACAACCACACAAACACTACCATAAAAAAAGCAGTAGCGGTAACACTGATGAACCCTTACTAAAGAAAAATGTATTTCGGCTTTTTATTTAATTACTTTGATTTTGTATGGAAATGTTTGAGCTCTTTTTGCATCAAGGAATTGCACTAAAAAATATTCATTTTTCAAATGAAAAGTACAAATACATGGTCTTCCATTCATGAAGTCAAGCATTTAGGGGGTGGCTGTAGCTTAGTTGGCAGGGTCAGTCGTCTCTTAACCAGAAGATTGGCAGTTTGATCCCCAGCTCCTGCAGCCACATGGCCAATGTGTCCTTGGGCAAGACACTTAACCCCAAGTTGCTCCCGCTGCTTCATTGGCAGAGTGTGAATATGTCTAAATGGGATTAGTTAATTCTGATGGTCACTTTTCAAAGCAGCCTCTGCAATCAGTGTGTGAACGGGTATCAATTGGTAGGTATGACCTGTAGTGTAAAAGCGCTTTGAATAGTTGAGTACAAAAACGCAATACAAGATCAAGTATACCTGTGAATAAGAATTCATTTAAAAAAAACATAGACAAAGTAAAAAAAGTCTCAGTAAGGTCAAATTTGAATATCAACATCACATTTATTATTTTTACATTTGTTCCAATAGCTTTATGTCAGAGTAGGTGCATATAGATTTCCCATAAAATAAACCAATGTGATGCACAATTTGTAATCAGCGAACATTTTACACCGTGATAAAATAATAGACCTTATTTAATATTTGAATTGCATGTAACAGAATTAATGAAAATCAGACATTTGAAAACATAATTCTTGTGTGGACAGTGATGAAATAATTACCCAACGTTGAATGGCACACAAGACCGTTGGATGAGATCTGCAGCATATTTTATGGTATTTAAGTTGAAAGACGCATAATTTGACCAATCTATCTTAATGATGAATAAGTTTTCCTCATGTGACACACATACCCTGTGTTGTTATCGTGTAGAGATTGCAGGATGTTTAGATGCCGATAAGTCCTCTCCTCCTTCTTCCTGAAGCGGCCGTTTCAGATCAGATCCTGAGTTACTGAGGCTAATTAATATGGGCAGTGTGAGGTGTGACAGGCTGAAGGATGGAGCCTCTCAGCCACAGTCATTTCCCCTTATCTCCGTCAGACACTCAGCAGCTTCACCTCCTCATTCAGCGCCTCTTTAAGCTCAGATAGGAGGTGTATACGTCTGCATGATAATAGTCACTGAGGTCACAAACTACTGTGTAACAAAAAAAAAACACACAATCAGCCCTCGCTGTGGTTGTGATTCACAGACATCGAAATGTAACCAAAATGTTTAGGTTGCTCTGAACGGATGGTTTTGTGGAAATATATTAATGATAAGAGTCCTTCATTATTCATTCAGGAGTCCTGGAGGTGATTAGGAATTCAGTCCGGCTTCTAAAAATAGACCCATGTTGACAGTCAGCTGAATTTGTATCAGTTTGTGAATGGCTGAGCTCAGTTACAGTTACAGCTGTCATAGAAGTGGTAGAGTCTAACCTTTTACTTATTTTAAATAAAAGCATAAACAAAGCATAATATGATGATTGTGATGCGGTATATTCAACGATCAAATCACAATTAAGCTGTGCTTGCCTGATCAGGGATTCAATTCATAACTGATGGCATTCCCTCACACTGTACAGACATTCATAATCCATCGATAATGAACTCCAATCATTTGGTTGAGCTTTTGTCTCCTCATCCCTTATAACAGTTTAGATTTGTTAAAATCGTTGGTTTATGACAAAGTACCCTCTTAACTGAAGCAGAGGAGCTGCTTGTCAATAGGCAAGGCAGGCCTCTGCTTGGTGGGCCCCAGACCAGTAGGGGGCACCTGAGGACTCACACACTTAAACCAAAGCAATTTGCAAATTTTGCAATGACAGTAGCTCGTCAATACAAACCTCTCTGAGGGGGCCCCATCTGACAGCACTCAGCCTCGTTGCTCTGCTGAGTGTTGCGTGCAAATCAAATCATGATGATTATCAAATCATCCTTATATGAACCGATTTAACTTTCATTTCATTTTCAATTTAGGAAAGGTTTCTTATCTCAAATAAGTAAAAAAAAAAAAAAATGATGCATCCAGACAGGCAATTAAACCTTCAGCAAGAGTCGGAATTCAAGCAATGTCCTCGGCATCTCCTCAGTTCTCTAACAGTGTTAGCGACAAAATCAGCTAGATTCAGTTGTTTCTGAGTATACGAACAGCCATGCGAACAACCCAATAAGAAAAATCCCAACAAAAGCCACATGTTGTTAAAACTGTGGCAATGACGGACTGCAGCGTGCACAGAGTATGTGGGGATTGGGGCTAAGGCGCTGGCAGTGTCTTATCAGGAACCTGTTCTTTGATTTCCTTTCGCTCGTCTCACTCAACAGAGCTTGCTAGCTTTTTTTACAAAGTGGAGATAGTGCTGCATTTATAATATCCACATCAATGATTTAAAAGATTGTGCTTTGACGTAGAAAAATTCTACAGCTCAGCTCACCACCAGACGTTAATTGATGGACCGAGAAATCAAGCACAAGAAAACCTTAAATCAACGGTCAGCCTACTCTTTGTGCAGCAGTTCAAACAGTTCAGTCTGCCAGGGGTCAGGGGTAGTTGACAGTCCCACTACAACAGCTGACTACTAAGACCCTGGCACTACATAAGGGACAGAATACTGAAGAACAGAAGCTGCCCTGACTGACACGTTTTCGTCTTCTTCATCTGAAGTCTGATGCAGCAGAAAACTGCTCGGAGGTCCGCCACTCATCAACATGACAACCGTTTCTGTCATATTGAAAATGTCGACAAATGACACATTTTCTGCTGTTTTGTTTCACTTCATCTTATCTCAGCATTTTAATCCATTCAAACCCATTCAACAGCTGGGCACATTTGTAGCATTGGTTAGAGATAATTATTTTTATTAACAAAGCTGCTGTATAGAAATGTTATCTTGGAATCTTGTCACAATCAGGTGGAGCAATCCCAAACAATTCAAAGTTTGACATTCTGTGTTGTGTATGACATAATTTAGCTTAGTAGGTATAGAATATGGTCATGTAGAATAAGGTAGTACTTAAAAATAAATAGAAAGCAGCCAGTATGCTACCAATTAGCATGCTAATAAGCAAGTAGTTAATGGTGAATACTGTGACCTGAGGTGTTACCCAAAGAGGGTTTGATCCTAAAGAAACATTGATTTCACCAAAAGAAGGACTTAAGATGCTTAATGCACTAAATATGCATGTTCTTGAACTATAGTGTTTTTTTGAACTGCACACTGCTGGGTTGGCATTTTTGAAATTGGCTACATGGCTAACACCCTACCGAAACGTCTCCCCTGTAACTCTGTCACTGTCCTGTTTGACCTCAGTGGGAAGTGAATCTGTGGGAAGAAGGAACAGAAACAGCAGAAGATAAAGGACTGGAGCCTGAGAGCTAAAAAACCTTCGTGTGATAACTGGTGAACTCCCGCTTGTTTCTTGTGGCCAAAAATTACCTGAAATACTGAAACCAAGAATGTTAATACAGTACATCTGAATGGTTATTTTTCAGACCAATCAGAGTTCATTTTAAGTCAAACATTTGATGACTTGGGCAAAAGGAACTTCCTTTTATGTGCACAATAAATATCTCTGCGTTATCATTCACGTCTGTGATGTTCGTTTTAAAACCGAAGTGATACGGACTCCTTTCTATCTCCTTTGATTCATGGTAAGTACACATTTGGTGACTTTATTACACTTGAATTAAAGAATATTTTATCCAAACTAGAATTAATTTTCATCCTAGATTTTATTCTGAGTGCGTTTTAAATGATTCCTTTAATTCTCAAAAACTTTGATTACCTTGAGTAAGCTTAATTTTTTGTACTTCACAAATCACTTATAAGATATTATTTAAGCATATTACTAGCAAATTATATGACCTGCAGAGTTGTATTACATTTTACAGTATCATACTGTAAATGTCCCATTTTACGTTAATCCACGTTTTTAAGTTAAAACTGAGGCATGCATAAGAAAGCAAAGAATAATGGGTCTTATAACTAGAATTTGTATGAGTGAAGTGTTTAGACTCATCATTTTATAGTTAACTGATTACAAACATGTTTAAGTTTACTTCTTGACTGGAAAACAATGAGATGGTTATCACAATGGATCTGATGGAGATCGATGACAGCATATATATGAAGAGGAACCTCACCATGGAGGGTCTTGTGACTAAAGGTAACGTATCAACCTGAAAACAGACTTTAAGACACAACATCAATGTGTAAAACGATGTGAGTTTGGATAGAAATGTATTGATAAACTTGAAAACCTTTTATAACTTCATCTACTTGCCTGTATGCTCATAAACAGTTTTTCTAGAGTGTTTAATTCCTTGGGAGAGTTTGATGAAGAGGCAACTCTGTCCCTATGGATTATTTAGTTGTCTTTTTATTGTCGGTACAGTTGATTTTCAGAGAAGAAACCCTCCTTCCAGATGTGTCTCCGTGGGACTTGGATTACTGTGCGCTGTGCTGTTGGCTGGGAATGTAGGACAATTTCTCTACTGTAAGTTATTTCTGTGTTGTCACTTTGAATATTATTTTTATATTTAGCAACTACCACCTGGTGTTTAAGATTAACTAATCCAAGAAGAGCTCATGTTTAAAGATCCCATATTATACTCATTTTCACCTTCCAGTCATGTAAACCTATAAATCAGCTTTGCATGATCTGCATAAAAAAATGCTTATTATTTTTTACTGGCGTCAGTAAAAACCCCTCATTTCTCCATCTCTTTGAGTTCCACCACCCCACAAATAGCTGGGCAATCTGCAGATATAATTTAATAATACGAATAGGTGTGTGTTGGATCAAGACTGCTATAGCCTCCTGGCAACCATTTGCCTTCTGAGGCTACCTGCGATCAGCATTGTGAGGTGAAAAGAAAGCCTATGTAAGAGGTTCCAACGGCTTACTAGTCTCCTTCTCAATCAATCTGTTTCTCCATTAAAAAGTTACCGGAAACAGAACCGCTAAATGTTAAAATTAAAGGTGAACTTATCAAACAAGTTACAGAGTTGAGGTATATGGGGATAATTTTAGATTCTCAACTAATTTTTAAAAGCCATGTTAAAAAGATCTGTCAAACTCCTAGCATCTGTCAATCTTTTCTGTTTTAGGATGATAAGAAACAGTCTGACACCTGTTCCTCCTGTTTTTATATACTATGATAGTTTCACACCTGTCCTATGGTTTA
The DNA here is from genome assembly GCF_963930695.1 of Labrus bergylta. Lineage (NCBI taxonomy): Eukaryota > Metazoa > Chordata > Actinopteri > Labriformes > Labridae > Labrus > Labrus bergylta. Next base: position 26,163,781 of record NC_089203.1, on the reverse strand, counting down.
ACTCTCTGATCTCAGATCAACCAGTCAGTTATGAATTCTGTAGAGAGCCTTTACAACTGGGCCTTGGAAATTCTAGACAAAAAAACAAGAAGACACCATCACTGTCACATTTTAAGTAAATACAAGGTTTAAATTTGACTGTCTTCCATTATGTAAAGCTTGTGTTTAAATGTTTAAACGGACTTGCTCCTCAGCCTTTCTGCAGATACGTACAGAGACTGCAGGGCTGCAGCAGAGCAGCTTCAAGTGGCAACTGTAAAGTTTCATTTTGCAAAACATCTTTTGCTCAAACAGCTTTTTCTGTGAAAGGAGTAAAATCCTGGAACTCACTACCTGATCACTTGAAGCTTACTGCGAACTTCACCAATTTTCAGAGAGCCACCAAGTCATGATTGGTTCAGCAACAGACTTGTTCTCATGGTTAGCTGGTTGTACAAAGGCTAAATCTGTATCTTATCTGTATCCTAGTGTACCCAGTTGACTCTTTCTTTCTCCTTTTTAACTGTTATTTTAAACAATCTCAATAATCTAAAACCCGTGAGACTTTTCTTTCACAGATCACATATTCAGCCATACCATATCAGCAGACCTGATACAGGCTGGTTACAACACTGGAGCAGATCAGCTGCAGGGAATCTCTAATGCTTCAGCTGCAGAGAGAAAACTGTTTGAGGCCACATTGAGTAACTTGACAAAAGAAAAAGATCAGTTGCGGACAATCTATGATGACATGCAGAAGAAACATGATGAACTTCAAAGAGGAAAAGAAGAGTTGCAGACACAGTTTAACACGATGAAGACAAAAGGGGATGAGTTGCAGAGGAGTTACTCTTCACTGAAGAGTGACAAGGACCAGTTGCAAACAAGATACTCAAATCTGACCCAGAGTAAAAATCTACTTCAGAACAGATACCAATCACTGTCCACCCACAAAGAAGCATTGCAAGGCCGTTATAATACACTAGAGAGGGAGAAAGAGCAGCTACAGACCAATTACAGAAGTTTAGCTACAGAAAAAGACCAACTAGAGAAGAATATCGACAAAGAAAGAGGTGACCTGACGAAAGAAAAAGACCGACTGCAACAAAGTTTAAACACCCTCACACACGAGAAGAATCAGCTACAAACAAACTACAATGACATGCAGAAGAATCGTGACAACCTGCAAAGAGAAAAGAACGACTTGCAGACACAGTTTAACACAATGAGAACAAACAGGGATCAGCTGCAGAGGAGTTACACTTCACTGAAGAGTGACAAGGACCAGTTGCAAAAAAGCAAAGAAACATTGCAAGTCAGTTTTAATACTCTGCAGAGGGAGAAATATCAGCTACAGACAAATTACAGAAGTTTAGCTACAGAAAAAGACCAACTAGCGAAGAATATCGACAAAGTAAGAGGTGACCTGACGAAAGAAAAAGACCGACTGCAACAAAGTTTAAACACCCTCACACACGAGAAGAATCAGCTACAAACAAACTACAATGACATGCAGAAGAATCGTGACAACCTGCAAAGAGAAAAGAACGACTTGCAGACACAGTTTAACACAATGAGAACAAACAGGGATCAGCTGCAGAGGAGTTACACTTCACTGAAGAGTGACAAGGACCAGTTGCAAAAAAGCAAAGAAACATTGCAAGTCAGTTATAATTCTCTGCAGAGGGAGAAAGATCAGCTACAGACAAATTACAGAAGTTTAGCTACAGAAAAAGACCAACTAGCGAAGAATATCGACAAAGTAAGAGGTGACCTGACGAAAGAAAAAGACCGACTGCAGCAAAGTTTAAACACCCTCACACACGAGAAGAATCAGCTACAAACAAACTACAATGACATGCAGAAGAATCGTGACAACCTGCAAAGAGAAAAGAATGACTTGCAGACAAAGTTTAACACAATGAGTACAAACAGGGATCAGCTGCAGAGGAGTTACACTTCACTGAAGAGCGACAATGACCAGTTGCAAAAAAGCAAAGACACATTGCAAGGTAGTTATAATACTCTGCAGAGGGAAAAGAACGAGTTAAAGACCAATTACAGGAGTTTATCAGCAGTCAAAGATCATTTAAAGAAGGAGATTAACAAACTAGGTAAGATGTTTATCAAAAAAAGTTGAATTCATTAACTTGAAAGTGATTTATTATTCATCAACTGTAAGATTCTGAACCTCTCTGTGTTTGTAATTTATAGGCAGGCCCTGTCAATTAGCCTGGAAAAAGTTTGGTGACAACTGTTACTATCTAACAGCTGGAAAGAGAAACTGGACTGCAAGCAGAGACTACTGCAACACCCAAGGAGCTGATCTGGTCATCCTAAAAGGCACGGATAAACAGGTGAGAAAGAAATAAAGATGTGTTGTGGTGGAGAATGAATGGAGCAGAGACAGTTTAGCAATAAGAAGTAAACATGCTAATAGGACAGAATTCACTTTGTTAGAACTCAATCAGGTGAAACATAATGATCAGTATAAGGAGTTCTTGTGCCATAAACTGCATTACTTGAAAAAATAACAGTTGGAAAAATAATGTAATATTCTAAGAAAGTCTATCAGCTATCTCTTTAGAGGCATGGACTTCAACATAGTGTTGTTAGAACTGCTTTTTTAAGGACAGCTCACGCTGCTGCTTTGTGTTGGGTAACTAAAATAGCATTCAGTCACGTTTTGTGATCAATGCAGGTCTGAACCGTTTGTTGTATATTACAGGTTTTAACATACAGTTTGTAAATGGCTGATGGAGGTGGTTAAAACACATTTAGTCCTTATTCTGCATTAAACACTTTCAGGTTTGCAGCAGTTTTTATATTCCTGTTATGAATCTGTGTTATGTAGAAACATGAAGTTCTCCCTAACAGGAATTCTGAAACAGATGTGATAGTAGAACAAACCTTTTGTAATGGCTACATTTTGACATTTTTGGATGGGCATTTAAGTGTTGATCATTCTTGTGTGTGTTCTGTTAACAGGTATTTGTCAATGAGTTAATGGGATCTGGCGTAGAGGCCTGGATTGGTCTGACTGACAGCGTTACAGAGGGGACCTGGAAGTGGGTGGATGGGACTACGTAAGTTTGTTTCTGTAGGAAATTCAACCTGTTTGGACTAGGACATTTAACAGCAGTAAATGACTGACAGTCTGTGGCCTCCTTTGAGTTTTTGTCATTTGATTATCTAGTTTTTTTGTGTGCGATATAAATTACCCTTTAGGCCAGTAACAACATGTCTAACATGAGAAAGGATACACAGTTGATTTCTCTGATATGTTGCACTTCAGACACTCGCCGGCTTCCAACAGTTCCGTCGGGAACAAGGATTGTGTAGAAATGCGGCACAAAAGTCCATCTGGAGAGTGGTACGAAGAAGAGTGTTCTACTAGAAATGTCTGCGTCTGTGAAAAATGATATCCCTGTAATATAAAGATAACTGACTACATTTACACATCTCTATCCAAATCATCACATTTTAGTCTGCAGACAGACAAATCCTGAAGTATTTGCTTTATTAATTCAAAACAAGTAAACCTTGATGCAGTACCCTGTTAATGATTTCATATATTGAACATTTTGCTGATGATTTCTGTTTGCTCCAATGAATCTATGGCTATGTTGTACAAAACAGATTTTGCTATCAATGACTTGTCCTGATACTGTAATATGTTGTGGCCTTTGGCAAATCTTAATGTTGCACATTTCCATCTGTTTGGTGAATCTGAATGCATGTTAATGGATTAAAGATCCACAATAACGAATTGGATTAAAGATAAACAATAATGATGAGTTAGTCTCACCTGTGTGTCTATTTAGTTTCAGAGTACCTTCACACTTGTTGTCAGTTCATTAGTACATGTCCATAGGATCCTGTTTGTGCATGTGTGTATTTCAGCCTATGTGTGTGTAGCATGTTTTACAACATAGAGTAAAACTGAATTTCCCCCATTGGCATTAATACAGTACCCTCCTTGTTTTTTCATTACATGACACTTTTGCATTCTTACATTTCATAAGATAAGGTAGACTGGTGGGAAACCTGAATCCTAATTCATGACTAAAACCCTTTTCCCACATACGGATATCTCCTGAAAAACTCTGGAGATTATCCGGAGGGGCTGTATATGTGAGATCTACAAATGAAGAGATTGATACCTACTCTTTATACATTAAAGCATGCACTGCTATATATAAATGACATTGGTATATTCTTCATAAACAGTCATGACAGTGAATCTAAAGCCCTTTCACATATGAACTCCTGACAGGACAATTTCAGGACAAACAGGCTGACTCTTTTTTACTTCTGAGCTGTTAGGAAAAAGCCCACAAAAAACGGTGTCAATGGTGTCAGCGATCGTGTTCACACCCCATCTTGACAAGAGGGGACATTTTCATGAGCGCAGTGCACGAGTTACAGAGATTAAAGAAATGTTGGAACAGATCAAAATGATTATTTGTCACTTTGTGAGCTTTAGTTGGCTGGTCAGACACTTTGGATAGTTTTCTATTCAAGGTGGTTTATCAGGAGATTGTGTTTAAACAAGAATACTAGAGACTTTGTTACTGTATGTAACAAAACTGTATGAATAAAAACCCATTATACCAGGTTTTAAACATAATCAACTGTGAAAATTCTGCTTACAACGGGCCGTGTTAAAACAAAGTGTTAACAAGTCAGTGGCTATTTTTATTTATGTATCCTTTCTTTTAGCTGGGAGGACCCACTGAAACCGAGGTCTCTTTTCCAGGGGTGCCTGGCAAGCAATACAAAAAATTAAAACAGCACAAATATAAACATACAAACCATGTACATTTCAAAGATTTCCCATTTTAAAACAGTTGCAATTTCCTTCCCTAAGTAGTTCAGACACTAGATCTTTAAAAAACGTTGTATGAAACAAGAGAGGACAGCTTAGCCGTCCTTTGAAAGTTATCCCACATATTGAGTGCAGCAACACTAAAAGCAGTCTTTCCCCATTCAGTCCTAGACCTCGATATTTTCAAAGTGATCCAGTTTTGAGATCTGGTTGTATGGCTAGAAATGTTTATAGACAAGAGATTAGTCCGGTAAGAAGGGAGTTTACCAATGAGTGCCCTGTAAATAAACAAAATACTGTGCTGCTTTCTTTGTTGACCAAGCCTACAGATCGATAGAGGTCACAATGATGCGTTCGAAATCTGTCGCCTGTGATAAAACGAAGAGCACTGTGATATAAGGCATCTAAAGAGTTCAAGGCAGAAACAGATGAATGTGTGTATTTTTCTTTATGTGAAACATAACTTCATATTAGAATGTTAGTACAATTATAAACTGGATTAAAAGAACAACAAAAAACAAAGCCAAAGCCCATGTCTTCAACCTAAAAATATTTGTGATTTGAAAAGACCTCGTGTTGACCCACACAAACATACGAGCAGGCATGCTGCCACCTCGAGTCTGACACAATGTTAATTCTTAAGCCAATAGCAGGCTAAATCATTTGTCTGCACACCTACTATAATCCATTCAAACCCAATTAACAGCTGGGTTAGCATTGGTTTGTAGCATTGGTCAGAGATAATTATTTTTAAAAACAAAGCTGCTGTATAGAAATGTCGAATTCTCCATCCTCATTGGAGGAGGCCTGAGGTAAACTCACAGGCAGTTCCAGTGTAAAAGCAATCGCATCACATTGTCCATCCTCTTCAAGTGTGGACTGCCTACATCAGAGGATACACTCTCCAACAAGATGGACTACAGCATTTGAGGAGGCAATCTTCCTGCTCTTGACTTACATTAAACTCCAGAGCTGAGGTTGCTCAGTCTAGGTAGCTTTTCACATGCTGAATTCAAGCATCAGAGGATTCAGCTGACTACTTCCAAAGCATATTTTTAGGAGTTTTTGGCGCAATCAGATGCTATCAGGTTTGAGCAAAAAGAAGAGTTTCTTTTCTTTGATTTTTCGTAAGACGTCATTGAACACAACTGGACAGGAGCGCTGAAGAAAGCCCACTGATCCCTGAATTCACAAAGACACATAAAGAACTCGGCTCCTATAACCAGAAGACCACAGAGCAGTGCTCTGGTCGAATATCGGAATCCCGCTACCCTCCTCCTACATCTGCAATGAAGGAAACCTGCCTGAATCTGTTGATTTAATATTCAACAGGGTGAAGATCCAACCAACTTTGCAATGATCACCAGGAGTTACCCCAAGTAAGAGCTTTGGTCTGGGCAGAAATAGTTATTTTTCTTTTATAACCACTGATAATTATGCATCATTATTGACAAGACGTCACATTCTGTTTATTATCTGTTGTAAGCTGCTGCATTTGTTTTATTGTGATGAACCGCCGTGTTCACCTATGTGTGTAATGCTATGCTAGTTTACCTTCAGTCAACGGCTTTTACAAACAGAAAGAACAGTGTACCTGCCGATGAATCAAAGTCCGGCCACTGGCTTTCTGGTGTTTAAGTAACAGTTACTGAACTCAGCTCAGAGAGCTCAAACTATTTCAAAAGGCAGCCACACGGCTTCCTTTGTTGTCCACCATTTTGTCCATGTGTCTCTCTCCACCATCTTGTTTTCTCTCTCTCGCTCTCTCTCTCTCTCTCTCTCTCTCTCTCTCTCTTTCCCCACACACATACACACACACACACACACACACACACACACACACACACACACACACACACACACACACACACACACACAACTACACTTTTACACCTCATTCACAAGTTGAGCTTGATCATGTTTGTTTGCTTAGATTAGTTTATAATAGTTATTTGTTTGATTAAGTTCATTGATTTTGGATTGATGTTGCTTTGTTTAAATAAATTCTGTTATAATTTAAGAGAGCAGTTGTTTGTGATTACTGGTGTATTTACATTGTGATATAAGCTGGGTGCGAGGGCTTTGTGTACGGATTTCACGCCTTCAATTTATTAAATACAGTTATTCATTATTATTGATATTAGTAATCAAGTTACTAATTTGAGACTGATTTTAATGATATTTTGCTTATATATTTTGCTGATTTCAGGGTAGTGCACCCAAGTTGATTAAACACAGTTTAATGATATTGTTATTTATATTAATAATAATTAAATTTAATTATTAAAGAATATAACCGAAGTTGACTAGATAAAACCCCAACAAATGGTGCCCCATGTGAGGCCTGCAATAAAACCAGCTTTATTGCACTGTTAATGCACAGTAAGCTGAACTTTTAATCCTAAAAGAGATTTTTGGTTAACACCCTACAGATCCGTCTCCCCTGTAACTCTGTCACTGTCCTGTTTGACCTCAGTGGGAAGTGAATCTGTGGGAAGAAGAAACAGAAACAGCAGAAGATAAAGGACTGGAGCCTGAGAGCTAAAAAACCTCCGTGTGATAACTGGTGAACTCCCACTTGTTTCTTGTGGCCAAAAATTACCTGAAATACTGAAACCAAGAATGTTAATACAGTACATCTGAATGGTTATTTTTCAGACCAATCAGAGTTCATTTTAAGTCAAACATTTGATGACTTGGGCAAAAGGAACTTCCTTTTATGTGCACAATAAATATCTCTGCGTTATCATTCACGTCTGTGATGTTCGTTTTAAAACCGAAGTGATACGGACTCCTTTCTATCTCCTTTGATTCATGGTAAGTACACATTTGGTGACTTTATTACACTTGAATTAAAGAATATTTTACCCAAACTAGAATTCATTTTCATCCTAGATTTTATTCTGAGTGCGTTTTAAATGATTCCTTTAATTCTCAAAAACTTACCTCGAGTAAGCTTAATTTTTTGTACTTCACAAATCACATTTTACAGTATCATACTGTAAATGTCCCATTTTACGTTAATCCACGTTTTTAAGTTAAAACTGAGGCATGCACAAGAAAGCAAAGAATAATGGGTCTTATAACTAGAATTTGTATGAGTGAAGTGTTTAGACTCATCATTTTATAGTTAACTGATTACAAACATGTTTAAGTTTACTTCTTGACTGGAAAACAATGAGACGGTTATCACAATGGATCTGATGGAGATCGATGACAGCATACATATGAAGAGGAACCTCACCACGGAGGGTCTTGTGACTAAAGGTAACGTATCAACCTGAAAACACATTACAAGACACAACATCAAGAGTAATGAGCACAAGTATTCAGATGTGTAAACGATGTGAGTTTGGATAGAAATGTATTGATAAACTTGGAAAAACGTTTATAACTTCATCTACTTGCCTGTATGCTCATAAACAGTTTTTCTAGAGTGTTTAATTTCTTTGGAGAGTTTGATGAAGAGGCAACTCTGTCCCTATGGATTATTTAGTAGTCTTTTTATTGTCGGTACAGTTGATTTTCAGAGAAGAAACCCTCCTTCCAGATGTGTCTCCGTGGGACTTGGATTACTGTGCGCTGTCTTGTTGGCTGGAAACGTAGGACAATTTCTCTACTGTAAGTCTTTAAGATTAACTAATCCAAGAGGAGCTCATGTTTAAAGATCCCATTTTATTCTCATTTTCCTCTTCCAGTCATATAAACCTAGAAGTCAGCTTTGCATGATTTGCATTAAAAAAAAACTTGTACTTTATACTAGCGTCAGTAAAACCCCTCATTTCAGACTCTGCATGAAACTGTTCGTTAAGCTGCCATCTCTTTAAGTTCCACCCCACTTTCTAATGATTGGCTAGCTCTCTAGAAGCCTTTCGGGGGCAGAACGCTGCAGCACTGCCTAGGCTCGCCCACAGAAATAGCTGGGCAATCTGCCCATATAATTTAATAATACGAATACATATGTATTGGATCATAAGCGTTATAGCCTCCTGGCAACAATTTGCCTTCTGAGGCTACCTCCGATCAGAATTTGGAGGTGAAAAAAAAGTAATTCTTGTTGGGGTCAAATTAGCTTCCTCTTTCTTTTCTTGTTTCCGGGCTGTTGTGCAGCTCCTTGGCTATAAACAGTCAAAATTACTGGCCTAACATTAAAGTTCAATTAAATTAACAACGCAAAAAAAAAAAAAAAAAGGCTCAAGCTGATTCAATTTCAAGAAAAGGGGATTACATTTTGATACAGGCAACGATAGATAAAATGTGTATCTTTTTTGCATTAAAAATGGTGAGTCTTTTGGTTAAAAAGTGGTTGTCATTGCTTAAATTTAGGATGGACAATGTTTTATGTAACTTGAATGGTGCCCTCCATGTGTCTGGGCGTCAGAAAGTCTTCCCCTTTCCCCCCCTTATGGGTGTCCTAGGGGCTGCCAGGGCAGGGCTGCTCACCAGTGCTGGGAGAAGAGAGCCAATGTAAAAGGTTCAGATGGCTTTCATAGAGGTTTAAAGCCTTATTGTGAATTTCTTGGTTTCATATCCGAGAACTATCGCGTGATTTGCAGAACAAGTTGTTTAGCGCACTCTGCAGGCACATCCTGGGATTACTCAAACATGTGTTTACCTCATGATCTCAAACTTTACCCATGTTTAGTATGGAGTATAGTTCTAGTGTTAGTAGGCATCCAGAATTGTAACACTATAGTGTTTTTAAATGGGGATTAGCATAACAGGTCAACTTAAAAAGTGTGCATAAGAGAGGTAAATGTCTTTTTTTAAACAATCCCAATAATCTAAAAAATGTCAGACTTTTTTTTCATTTCACAGATCACATATTCAGCCATATCAAGTCAGCAGACATGATGCAGGCTGGTTACAACACTGGAGCAGATCAGCTGCAGGGAACCTCTAATGCTTCAGCTGCAGAGAGAAAACTGTTTGAGGCCACATTGAGTAACTTGACAAAAGAAAAAGATCAGTTGCACACAATCTATCATGAACTTCAAAGAGGAAAGGAAGAGTTGCAGACACAGTTTAACACGATGAAGACAAAAGCGGATGAGTTGCAGAGGAGTTACTCTTCACTGAATAGTGACAAGGACCAGTTGCAAAAAAGCTACTCAAATCTGACCCAGAGTAAAAATCTACTTCAGAACAGATACCAATCACTGTCCACCCATAAAGAAACATTGCAAGGTCGTTATAATACACTAGAGAGGGAGAAAGAGCAGCTACAGACCAATTACAGAAGTTTAGCTACAGAAAAAGACCAACTAGAGAAGAATATCGACAAAGTAAGAGGTGACCTGACGAAAGAAAAAGACCGGCTGCAGCAAAGTTTAAACACCCTCACACACGAGAAGAATCAGCTACAAACAAACTACAATGACATGCAGAAGAATCGTGACAACCTGCAAAGAGAAAATAATGACTTACAGACGAAGTTTAACGCGATGAGTACAAACAGGGATCAGCTGCAGAGGAGTTACACTTCACTGAAGAGTGACAAGGACCAGTTGCAAAAAAGCAAAGAAACATTGCAAGTCAGTTATAATACTCTGCAGAGGGAGAAAGATCAGCTACAGACAAATTACAGAAGTTTAGCTACAGAAAAAGACCAACTAGCGAAGAATATCGACAAAGTAAGAGGTGACCTGACGAAAGAAAAAGACCGACTGCAGCAAAGTTTAAACACCCTCACACACGAGAAGAATCAGCTACAAACAAACTACAATGATATGCAGAAGAATCGTGACAACCTGCGAAGAGAAAAGAATGACTTGCAGACAAAGTTTAACACAATGAGTACAAACAGGGATCAGCTGCAGAGGAGTTACACTTCACTGAAGAGTGACAAGGACCAGTTGCAAACAAGCTACTCAAATCTGACCCAGAGCAAAAACCTACTTCAGAACAGATACCAATCACTGTCCACCGACAAAGAAGCATTACAAGGTCGTTATAATACTCTGCAGAGGGAGAAAGAGCAGCTGAGGAGTGATTACAGAAATCTTGCAACTGTTAATGATCAGCTACAGAAGAGCATGGGAAAAGTTCAAGGTGACTTGATTAAAGAGAAAGACCGGCTGCAGCAAAGTTACAACAACCTAACACAAGAGAAGAATCAGCTACAAACAAACTACAATGACATACAGACACAGTTTAACACGATGAGAACAAACAGGGATGAGCTGCAGAGGAGTTACACTTCACTGAAGAGTGACAAGGACCAGTTGCAAAAAAGCAAAGAAACATTGCAAGTCAGTTATAATACTCTGCAGAGGGAGAAAGATCAGCTACAGACCAATTACAGGAGTTTATCAGCAGTTAAAGATCAGCTAGAGAAGAAGATCAAAGTCAAAGGTAAGATTTTTCTCATAAAATTTGATTTCATTTTAACTTTAAAGTTGGTATTTTAACTGAAGTGTGATATTCTGGGTCTCACCGTGTTTTTATTTATACAGAAAAGCCCTGTCAGTCAAGGTGGACAAAGTTTGGTGACAACTGTTACTATTTAACAGCTGGAAAGAGAACCTGGACCTCAAGCAGAGACTACTGCAACACCCAAGGAGCTGATCTGGTCATCATAAACAGCAGGGATGAACAGGTGAGGAAGAAATAAAGAAAGAATATCTTATATTTGTGAATATCATGTTATACTTCTTGTTAGGATAGTGTGCAGGTTATTGATAGAAGGAAAACCCTGACAGGGTGATCTTCCTTCACTATTACAACCCTCTCACTGAATATTACCCAGCTAATTCAGTCATCCATAAATCGACTTTAAATATTGATCTAAAATTGTATCTATATTATTTACAACAAGAATAGTCTGATAGACTCACAGTTTGAGCCTTATCTGCAGCAACAGGTAACCCTGTAGCCTTCTTAAAATGAGCTTACCAAGCTGCTTTACTCCCATTAAACTGAACTTTCCCACTGATGCATGGCACAAGACTTTAGTCTGCTAAATGAATTGTAGACTGAATTTTTCTTACAACGTTTCAGTCAGTCCTCCAGAGTCTTTGATTGGAGCATCATTACTAGAAACAGCCTGTTCTTTCAAAACAACAGTCTATTCTTCATAGCAACGGCCTGTTTTTTCAAAACAACAGTCTGTTCTTCATAGCAACAGTCTTTTCTTCATAGCAACGGTCTGTACTTTTAAAACAACTGTATGTTCTTCATAGCAACGGTCTATTCTTCATAGCAACGGCCTGTTCTTTCAAAACAACAGTCTGTTCTTCATAGCAACAGTCTCTACTTCAAAGCAATGGTCTGCTTTAAATGATAAACAGACCATTGCTATGCAAAAATGTCCTATTTAAAAGCCCTGTAATAGTAATATATTAATTAATGGAGCAGAGGCAGCATAAAAGTAAATAACATTTTTTTTTTTAAATTGTGCTAAAAACAGGTCTGATAAGTTTGGTTTATGTTACAAGTTTAAACAATCTGGTTGAAGGAGGTGATTAATGCAACACCAGAGTTTTAAATAAAAAAATGCAGGTTTGCTTCAGTTTTTATGTTTTTGTTATGAATCTGTTAGGTGTAATTCATGTATGCTATTAATTATTAATGTCATTTAGAAAAAATAGCTTTATATGCAGGAAGTCTGAGGCAAGGGATGTGATAATAGAATGAACATTTTGCAATAATTGCATTTTGACTAATCTAATTTTGTACAACTGTGTATCATTTTGTGGGTGTTCTTTTAACAGGTATTTGTCAATGGGTTGCTGGGATCGGGCGAAGATACCTGGATTGGTCTGACTGACAGCGTTACAGAGGGGACCTGGAGGTGGGTGGATGGGACCCTTGTCACAACGACGTAAGTTTATACTGCAAGGAACTTCAATCTTATTGGATCATGACATTTACCAGCAGTAAAACTGGACAGGTTCTTTCACTAATCATCATTTAATTTAGTGTTGAGATGAACTCTGCAAACACCCTCATTTTCACCATTCATATAATTGGATTGTATTATTAAAAGCATGTCATGGTAGCAGCAAATGAAAATACTGCACAATTCATACAGGATTCAGAAAGGTCTTATGACCCAACTCATTTTTAAAAGAATATTTTATTTGTGTGAATATGTTTAAAAAATTGAGATTGAGATTAAGAGTGGTGATTGGGTCTTTCAAACGTTTTAATTTAAAATATATTTAAAGAACCAATTTCTATGCAAATGGAGCTTTAATTAATAATACTGGTTAAAAATACATTGTAACACATTAGGCCAGGATCAACATGTCTGAGATGAGAGATGATACAGTATATTTCTCTGATATTTTTTTGCACCAGGTTCTGGGGTGTGGGGCAGCCTGACAACTATCAGGAGAGGGACCAGGACTGTGTAGAATTTTGGCAGTCAGCAACAGGGGGAAGCTGGAACGATGAAATTTGTTCGGTTACTAATGTCTGCGTCTGTGAAAAATAAGAACCAAGTAACTTACAGTTAATGATTGTGTGAACATATAGCTTGTTGATCTTTGACCTGGTAATTTTTTTAATTTGTTCATCGTCAACAAATCAAATTGAAAAGACTAAAACCAAAAATTTATTGTTCTCTGTCTTCTGTCTTTACTTGCGTAATCTTGGTAACACAAACTGTAGTTTAAAAACAGATTTTGCAATCAATGTTTGCAATCAGTCCAGATGCAGTCATAAAGTATTCTGTTGAATACTTTGGAATATCTTTATGTTTGCAAAGTGAAATCTCTCTGATTTATTCAAATGTTTTTTTACTAATGACTTGCAATGGCATATGTTACAAGGCATATACAGTACTTGCAAAATTTGAATGTATGTATGGCATTAATAATGTACTGTACAACACTATGATGATTACATGATACTGGTACAACATGATTTGTCTTTTTACCTTCCAAAAAAAATGCTTAAGTGTGCAAATGAGTCTGCTAGCTGAAATTTATTCCATCAAGACTTCATTTCTAAACTGTTTAAATAATGGATTCCACCAACCCTATATAGGTTAGAAGGAATTTAAACATAACATACGAAAGTGTACTAGAATTTGGACTGAAGCTATCTTTCTTAGCCTACAATGTGAAAGAACTCTTCTTTGATCAATAAAAACTACACTTTTAAACACCCTAGTTTAGAGATTTCATACGTATCACCAGGGTCCAAAAAATACATGGTAAAAGATAACATTGCCATGATTTGGTCTTGTTTGGTTTTGTGTTTCGGCGTGTCGGTTTCCATGTTTTGATTTCTCCTGTTCTTCCCTAGTGTTGCTGGTTTTTCCCTTGTGTGTTTCCTAGTTTAGTCTTCAGTGTTTCCAGTGTTATTTTGTCATTTCAAATCCTTGTGTCCCTCTCTGTTCTAGTGTGTCTTGATGTTTAACAGTGTCTTCAGTGTTTCATGTATTTGTCATAGTTGTCCTCAGTGTTTCTTGTCCTGCCTCTGTGTGTTTCTCTCCAGTTTAATTGCCCTCATTGTCTTCACCTGTGTCGTTAGTCTCACCTGTGTCTGATTACCCCATGTTTATTTAGTCCCTGTGTTTCTTGCCCTCTGTGTCAGTTCATTGTTGTTTGTAAGTATAGTAGTTGTCTGTCAACGTCAGAGTTTCTAGTGTTTCCTTGTTTTCCCTTTTTGGATTTTGTTCTTGTAAGATTTTGTATTGCATTTTGCATCAAGCCTTTTCGTTAAAATAAATAGTTTTTTTTAAGCATCTGCACTTGGGTCCAGTTCGTTATCAATCCTTGACAAACATTTGTTGCATTCAGTGTTAACATTAGCATGCTTGTCCAAATAGCTTATTTTAATAAAGTATCATAGGGAGGTTAGCCTTGCTTGCAGTAGCTATACCTTCAAAGTCAGTACATCCCAAACAGCATGAAGGAAGCTCCTGAATGTTGCTATTAGTGCAATTAGTTTGTGTATAAAGCAGGATATAGAATACACTGAATACTAAAATGGTCCACTAGGCTGATTGGAGGGTAACAGATGAAACCAGAATCTCTGTACACCAGGGAGTTGCAGAGGATAGCTGAATATATTCTTAAAAATATGTATTTTTAAATCCGACCCTTTAAATGGTGAATTTAATCTTATCATGTCTGGATGTAGGTATACATTACCATCCAATTATACCAAGCGACACAAAATCAGATTTGTTCCAGCAGCCAACAGAGACATCAACAAGATAAAGCTGTAAGAGCAAATTATGTATTATTTGAGTATTCATGGATCTTTTATCCCTTTTTTTACTCATGGCAAATTTTACTGTAACACATGTTAACTTGTTTTAATTACCTGTTTATAGTGATTTATAGGACAATTTCTTTCCTATATAGGTTTGATTCTTGTTGTTTCGACAGATGCTTTATACAAAGGGTTACCTTTTTAGACTTGAGAACTGTCTATGCACAATTATTCCTGTGCCTAAGGCAGCTAAAAGAATGATAATGCTGCCGTGACTGTTTGTTTTACTGATTATTGTCTCGGCTTCTTTCAATGACTCTTTAGCCTGTGAAACTGAATTGCCCTCCTGGGATGTTGTCTGAATCTGAATTCATCATGTCTTGTCCTGTGCTGTTAATTGTGTAAGGAGGCCGACTCACTCGCTGGAAAACAAATCTACCTATGGGTGCAAATGAAGTCACCTCACCTAACCATCATAGTACAATAGGATTTTTACTTATCATAAGCACGTAAGTCCACAACTTTCTGAGCAAAGCCAGTTTAGACAGAAAAAGGAGAACTTACTCACATTATCCTCCAACTGTTAGAATGGTAATTTGTTGCTCTGTGCTTTAGCCTACTTGGAAAAGTAAAGTAATAAAATACAGAAGGTCACATGCAAACATCTTTTCATGCTCTGTAAGTCTAACCAGACCAACATTTCTATTTGAGGCGCCTTGATCTTTTATTTTTAGTCAAGCGGCTTAAAGCGTTACCACACCACCCGCCTACGTCCTGGGGGGAATCCCATCTCACCACTCCACCACAGACGGTTTGGATCAGATTCATCACCAGGGGGAATGAAAAGGCTTGGTGCAATGAATGGTTGAGACGCCCCCCTCCCTTCAAGAGCAGCCGCACTCGATGCAACCGCCACCACACCCAGAATGATCCACATGCCAGAGCTTGGTGTCTCTGCCGGCTAAATACATCTGCTGTATGTACCGCTCACATGTTAGTGATTGTAAAAACGTGCCAGGTCTTCTTCTTTGTTATGTAACATGCAGCATGGTGTGGCTGCAAAGTGCTTTGTCAGCACTTGGTATTGGTTGGTGCTGTGTCATCTGTTTCAGGGTGCAACAGGGTGATAAATGGAGGTGGACACAGTAGAAGTAACACCTGTGTGAAATGATGCAATCCACCGCAGCAGCTCTGTAATATATGCTAACCATCCCACTTTATTGTGTGTCTGTTTGCCTTCATCAAAGACATGGTGATATAATGCTTTAGTCATTTTGGAAGTTGAGGTAGTTTTGTAAGACTGTTGTAATAGTTTGTCCAACACACAGATATATTGTGCTATTTCAAAGTTTTCTAATGCCTGGCATGCACTGTTAGATTGTGTAAATGTGGAGGTGAAATGTCATCTCTCACTGTACGAGTGGATCGTGTGCAACTCACAACCAGTGGCGATTCTAGAGTCTGTTGGGGCCCTATAGGCAAAAATCTATTGGGGGGGCCTCTAACTCGTGCCCTACAACCAGTGTTCAGAAGGGCAACGAAAGTGGGTGCTGTCAGATGGGGCACACTTAGGGAGTTGTCTTATCGTCATTGCAAAATTTGCACATTTCCCACTTCTGCTTTGGGCCCCCCAAACATATGTACATATATATATATATATATGTAGACATACGTCCCGGTCCATCTGTGCAATTGTCCCCCCCACCCCACCCCGCCGAACCATGTACCAGCCCCCACTGCAGTTAAATAGAATATCACAAGTTGTACAATCCAATCCAATAGCACCAGACTTAAACATCACTTAAGCAATTTATAACCACAGTCCAAATCCACACACCATCACTAACTGTGTCAATCATTGGGGTTTTATTTTCACAGATCCAGATATTTACAGCCCTCATCGTTTCACTCCCCCCCCTCTCCTCAAGTCCAGGGATTCTCTCTAAAGATAAAGACCTTTAAATTGATTTTAGAGCTTCCCATTATCATTACCTCAAGGAAGTTTTTATTTCTCCAACTGGAGTAAATGTGCATTTTCAATTTCAATCAATCAATCAATCAATCAATCAATCGATTCTATGAGGATCTATTATGAATATTATCTACATTATGAAGCAAAAAGTTTACGAGAATCTGACCAAATATGAAGCAGTTTGTGTTGTCAAGATATATGCAGGGATAGACAGTTAGCAGGAACAATGCAATTTTTTGTTTTGGACTTTTCAATAATTGAATGCAGAATATAACAAAGGCTTAAACATAAATGATATACATTCCCACGATCCTAAATTCATTATTTTTCACAGACGGCAACATTTTTAGCAAAACACCCGTCATCATTCCAGGCTCCCACTTGTCCCAACTGCACTATTTCTCCACAGTCCTGGTTCCCCTCGTGGCTGTTGGGCTGCCCTTCCTGCCAGTACCTGATGTGAAAGAAATCAGAAAAATAAACTGTTTGTCCTCTCTCATGCCAGACATGTTGTACATTAGATATATTTTGTATTTTATATATTATATATATATAGTTGTCCTACCGTCATTGCAAAAATGTATTATATTATATATATTATATATATTATAAATTTGTTTATATTTTTGGCAAAATAAAAATAACTGATGTGTAAGGTCTTGTGCTGGTCCTACACCAAACAGAATTTCAAGCAATTTCAAGGTCACAGACAGATTTCCATAGTCGGAATAAAATCAGAAGAGTTTAATTAGAGTTGGGGTGCGCTCCTCTGATCCCTATCGTTTGATGCAAGGTGGTCATAAAACTCGTACCAAGCTGTTTTAAGGCAGTGTTTTTCTCGTCTTTGCGTTGCTATAAAATCAAACATTTTTGATACAATCACAGGTGTTAAGTTGTGCCTCATGCAAATTGTGTTGTTCAATGAAGTGACCATTGTCAACAACCAATGGGAGTGATCTCGCCTGCCCAAACAGGAAGCTGCAAACTAGTAAATATGGCCGGAAGGGAAAGGAACGTGCAGCTCTTGGGAACTGTGGGGGGAGAAACTGGTGGAGTTGTGAAGAGAGCAGAAACGCCTCTTTGAGAGGTCCTCCCCTTTGTGACATGATTGAATGAAGAAATTGAAAAAGGTGGACAGTAACTGGTGCGACCTTGATAGGTTCACTTAAAGGCAGAAGGCGATTTTTTTGATCCAGCAGATGTCGCCCTTGAGCACCAGCATGAAACCAAAACAACTCGCGCTGCATTGTTGTGTTAGCATGCTAATGCTAGTGATCTTTATTATGCTGGTATCTTCACACTGCATGTAAATTTACCTGAAATGAGCGTGATCTAGAAACACAGTTAAGCAGTGAGTACAGTATGTTATTCTTCTTTTCTCTAGTCCCTCAATTAAACTACTTTTATACACGAGGGGAGGAGTCAGCCGGCCGTCCCGGCGATGTAAACAAACTGAAGATAGGACTCTGAAAACTCTGAAAACATCACAGACAGTGGGACTCGGGTGTTACACCCATTGTAGACAGTCATGACTCACAGAGTTATTTTCAGAGGATATTCTTGATTTCTGCTACATTTAAGTGTGAAAAATCTCATACTGTGCCTGTTGTTCGGTTTTTAATCGTCTTCTTTGGTACAAACAGGATCAAACGTCAACAAGGAATTCTTGATCACTCCATCAGCTTCTCCTTTTTGGCTTTCAGATCAAAAGTTGTACATTTCAACCAGGTGCATGATAGGAAATAATTTCAAAAGGAATCTAGTTGTGGCCTAGCAGTTAGACCCTGCAAGATCTCCAGTCAGTGATACAACGGGAGGGTGTCAGACGTTAATGTTTTAAAGTCTTTCTTAAGTCTTCTAATGTATGGAAGGCTTTAGTCCAACAGTATATTACCTGATTCAACAGATCAAGTTTTACAGCCATATGTACTCGATTTGTGGTGAAAAAGGCAAACATACAGTCTGCAGTTAAAACTTACGTAGTGGTGACGGGGGTCCCATCCACCCACATCCAAGTCCCTTCCTGAAGACTGTCAGTCAGACCGATCCAGGCATTTATGTCCAACCCCAGCAACCCGTTGACAAATATCTGTTGGTACAACACATGGAGAAGACAGGAATGATCCAAACTTTAATCATGTAAAACTTCACACTCTTTGTTGCTTTCTTTAAAACAGGTCTCAACACATTTTAATTTACTGCTTCTTTCTCATACGTTCATCACATCTTTTACCGAAGTCTCTTCATTTAAAGCTCCTGACGCCTCTTTATGATCGTCAAAAGCAAACGAGACCAATCAGCATCAAGACTGATCTTTTCTTAAATCTTAGTTTTAATGCCTGAAACCACTGCTGCAGAATAAGTGTCAGACAAAGCGATGACCCGCATTTGACTGTTGAAATAAAACAGAATGAGATTCAAAGAAACAAAAAACTATATGTTGTAAAAAAAAAAAAAAAAAAAAAACATTTTCAAACTGTTCATACTGTTTGAGAAAATTAGAAAACATAAATTCACGCATAGGCCGCCATTGTTCTATACACCTTGACTGGAAAAAGCGTTTCTTACATTTTGTGTTTTAGAAAACGACCTTACGAGAAGACTTAGGCCGAAGCAGAAGTGTTGTTTGTATTCAATCATGTAGAAGTGGTTTTGGGCTAATATTTTATGTTGTATTTGAATATCTTACTTTTACTCAATAAAGTTGTAATACTCTGTTTTTTTTAACTGTGCACCTTGAGTTGTTCTGTGTATGAATGGTGCTGTGAGGGCACTCACTCTTTCTGCTCAGGGAGAGTGGTGAGAGAATCAACTCATTGCAATCAGGTGTGTGTGGCACTGATTGGCTTTGATAGAGCTCAGGTGTGGGGAGTTTTTATATACTGTGAGTCTCCAGTGTTCTGTGCTGCCTCATTATCTCACCTTCAGAGGTAGTGAGAGGTTCTCCCTTTGGTGTCTGGAGTGGTTGTGTGTATCTATAAACACCAACTAAGAACTTTCTGCATTAGATTTCCATTGCCTGTCTCCCAGTGTATAACTTGGGGTGCTGGATAGTTTCGTGTCTACTCCAGCCTTTTGTGTTATGAAAGGTCTCCCTGGCAGCCTTTGCTTTTTGTTTTATGTTTTCTGGGTCTCTTGGACAATTTTGGTTTTGAGTCAGCTGCTTGGCAGCAGTGGTTTAGTTAATCCTTTTCGGTGCATTATTTAGGTTAGGAAGCCTGTTGTGACTCTATACAGTTTTCTTGTTTTTTTTCCCCCGCTTTCCAATCTATTGTGATTTTGTGGTTATCCTTCTGGGATAACTTTGAGACACCCCTGGGTCCGCACTTGCGTCCCAACCCCCCCCCCTTCCTGACAGGTGCTCTATACACAAATGTGCCTTGCCTTTGTTTCTCACTTTCTTTCTTTCTGTCTTACCTGTTTCTCCCTGCTGTTAATGATGGTCAGATCAGCTCCCTGGGCGAGGCAGTCGTGTCTGCTTGAAGTCCAGTTTTTTTTCACAGTTGAAACATAGTAACAGCTGCCACCAAATTTCTTCCAGTCTGTCTGACAAGCCCCGCCTGAATAGTGAAAACAGACATAATATCAATCAAATGCTAAAAGACTGACTATTTAAACATTTAAGAAAACCATCTTACCTTTCTCTTTCTCCACTATCTTCACCAGCTCCCTGACCTTGTTGACTAACTCTCGGCTCTGTGTTGTCAAATTAAAGTAATTGGTGTCCAACTCTCTGAGTTTTATGTTCATCTGCAAGGTGTTGTATCTCTGCAGAAGCTCCTCTTTTTCTTTCGACAGGTTACTGAGTTTGGCCTCACAACTTCTTTGGTAGTTGAAACTTGCAACTGAAAAATACAAAGATACTTTAAAAACCATGCCCATAAATGTTGAAATATTACTTGGATAACTACATTTTTTTAAATGCCAAGTTATGTTTGTCTCATATTTCAATTTTTTTGTTGTTTTTTTGTTTTTTAAAGATTTATTTTTGGGCTTCTTGTGCCTTTAATGGAGAGATAGGACAGTGGACAGAGTTGGAAATCAGAGAGAGAGAGTGGGGAACGACATGCTGGAAAGGAGCCACAGGCCAGACCCGAACCCCGGACGCCCACCTGGAGGACACCAGCCTCCATACATGGGACACGCGCACTAACCACTGTGCCACCAGCGCCCCTCTAACTTTATCAAATGATCTATAACGAAAGCTTTCTTTTTTATACTTTTGAAATGAGAATGCGATCAAAGTACTTACGATAGATGAGCTGTCCTATGTTACAGGCCAACAGGAGAACAAGAAGTAGCCCAAAACTCACAGTCGTACATCGAGGGGGCATCTTATTTGTTCTGTGAAAAGACACTAAATCTAATGATTAAAAAAAAAAAATCACATTCACATTTACGGAATTTGTGCCAATAGTCAAATACAAACAACTTCTCCATCCAACCAAATATGACAGAAACCAATTATTCATGGTATATTGACATTGTGCTAGAACAATATTTCTGAGACATGCACACACACAGGGATGATGCCAGATGAAAATGACGTTCAACACATCCATAAAAAGCTCCTGGAGCTGCTCTGGATGGTTAAAATAAGTCTTTCTCTTGCAATAATATAACATCAAGAAGCAACCACCCAGCTAATTTGGCTTGCTAACGTTTGGCTAGCTTCACAAATGATCAAACTGCATGTGACCCATGATATAAATTTTCTTATTTTGATAAACCTTGTTGGTTATTGGCAGCAGAGGATGTTCAATTCAAAAGTGAGTAACTAACATCATGCCGATATGTTCAGTCTGTCACTTTATTGGCTGACGCTCAGGATGCTCCCTTGTGCCTCAAAATTCAGGAAACTGATTAATTTTAGTTCATCAGAATGTCAGACTTAAAAAGCAAAGTAAAAGTAAAATTGTTGATTAATACTGTAGAGAGTTATACTGTACTCTTAGTGTGCTCGTCATCATATTCCATTGAATCCATTCTCATACTGGTCTCTCTGGTTTTCCTGTTTAGAAGAGATATTAAAGGAAAAATATGAAGCAACTATTCCACTTATCAGGGTAAAATACTTACATATACAATATAAATACTCTTTTGTAAAGTCTTCTTTATGGTTGCTCCAAAAGTCTTTCCAAGGATTAAGTCAAGATCAATTATTTGAATTGAGATGTAAATTTTGGAACGTACACAAAATCAAGCTGTACTTGAGGTCACTTCAGAACTGACTTTGAAATGAGATAATTTGAAATTTAAAGGAAATAGTCATCATTGCAAGCACAAATAACTCTTGTAAAGTTGAAAGTGATTTAGCTTGGCTTGTATCGCCACATATTTAGTATCAGTAAAGTATTTATAATAATCTGACAACAAAAAAGTCCCTGAAAATGTTCTTACCTTTTGGATCTGTGAAAGTTAAAACAGGCCACTAACGGTACAACTGCATTGACATATAACACTAAAATGTACATGGCAACACCCACAGTATGAGAATAGGATGTTCATTTTGCCCATGTCATCAGATTTATATTTTAAACTTCTGACTGGTTCAAAATAAAAAAGATGAAGCACAAATATTTTCATTATCACACGGACATCATCTTGTTTCTGTTCTCCTTTCTAAAGTTTTAATTTCCAAATAGGTATTCCAAGAAAGCTATTTTAACAAAGCCAACCCAGCCCACCCCCCCCCCCCCCCCTTTCATGGAAGATAAGATCTCATAAAATTATAAATTGGTTATTGAACTCTTGACTATGTAACCATTACTGTTTGGTAGAAAGTAAAATATCTTAAAATCTGCTGCCATAGTTGTTTTTAAATTTAGTTCATGCTTATGAGGCTGTACTAAGTCACAAATGAATTAAGTTAATATATTAACCTCGGGAGCAGGACAACGACCAAACCACACCTTCAATTACCTGGCAAGCCAATTTATACTGAGCCATCCCACGCCACTCTGTTTGTCTCACCCTCCCTTCCCTTCCTCTCATCCATTCACCCTCCTTCCTCATCGCCTCATCTCGTTCGTCTAACTCTAGGCACAGTCTGGGCCTTGATCAGCTCAGGGCAGAATTACGCTTGAGACCGAACCCCCCGTCTCGAGTCTCCCTCTGCCACTGCAGTCAGTCCATCCTCCTCCATCATAATCATTATGTTGACATACATTCATCCGTCTCATCAGTCACATGATCTATCATTAAATATCTAAAAGGAATATGGTTGTGGTGTGGTCCTCGCTAGTGAAACTTTAATTAAAGCATTTACATGTAAATCCAATGCAAAGACGAAGTGAATATAGATTCAATTCACTTTTTCTTCATGTAGTTACATTTGTACTCAAACTTCTTTTTTAAGAGTTTGGGGCTGAGGCAGGAGGATTCCTGATGCATAAAAGGCTGCAACTATTAAAACAGCACCATGTGCATTACCACGCATGAAGGCCGATTTGAAAGCTCATATATGCTCAGACTAAGCAAAGATCAGCAGACTAAGAAGAGAATATGGTCCAAGACTCGATAGATTTATGAAAAAATTACAAATAAACTGCTTCTTATTGAGGATGCTTTAAACAATCCTTCATATGCTAAGTTTAGTCACTTTACAATAACTTCATAATCACAAGGCATACAGGTATGTGTAATCACACCTGAAATATTTAAACAGGTTGATGAAATTAAAGCTGTCTTTAGATGGCGGGCAAAGCACTGAATAAACAAACCTTTCTCTTATGAAGACATTTAAGACACGTGTTGACGGAGGACAGCAAACACTGAGGGGGCGGGGCTTCAAATGAGCACTAATAATGCTGCTGTGCATGTCAACACAGAAACTCTGCGGGTGCCAATCATTCGCAAATGAGCGTGCACACACACACACACATATAATTATCATCTTGATGTTTATGGATAGGTTTCATCATGTATCAATTGTGTCAGTTCATCAACTAATCAGTTTATCTGCGTCGGTCACAAAATATACCAACTTTACATCGTTATGTGATTGCGTCCTCCTGGAACGCCCTGCTGTGTCAGAGTGAAGGTTTAATAGTGAAAGATAAATAAAGGTTAGAAAGTCCCTGCTACGTCAACAGAAAGGCTTAACTCTGCCAGATACAGTAAGATAAGGTCTTTTTTTGGTCCTTCCAGCAAAAAGGGAAACTGTGGTTTCTGTTCTTCATATTCCACTGATATGAAACAGTACATCAACATCAAGACATTTATAGACATAATACAACTTGATACTGAAATATTATAGAAACTTAAAGCTTAAAAGAATCTTAAAAGCAACTATGAAGTGGTAGAAATACACTCTCTATACTCATTGAAAACAATTGAAAAACGACGCTGGCGCTAAGAAAAAAAAAAAAACACTAGGTAGACACGGGGCCTGAGTCTGCATAACACATCCATTTGAAACTGGATGCCAAAGAAAGGATTTTACAAATAGAAACACATTGTTTCTGCCAAGAAAGTTCACATTTCAGGGGCAACACAAAACATTTTACACCAAAAATAAACAACTTGTGCAGTAGCTGCAGATGTACAAAAACAAAGAGTGATGGAAGGAAACAGGCGAGAGCACACAGTGGAGCAGAGAGCTGAATGTTGAAACATGCAGAGAAACACCAAGCAGCTTTTCCAGTCTGAGGTCATGAGAGGGTGAGTGGCACCGCAGAGCTGCAACACAACAAACACACTATAATCACTGCAAGTAAGAACAACACTTCTTGCCCTACTTTATAATGTGGCATGACAGAGATGATACAGATAAGAGATAAAAACAACATAAACAAGAATTAGAGGAACAAAACAGGCAGACCAAATGGGGGAAAGAAAGCAGTGTTTTAAACCAGAATGAACTGTGAAGATGTTAGATATGGTTGAGGGGCCGAACCATCTACAATTTAATTATGTCTAAGTTTGCAATGCAATCACATTTTAAATCAGATCAGATAACTCTTGTGTCATGTTAGTGTCTCTCCCTCTAGTTGGCCATGGCCCGTTCAGTCGGTAGTGACAGTTACATTTGCATATTAGAATGATTGTAACCCAGCAGATACAGCTGCAGCACATTTCTGTCGTGTTTAGTTCAAGTTCATAAAAAAGTCCATTTGAACCTCTGTCCTTTCGTTTTTTACAATATATAACCCCCTTTTGCAAACTACATCTCTTACCTCCAGCAAGTATTTTTACATTCAGTTGACAAGCCTGAATAACTGCTGTTTTTAACCAGTAGGAATGTTAAGTTAAATCCTTAATGTATAAATCTCTTCTTATTCTTATATTTTTTTAAATATATTTTAAGTGCTTATTTACTATGTATCTATTCTTATATTGTTTTATTTGCTCTGATAACCTGCTGCTGTAACACCACAATTTCCCAGTTTGGGATCAATAAAGTCATTCTATTCTATTCTATTTTTTGTTGTGGTTTACACAGCTGTGACATTTGAACATGTATTCCATCCATCCATCCATTTTCTGCCGCTTTATCGGAGGTCGGGGTCGCGCTTCCAGCAGGTGCAGTAAGTCAACCCAGACTTCCCTCTCCCCAGCAATGTTTTTCTGCTGAGGCGTTCCAAGGCTAGTCGGGATCTATAATCCCTCCAGCAAAACTCTGGGTCAACCCCTGGGTCACCTCCTGCCCAGAAAACCTCCAAAGGGAGGCGTCCAGGAGGCCTCCTGATCAGAAACCCTAACCACCTCAACTGGCTCCTTTCTCGATGTGAAGGATAGCCGCTCTACTACACAAAATCCCCAGATATTTTACATGACCAATGTTCGATGGACGTGAGCTCTATTACCTTTACAATGGAGTTGCTGTGGAGTGTAACGGCCGGCAGGGATTTAACATAATTTTTTTCTTTCATCGATGATTTGAAAAACAACATATTTGCACCTTTTGAATAGTACATTTCTAGACTGAAAATTTGCTGAATAAGGATTTTTATTGAGTCTAGTGTTGTGTTGGATCAGTGATGGCCGCCTGCAGATACAGCAGTTTGTGAACTAAAAAATCTCTGAGGGTAGACAAATGAAAAGTGTTCAAGTGAAACCTGAGGCTGAAGAAAGGTGCACTGTAAGACGACTGAACAGTAACCTCTGCTCACAGCCCCTGCAGGCATATGATTACACACACACACACACGCACACACACAAAGCAGGGGCAGAGATACGGGTGTTTTTTTTTCTGTCCTGCTCACCTGCAGGTGTTCCTGGACTTCAGTGAGCGTCTGAACGCCTGATTCAACCGCCAAATTACTGCTGCCCTTAGAGACCGCTCGCTCAGGGTCTCTGGGACCACACAGCTTTGTTTACCACATTCCTCTGGCAGCTAGGGCGAGTTTGATTGACAACTGTGGCCAGTGAGTCACAGGGACAGGCCTGGTCTCACCCCCGCCAACCCCCCCCCCCGCCCCCCCACAACCAATTACCCCCAGCATACAGCCGCCCTCACAAAGAAAACTTCTGAGGGTGGTAAGATAATCCAACAACTCCAGCATTTCATCCTCCTCACTCCTCCTTCACTCTTCTTCCTTCTTCCTGCATTCTCTCTTCTCCTTTTCCATGCATACTTTCCTCCCATGCTCTCCTCTCCTATCCTCTGATCTCGTCTCCTCCCCTCTCCTCATGCGTCCATCTGCTTCTCTGCTCCATCCTCCCTTTCCTCGTCTCTTCTCCCTTCTCCCTTTTCCTTCTTCCTCTGATCCCACACTGCTCTCATCTTTTGCTTTCCATTTTTCTTTCCTTTCACCCATTGATCCATCCTTACATTCCTACTCCTTTACTCTCATCCTTAAATTCCCCTCATTTCCTCTCCTATGTTGGACTCCTATCCTTACCTCCTCTCCTCCTCATTCTCATGTCTCTTTGTCTTCCTTTTATCTTCTCTCACCCTTTAGTCACCTCTCCCTTTGTACCTTTCTGTCCTCATTGCCACCTTATTTGGGACTCCCTCCCTCCTATCTCTTATCCTTTTTGCTGTCTTCATTCATTTCTCGACTCCATCCCATCGCTGCGATCAGTGACGAGGTGACAAGGACACAAAATGTCCTCATCTTTGTGTGTTTCACATACCGTGTTCATGTCAAACATTCCTCCTCTGAACAGCGATTATCCTCACATAGCGAAACCTTGAGAAGGACGTTCGAGAACATCCAGTTCCCGAGTTATAAAATGTGTTGTTTTTCTTGACTTACTGAATGGTTGAAAAATAATTTCCTCTTTAACACAGAACAGGAAGAGGAGGAGGAGGAGGAGGTGGAGGTGTTAGGAGGAGGAAGAAGAGGGGAGGGGGAAGAGGGGGAAGAGGAGGAAGAGGAGAAAGAGGAGGAGGAGGAAATTGTACTTACCACTACAATTTGCTTCATCTTGAAAGTTAAACCCCTGAATGCAGCTCGCCAGAGCACAAATATGGAGGGTTGTTTTTTTGTTTTTTTTAGAGTTACACACAAACAAAGAAAGGTAGGCGAGGACCGGCATGTCAGCTCCACTTAGTCATCGCTCATCTGTCCACAACCATCATCATCCTGGGGGAGGTGGAGGTGGTAAAGGGGGTTGGCTGGTTGATGCAGGTGACTCGTCTTCCCACATGGTCCCTCGAGTCTCTGACACAGTGTGAAGACTTGGGGGGGGGGGGGGGGAGATCAAACACAAAGCCCCTGCTCATCATCGAGGCCTCTGTTCTCTACAATCTGATCGTATTTTTGTGTAAACAGCCTGAAAGAGTCTCCTTTAATTATATGTTTAAAAAAAAAACAGGAGATTAGTGCGCTGACAGATTCCTCAATGGAGCTAATTGTGAGTCATTTTACTGAGCAGCAGAGTTGAAAATGACTGCTGGCATGTGGCCCAAATGTGTCCATTAAAGACAGCTTTGAACCAGTCTTACTAATGAAGGAGGAATCCAGCAGTAATGTCAGGAAAATAACACTCAAACAATGATCCACATTCAGTTACAAAAAAAAATGTGGTTATGGCTTGCAGTTGATTTAAACACCACTTTAGGACATTATTTTATCAATGAAGCTTATTGTTTGCCCAACTGGGGATGCTAAAAGTTTATTGGATTAGAGAGGTGTTAGTCATAAAGGTTTTAGAGCTTGCCCTGAAGTCTTGTAGATTTGAGCCACTGTACAGGCCTTGAGGAAGTACAGGTAATCACAGTACGTAAGAAAAAAAAAACATATTTTTCAGGTGATTTCAGCACACATTTTCACATCCTCTCCCTCTACAACCATCTGTTCCTTTCTAATTATTCTGGCCTGGAGTCTGCACACTTAAGCACTTTTTTGTACAGCTGACACACAAGTTAGCATCTCTATCACTGCAAAGTTACTAATAGACCATATTCCAGCTGTGGCCATCTTCCTGTGACGTCACGCTAAGAGCTGGAGGCTCAAATGTATCCTGTCTTACTGTTATCATGTCTCAGGTTTAAAGGCTTTATATGCGATTTTTCATACTTAAATGTAGCAGAAATGAAGTATATCCTCTGTGAGTAATGACTGTCTACAATGGGTGTAACACCTAAGTGGACCCGTTGACCCGACGGCTGACTCCTCCCCTCGTGTATAAAAGTTGTTTAATTGAGGCACTAGAGAAAAGAAGAATAACATACTGTACTCACTGCTTAACTGTGTTTCTAGATCACGCTCATTTCAGGTAAATTTACATGCAGTGTGAAGATACGAGCATAATAAAGATCGCTAGCATTAGCATGCTAACACAACAATGCAGCCCGAGTTGTTTTGGTTTCACGCTGGTGCTCAAGGGCGACATCTGCTGGATCAAAAAAATCACATATAAAGCCTTTAAACATTGAAAGATCTGGAGAGACATTGGGCAACATTACAAAGAACAGATGGAGGCTGTGGCTCAGCTAGTGGAGTCGGCCGTCTCTCAACCTGAAGGTCAATGGTTCAATCCCCAACTCCTGCAGAGACATGTCCAATGTCTCCTTGGGCAAGACATGTAACCCCAAGTTGCTAGCTTTATTGCTGGCGTATAGATGGGCACTGTAAGAGGATGGCATAGCATAGCAACCTCTGTAATCAGTGTGTGAATGTGTAGGTGTGACCTGCTGTGTAAAAGCACTTTGAGTAGTCTACAAGCTCAAGTCCATTTACCGTTTACAAAATTAAAGCATACTAAATAACCAATTAGCTATCTTACATTAGCATTTAGCCGCTTCATAGTGAACATTTACGTACACTATATTCTAGATATTAACGCTCATCTAGAACACATTTATATAATCCTCAGGTAAAACTCATTGGAAGTTTGCACACACAACATAACATGAACTGTGTAGCTCGTGTGTTTGGCTTTAAATCAAAGCGTTTCTGAATGCTGATTTTCCACTTTACAGAGGTTTGAAATTGCATGAATCGGAGGTTGACAGGCCTGTCATAAAGCGTCCTAAAATGTTTTGAGTACACAGAAAGAAAAAGGTTTCTGAGCTGCAAAACATTTTATTCAAAAATTTTCAGAGCATTTCAATTGAGTTTCTCGTCTTCATGGAGTCTGACATGACGTATTATTTGTTTTTTTTTTCAGTAAATTGACTTATAATGGTGTGAACAGCTGCAATCATTCCACGTTTCCCAATTTTGTTTCCATCTTTTTGTCACGTTTTGTAATGGATTGAGCAATTTTTCTGTCTGAGGCACAGGAGGATATGACATCCCCATTCTTAATCCAGCGTTTAAAGCTCTGATTGGTCTTTGATTGATTCTTACTCCAGCTGAGCAAACAGCTGTCACCGTGCCAAAATCCAGACTTATTTTTTATCTCTGAAAAATCTCTGCGATGTGAGTAGTGATTCATATGTCTGGAGCCAGGCTACTTTATCTTTTCAAAGTCATTTTTGAATTGTTGATAATGTTGAATTTGTTCCGAGCACACTGCTTAGCAACCAATCCACGATGAAGTGAACTCTGCAGCAATCTTTTTGAACCATCGCATTAAACATCTTTTAACTCCACCGTAATATATAACAGTACAAGACAGATAAAACTGCTGGAAAACAAAGTATTTATGTTTCATAACCGACCTTATGCAGCCATCTGTGTCAACAATTATAGGCTAATGCATTTGTGCCATTTCAAAGTTATACTTACAGTCTGAACTTCTGATTGCTTTTAAAAAAAAACGTAAATGAATACAGACGCTGTCCTGATCGGTTCAAGGAGCACTTTTCAAACATAACCAAATTCACGAGCATACACCAGCAAAAGAAAAGGGGTCTTGTAACGTGTTCAACACAAAAGGTCTGCATAAAAACAAGAAATAACAGAAATATATATTGCACTTTTTGCAGTCATTGCATATTTAGTGCACTGAGACCGTCTCAGTCATAGATCATTTGCAGCGTTGACATCACAAACTCGAGTCCATCGTAAGAAGCTTGATAAACGGCCTGAGTTTGTGTGCAGGAAAAACACCAGACATTCTGACACAGCAGACATCAGGGCCGATATGATAAACACAGCATTTTCCTTCAGACCACTTCTTTTTTTTTTTTTGGTGTGCAATCTCAACAGCGACAGAGTGGAACCACAGAGCAATATCCAGTCTGATGAAAGCTGCAATACAGTGTGAGCTCGGCCAGTTTGAGGGGGGGGAATGTGTTTCACTTCCTGGCACACTCTGAAGAGTCATTTAGGCAGAAGGGAGCCACATGTAAGACCAGAAATAAGATCTTGGAAAGGCTGTAAGAATGTCAGCATCAGAACCAGGACTCAGTACAGGATTTTTTTTTCACTTAAACGTCATTTCCTAGATGTACTTTTATGGAGAAGCACTTTAAGGACATTGAGAATTATATGACAGAAACTAAAACGATTCGACACACTACACTTTATTGTCCTCTAGGGGAAATTTCTTGTTGACTGCAGTGCTGCACACATACAGCTGCCTCTTCAGGAGAATCAATAAATTAATTAAAAATAGAAACAAAGCAACAATCCATATGTACGATGGAGGATTAGGGCCGTGTTAAAAATGTTTGTTTTTTTTTAATTACGAGAATAAAGTCGTAAATATTTTAGATTAAACTCATAAATGTACGAGTTCGAGACCAGCCTGCGCAAAAAGGATGAAAGTAGAAAGTAGATGATGTGCCAAAAGCATGTGTAGTTTCGTATCTGCATAAGTAAAGCCCCAACACAACTATTTGTGTCTGTTATCGGTCTGCCTTGTTAAAGTGTCTCATGTGCAGAGACAGTTTGTGTCCTGTTCATCATTTTACAGATAAACAAGTTGAAGTGAAAACTTCTCTTGAACTAACTGTTTTTACCGACTACACAAGGAAGTAGCCAATTTTCTTATTAGTGAAACGTTTAGGACAAGATGCTCCATGTTTGTCATTTGAGAACAGGATGCTGCTGCTCTTCTGATATAGACTAAAATAACGACTTTATTCTTTAAAGACTTTAAGAGTTCTACTATCATCATTTTCGTGCAGGCTGGCCTCGAACTTGTTATATTACGAGATTAAACTCAATCTCACACTACAAACTGCAGACATTGTCTATCACCTGAATTGCACAAAATCTGCTTTAAAAACAGGAATACCGTGATTCTTTGACAACAACCAGTTGGTACCCGTGCACCAGTAAAGCATTTAGGACCAGTTTAAAACTGGCTGCTTCATGTGCTGTTAGAAAATAAAAATGTAATATGAGATAAAGACTCAGCCCCTCTGCACCAGATCACACAGATACTGTATGAGCAATGCATGCGATGGAGGAGATATCGTGGGTTAAGTGTTTGCACGGTGATACCTAATACTGCTTTGGAGAGGGGACATTTATCCCCAGGAATGCACAAGCGATAAAACTGGATTTATGACCAGCTTTGTGTGCTGGGGGGGCACTCTAAGGCACACATTGTTGAAATGTAATTTACGTTCATTGTTAAAACATGTAACACAAGTACAGCATTTCACATATTGTTCCAGGCTTGTAGACAAATGAACTATACTGTTTGAATAACTCATACGTTGGAAGGCTTGTGTGGGAAAGGATTTCTCTGTTGGACATCTGTACAGGCTTTTCTCATCCATTCAATATGTCTTGAACATAATGAAATGCATCTGTTGTGATGTCAAAGATGGGGAAAAAGAAATGAGAGATAAAATGGAAGACATTCAACTGGACTTACATCGAGACCTGAAGGACAAATTAGTTTGTCTTCAGACCAGTGAATGTTAAATGCAAGTCTATTTCATGCCTTAAAATGCATTTTCATTTTCAAATTTCTTATGAAGACTCAAAAAAATGATCTGGACATGGTCCATAAAGACCTGGTAATACCAGGCTTACTTGGCTCCAATCGTCCATTAATGTTGCCCCTTAATGAAAAGAAAATAAGGTGTGAAAACAAGAGAGAAATGAGAGGTCTTAAGTTTTAATTGAACAAACTGCCAAATAAAAGGGTAAGGGTTAGGGTTAACCTTTAAGAAAAGGACTAAATTATGCTCCTGGTTGGATAATTAAAAAAAAAGGGATTTCTCATAACATTTAGACTAGGGAGCTGGCTAATAGTATCCAAGAGAAAAAAACCCTCCGTCCTCATTACTTGTCGGTGTCAACGCAATCAACAGGAATAAAAATAGGAAAAAGGCATTAGGAACAAACAGTGCGACACGATCAGCCCCAAGTGTCTGCAGACGACGTGACGCATCACCCTGCAGGAGCTCAGACTCCAACTGGTCGCTCATTTCCTCATGGAGAGGCAGGATTTCCCAGCATGCATCAGCCATTGCACGCCCTTTATTCCCATTATTATAGGATTTTATAGCCGGCCCACACTCAAGTTTCTTGTATTTTACTGGTGTTTGTTTTCGCAAATTTTTACAATTCATGCACATTTAAATCAAATGGACCTTTAGGTTAACGTGCAACATTTGAAAGTTATTAAAGTGCTACATATTTGATTTAGGCCTGGCTGATGTTGGTTACAGAACATCTAGTTAGTCAGGGACCTACCACAAGATGGTTCAAGTTCACCTACAAATAACAAAACGCCCCTAGTGGACAGAGTGAGCTACAGCATTAAAAACAAAACTGACAGAAGAACATTTTTTAAAAGCAATAAATAACACAAGTATAAATACAACCAAGAGGAATAAATACAGCATAACTAAATGATTAACTCTGCTTCTAAACCAGCTAATCACATGCAGGGGTTGTTATAGTAATAAACCACATTAAGGACCATTAATTAAAGTGTGTCTGGAGCTTGAAATGAAGCATACTTGGCACATGAAAAAATCCTGCAGTAAAAATAGAAGCACCCCTCTTAATATTGTATTAAGAGGGGTGCTTTTCCTCAGAGTTGTATGAAAGGAGACGTCTGTTTGAGTCATTTAGTTAAGATCAGACAAGATTGTTCAGCTGCATAAAACAACTCATGTAGCCTCGCTGGTTGGAGCAGATTTTATTCTTAGCTGATAAAGAGATTAACTTTGCAAGCATTAGAATTCCCTGTTAAGTGTGTCTGGGGGTTTGTCACAATGCCGACAAACACAAACTAAAACTGCAGAGGACACAGAGAGAGACATATGCACGGGGGGGACACTTACAAAGCAGGCTTTTTATTACCCACAACCCCACTGTCTCCAAGGGAGCACATATTTAATTACAGACGTGATGAGGAAGACATGAGGGAGTTCAAATGCAGCGAATCTGTCATCCTCCCGCCCCGAGTGGAAATCGCACTCTCACCACACAGCATGCTGTACAGATTAGCTCGAGGTCGGAAATTACAGAACATCTTCCAACCTCAGAGGAACTCTCTGCAGGAGTAAGCCAACTTTCAGGACGAGCTTCCTGCTGTCTAACGAAGTTCTTCAATCTGTTTCAAGATGGCTAAACAGACCCATACTGATTCTAGCAAATCATACGGGAGCTGGACTTTATTTTCCTCATACCAGGCTGGGCTAATGCGATGTTATAAATAGATTTTATCCTGATTCAACTATTTTTTCTGAGCAGTAGCTCAAGGCCTGGGTATGAATGTGTCTTTTTTTTACTCATACTTGAAAAGTGTATCCCTGGGCACTTCACAGGCTGCGGTACATTTGATACCAGTGTAACTCAAGAAATGCCTACAATGTTAAATTTTTGCTTAATGGGGTGCCTCAGGGATCTGTCCTCACCCTTGTGCTTTTTCCCTTTCTATCTAGGATATGTGATCTCTGAATCAAGGGACACAAATCATGGGATCCCCTCTCCTTTGTGGGAGGTATACAGCATGAACTCGCCCCTCAGTCAGCACATTTTAACACAGCTTTTCTTTTTCATAATCTTTCATGGATGAACATAACACTTTCAAAGCTATTATTTTCTGCCTTGACAAACATGAAATCTATCCCCTGGTAATAATAGGACTGCAGGAGGCGTTTTTAAGAGGTGGCTCAATGTACAGTAAAAGATTTACACACTCCTCCTCAGACAGCTTCAGGCTTTTATCTGTGTGTGATACACAGCTCTCTCATGGCCACCGAGGATAGCATACTTGACTGTACAGAGCGGTATGCTTCACATCTGAGTAAATAGATAAGAACTGAATAATCTCAGCCTCATGAGGCTTTTGTTTCACAATATAAACCTGATCAAATGGTGAAGAAGAGTTCAGATCTGTAAGCTATAATGCAGCTGTTTTTTTCCAATCAAAAAATGAAGAAATAGTCATATGTGATAGTGGTTTGTTATTGTGGCTTTTCCGATGAGATGGTAAATTATCAATGTTGTGGTAAATTCTGCTCCCAAGTGGAACAAAAAAAATGAATAGATAAATATTGCTGTTAAAGTTCTTTAATTCTAGATAAAGAAAAAAAAAACATTAAAAAAAACCTTGAAAAGAAAAACAAGATTTGTTTATAAATAACTAGTAAGGTAACCTTGTGTTATGTAAAATGAGTGACTCATACTCACATAGCAGTGTTTTTTTCCTCTAAGACTTATGTTTATAAGCATCCAAAATAAAATGTCAGATAAAGAAGTCAGATCAGATTTATATGTAAAGCAACCCATGAAAACCAAGAAAGTTTAAGAAGTATGATAAGTGACATGAGCTGTTTTCACACATGCTCTCCTAAAAATGTCGAGAACATTTCAAGCAGGCTACCCCTTGTTCACAAATACAACTACAAGACGGAACATTTTTATAGTTCATTTAAATACTTGTAATTACTGCCGCAAGGTAGTTGGACGACAAAGTGCGCGGCGACAACATGCAGCAGAAAAACCCTTGTACTTTTTTCACACATGAATAACACACTGACTGTTAAAAGGAAGTAGGGTGCAAATTTCACCAGAAATTGTAACTTAACCAAACACAGGACAAAATCAGCATCCAGGTTTAGGAACCATTTGTCCCTAAGGAGGCACCAAAATCAATGTTTCCTCTCAGGAGCTTTAAACAGTGTTAAAAACGTTCTGAACAGCTTGAACATCGTACACATAAGAGGCAAAATGCCCTATGAGTAGCAAGCTTCATGTCATCAAATGAGATCAAATCTGTATGAGTAAAGTCCAAGAACAACAAAGATTTGTTCAAATTCAGTTCTTCAGTAAGTTTACTTTGTTACTCTTTACAACAAAGTAACAGCAGGAAGAGGTTACACACCCATAACCATTATCCTACATTAGCCTCTACAATGAAGCCCAATTCATGTAGTGTTGCCTTTAAATGCAGAAATTGCTTCTGTTCTATTTAGAGAACATCATTTCCTCAGTGAAATACTTTTGAGAAAGCAGTTTGAATGAGCCACTGTTTTATCCCACACCAAGGCAAAAGCATTGATTTTTCACTCGGCACGCAGCAATGCAATAGTCCTGAGGATGTTTCAAATATGAACTCATCCGAGAGGGCAATCAGGCCAGACTTGAGTGAATTACCGCAAGAGTTTTCAACAAGTACTTAACCCAAGATGCCATCAGTCTGACAACAAACGCAGTGTGCCGTTCAAGTCTCCTATTAGCCTGTGTCATTAAACCAACATCATAAACCCTCCTAAGTACAGTTTCCCGCGACTGGAATATTTTCATGGCTTTAGGAAATGGTGCCCCTGCCGATGTGGTACATTATACCTTCATTTCAGTTTTTTGCCAAGTCATTACCTTTATTTGTGATGAGGGAGCCAGTTGATGATGTGAGGTACATCTTTAACACCTTTGAAAAAGTAGAAGGAGGAACTCAAGGCTATAAAGGGGAAACTTTTTTCCATTTGCATATCTGAATATTCAAATTTAGTTAGAATAAGGGCTCACACAAAAAGAGTATTGTGATATATTAAAGTCGATACAACAGGGATGAA
This sequence comes from Labrus bergylta, assembly GCF_963930695.1. Lineage (NCBI taxonomy): Eukaryota > Metazoa > Chordata > Actinopteri > Labriformes > Labridae > Labrus > Labrus bergylta. Next base: position 26,127,505 of record NC_089203.1, on the reverse strand, counting down.
AAAAAGAATTAACTATTGGCGCTTACCACAGAAAAGAGAAGTTGTATTTAAACCAACCTTCATGGTGGACCCCAGCAATCAGTGTGAGAAGAGATTAAACATATGAGTCCAGGTCTATAATGTTAGGTTTCACACAGGGCACAGGGGTTATGGCTTTATGAGGGTAGAAATGATGAATTTTTTTTGCTATGGCTTTTCGCAGCCACCAGATTTCAACCCAGTGAACTCCAGAGGACGGTAAAGTTAGACAAAGAAAAGTAAAGCTTTTTAAAGACTGGTGTTGGGGCAGCAGTAGCTCAGTCTGTATGGGACTTGGGTTGGAAACTGGAGGGTCGCCGGTTCAAGTCCTATTGCAGACCAAATGTGGAGAGGTGCCAGTTCACTTCCTGAGCACTGCTGAGGTGCCCTTGAGCAAGACCCCGAACCCCACCCACCATGAAAGGAGCACTTGCCCCCTCACGATGACATCTCTCCATTAGTGCATGTCCAGAGGATCCTGTTTGATCCTGCATGTGTGTGTAACATGTTCAACAACATGAGTGTAAAATTGAATATTAATAAATTATATCTTCTTCTAATCCCTCGAACAGATTTCTACACACTTGCAAACTAAAGCCAGGGTACATTGACAACACTTTACTGTAGATCTTTTCCTTTATAGTTTGTCTCTTTTTAGAGTTTCAGATTTTTGTCACAACATTTTTTTTTGTATTTTGGCAGTATGAAATCAACTGCTGAGGAAACAAGACGTTGCATGTAACCTATGTGGACCAATCACAGATCCTTTGGTTCCTAGAGAATAAGACTCTAAAATGTATTTAGCTGCCATTGACCTAATCTCTATTTGCAGATACATAAAAAATCTGAATCTGCAGATGCAGGACCAGGAACGTTATTGGTTTTGTAATTGTAGTCCGATTATAATCATCTACAGGTTGGAAAACACTCCATGATGTGGAGAGCAAAAAGGGGCGGAACGCCACATAATTATGCATCCCTTTACCACGGGCAGTAATCTAACAATTATATATTTTTTAATTAAAGCTCTTGTGAGGAGTCTTTAGCTGGTTATGAAAAGGACTGAAATGAATACTTGTAACTCCTTATGACTATACAAAATCAAATGAGACCATGAGCGACAAGATTGATTATTTCTATATTGTTATTATTAATGCCTAAAACCACTGACAGGGGGTGGGGGGGAGTCAGATGACATCAAACTACCTGGACAGCCTTTGTTCACATTCTGAACGAGTGGTACGTTTGACAATTCAAACAGAGCAGGATGAGAATGTTTAAAAAAAAAAGACAAAATCAGTTAAGAGGTTTGTCCACAGGGAGGCGCCAAATTCACGCAAACTATTAATTTATAATCAATGTCTTTGTTGTTTTTGTCATCTACTCGTTTTAAGTATACTCTCCATCCTTGTAAATGCTTCCTCTCAACAGTTTTTCTAGAATAAATAAATGAAACCAAAAGTTCCTCACAGGAGCTTTAATGTTAATAAACAGACATCAGTGCAAAGTGCAGCTATCAATCTGTGCTCTGGTCTCTAAATTCAAACTGCACCTGCTTCTCAATTTGCAGCTCGTGGTTATAAGGAAGACTCGGCTGCAAGTGCTTTGAAGCTGATCGCAGGCTGCACAGGAAGACCCTTAGAAGTTAGCAGTTGCTCTCTCTCAGAGGTTAGAGCACTGCAAGATCATAGCCGATGGGTTCTGAGATTGTCATCGCCTTGATGCTACACTTGCTAGGCTTGCATGCTGTAACCCACTTCATGCACAACTTTTCAATGTGCTGGGTCAGATGTGACTTTCTATTCCAGGTGCAAATGGCATGTCATGCTTCTGTCAGTTTTCCCCTCAAACATTAATACTGTGAGAAAAGGGATGCAGATTTCCCATTTGTTTTGTGTCCTCCTCTGGCTCCTCAGGGTGTTTGAAGAAACTCAGACAAACTCTCAAACCTCAGGATGGTTCTTTGAAAGGGCAGTCAACAAAAAAAGAAAGTGTGTGGGGGGGGGGGGGGGGGGGGGGTAGTCCGGGGGGAGTCCGGTGCGGGTGTGAAATTGGATAAGGGGTCTAATGAACAGCAGCACACTCCACACTCCACTCACTGCTATTTGTCACTGTCCCTCCTCACTCCTCTGCAGCCTCAGCTCTGAGTTTCATATTAGTTTCAAAGGATTCAAAGAGCCAAGTCTTCTTCATTTCCTTATCTTGAATCGGGATCAACTGCTTGAGCGAAGCAATTTGCAGTGTGTGTATATGGAGGCTGCCCCGTGCTTGATCCCCCCGTCTGGATCCATCACAGGTCCGATTGTTATTGAAATGACTTCAGTTACTTCGGACGGTTTTCTTTGTGCATCAGAGGGTGTGAATTCCTCCTTGGAAGTATTTTATAATAATTGCACGGTGAAAATTAATTTGAAAACAGATACCCCATTCAATAAATCATGTGGTTAGGAGCCATCAAAGACTTCTTGAGACACCTTAGACTTCATTATAAGAACCCTTTTTTCTCTGGTTTGTGTTTGCTTAATCTTTCAGTCAGCTTCTGTCCAGTGTGTCTGTGTTCCCTGTGTAGCTTTTTATTCATGTTTAATAATGTGTGGCATCTTCAGTGATAGGCTGATATTTTCTTGCTAATATATGGCTACATGCTTCTGCAAAAAACAACAACACGGCACATGCAGTTTAAGAATAAAAGATATGAAGCACCAAACAAAAAAACAACAACTTTGAGTTCCATTTGTCCCTCGCTTATTAAAAAGGGATTAATTATTCATATTTGTTGTCCCTGTGCCTGCGGTGCAACGTATTGGTGTCACTTTTTAAAGAGTTTTGGGGCCATTTCCTTTTTTGAGTTTTGCAAAGAAGAGAAAACATGTTGTTTACCAGATTTCCATCAGCATGACTCTGTTGTGAACAGGCTGATGTCCAGAGGAATAAACAATGTAAGGGGGGAAATATTTTTTTTAAATTAAATTCTGCTTTGTAATGCTTGTGGAGTGCTGAGCATGCCAATTGTTTTGTAATGATACTACAGTGACACCTGTTGGTCAGATGGGGTACTGCATGTAAAGTGCCTGTGTTAGTGCATATGTTTCTTTAGTCACTGACTAATCCTTAACATTCATTTCCAGAAGATGATAAGAAGGAGCATATTTTACTTTAGGGATTTAAAATAAAAATTCAAGTCCCTCTACACTATAAAAGTACGGGTCTAAAAAAATGATGGCACACTGAGAGTCCCATTTGGAAGACCAGCAGCTGGTCTTGAGTCTTGTTTGTGATGAATCAGGATCTAAGTGCAGTGAAAGAAGGGCTGCACCTCAGATGGTAGTGACCGTTTAGTTAATTTTCAGCTTCTTTGATGAAATAAAACAGGTACTGGATGACATAAGAATTAATAACAGGATAAATGTGAATTATTCTTGGTTGGGTTGAAAACAAAGCTTGGTTGTTCCCGGAGTAGTTTTAAAAGGAGGGAAATATGAGATGAGATTCATTATTGAGATGATCTCAAAGTCAAAGTCATCTTTATTGTAAATTTTTCCATACGCATACTGGACATTCAGGAAAATCGGAAAAAAAAAAAAAAAAACCTTTCTCTCCGAACCACGGTGCAAGCTAAAGCATAAAAAAGTTTTTAAAATATGTGCAAAAATACAAAATATACATGATAAAAAAAAGATATACAAAAGTATACCATAATGTGCAAAGATGTGCTTTCAGAAAAACAACAACAACAACAAATGTCCATGGACCTAAAATTAACATGTAAATAAATATAAGGCACTGACTGTGTGAAACCTCTGTGAGCTGAGAGCAACATTTCATGTAGCAGCCATCTACTTAGTTTATTATTGTTTTTCTAATGTAGGTAAATAGTTGTTGTGTATTTTCACAGAGAAAGAAACACACTTTAACCACTAGATGGTGCTGTGAGCCTATGCTTTGAGGTAACACCTGTAAGGTATTACTAGTCAAGGTCAAAGGTTACCAGGAAGTTTCAACAGCATGGTGGGAAGCTCATGGTTCTCCACTTCTGCACGGCATCAAACACAAAATGGAACAAGAATCAGCAAATAATCCTCTGGATCCCCAACCTTCTGATGCATCTCATCATCACGGTAATCTTCTTCATCTCTGTATCCATTATCCTGCTGCAATGAAGGGGAACATCCCCCAGGGGTGTCTGATAGTCACATGATGTTGGAGTAACCAGATATTTACTGATAGTAACCACACTGAGCCTTGAAGTTTAAAAAACAGCTAGAAAAAACGGGAAACAAGTTCAGTACCTGAATTTCTGAGTGGGAGGATTTGACGTCACATTTTGAGAAACATGGTGTACCAAAGTACCCGTTGGACTGATGCTCAAAAAATATGTATTTATTCACACAGCATATCTTTTTATGTTGCTGTTTTTTAATGGAAGAGTAACTTAGATGAGTTCTTGGCAATGAAACTCAATCTTTGTAGAATCTTTTCTGTATAGGTCAGAGATAAACACAAATCACCACATTTCCATTTTGGAAAATTAAGATTACAAGCATCACATGAGTGCAGCAGCCTCCACTCACTGTTTGAGAGATCGGTTGCACATCAATGACTTTCTTTCCATACGCACAGGGTACGATTTTGGGAACATTTTAATCGAAACAATCACGGAAATGGCTACCGGTTAATTATGACTGTCAAAATATGTATCAGTGAAGCTGGAAATCCAAGTTTGGTAAGAAGCCTTAAGTTGTAGTCTGTATGTCAGTGTGTCACCCTCTCTGCCAGATCTTCATTTCAATGGGTTAAATAAAGGTTAAATAAAAAAAATCCAACTGATGCATGGTAACTATATCTATTTTTCCAGACTTATCTGCCTTGACTATAAAAAAGTAAAAAAATTACTATTACTACTAACATTATATTACCAGGAACACTTTTCGACAAGATGTTAAAACTCACAGTTCTGGCTTCTTCATTAGAGGTGGCTGGAAAAAAAGCTGCTGCAGAGACGCAGGGAGACAATTTAAAACCCAGAGGCGTGTCAAACAAATACAGACATGCGATAGATTCACTCTTGGTGTTAGTGCTCGGCCATTCACCCCCTCTTCTGACGTGCACTCACCTGTTGCATACAATAACCTTTTTGTGGCTCAGTTTAATTTAAAGGCTTTATATGCGATTTTTTGATCCAGCAGATGTCGCCCTTGAGCACCAGCATGAAACCAAAACAACTCGCGCTGCATTGTTGTGTTAGCATGTTAATGCTAGCGATCTTTATTATGCTCGTATCTTCACACTGCATGTAAATTTACCTGAAATGAGCGTGATCTAGAAACACAGTTAAGCAGTGAGTACAGTATGTTATTCTTCTTTTCTCTAGTCCCTCAATTAAACAACTTTTATACGTGAGGCGGCGGCCCTCCCGGCGATGTAAACAAACTGAAGATAGGACTCTGAAAACTCTGAAAGCATCACAGACAGTGGGACTCGGGTGTTACACCCATTGTAGACAGTCATGACTCACAGAGTTATTTTCAGAGGATATACTTGATTTATATTATATTTAAGTGTGAAATATCACATATAAACCTTTAAACGCTGTTCAATGAACTCCTTTTGCATTAATCACTTGGTAAAAACGAAGCATTCTACCCTCCTCTGCTTGTTGTTTCTCCATGACTCTCCATAAGGATGAGACAGGACTGGCCCTGAAAGCTGCATTCATGTGCCACAGGATGACATCATTATTATCTGCCCTCATACATCAAGTTCCAGTCCAAACCTGCATGACTGTCGTTTCTGCGTCATTGTGGTCCAATCAAATTTCCTTAGCCTTCACAAAAGACGGAACCCGGTGCATGAATGGGCGCTTTAGATTCCTGCAGCCCTTCATCTTCTCATTGACTCCTGCATTTGATCTTTATGACCGAGCTCTGACTTAACAACATGCTGATAGATTTCATGAGGATAGGCACTGTACTTGCACTGAGCTTTTTTTTGCAGAGTGATGGAAACAGCCTTTGATGGTCTGAACTAATCTTATTGAGCGGATTTCGCAATTCTCTCTAACATCTGTCTGCCCAGACCACTTTTGGATATCGACCGAGCCAAAGATAATTTCATTTCACTTTCATTTAACATCCTCATAAAGTTGTTTTGCCAGCGGCTTTCTGCGCAGCTTCAAAGTAACTTTTCCTGAATCATCAATAAAGATTGATTTATAAAAGAGTGTCCTGGTGTTTCACTCTCAGCTGAAAGCCCCACCGTTTTTTTATGTAACAGTCCAACTGTTTGATCAGCTGAAGACTGAAAGGAGTTGCAGCAGAGACATTTTTGAAGAGCAAAATTTGTGCACTGACTTTTCTCCTCTTGAATATGCAAGTTAAAAAAATGTGTAGTCTTGGCGGATGTCTGTCGTAGGGTCAAACCGTCTCCATTACAGAGGAAAGCATCTTGTTTTTTCTCCAGGAGTTGACTTATCAATTTGATATCTGTTGAGTCTCTTTTGTGTTGCATTCAGTGTCCTCTGATCTCAGAAAAACTGAAATCATAGATGGGACAGTGTTCTGTTTCGCGATGTATTGCAGCATATTTCCATTGGTTTCCTTATGTTTCATGAGATTAACTCATGATACAAAAATGACTAGAGCCAATTAATCAGGACGGCTGTTGTTGTGTCCGATGGTGGTGGCTGTGCGTCAAGCGGTGGTTCCAGGTATTTTTTGGCATATTCTACAATTCACTTAGCAGACGCTTTTATCCAAAGCGACGTACATCAGAGAGTAAGAACAACACAAGCAAGGATCTAGAAAAAAGGGAACAATGTCAGTAAGAGCAAACGATCAGCTTTGAGTCTGATTGGACACACAGGTGCTGACAGGAAGTGACCAGAGGCAAAGCACAACATTGAGGGCAGTTCTTGAGAGCTCTAATCAGTATAGAAACCATCTTATAAGTCGTCGTTATCAAACAAAAACCATCGTCATTACCATCATCATCATCAATAATATGGAGACCATCATCATTAAGTTAGTAGGTATTCATGAAACAGCTGGGTCTTTAGCTTTTTCTTAAAGGTGCAGAGGGTCTGGCTGTGGCATACTGCAGATCTCACATGTGCTGTATTCTGCATCCTGCATTTGGGCAAGGTGGTTTTGTAAAAAAAACAGTCACTTTATTTCAGTAATACAGCCTGAATTTACTTTGCTGCTGTGTTTTCATGGAGACCACCAGATGTGTTTCGTGTCACAATACGCGCTCTGAACAATTGACAGCATGTGAAACCATCAGTCAGCATAAAGGAGTTAAGTCAAACATGACAACAACTTGATATTTATATCAAAAGCATCCTGAGAGCTCCTGGCTTAGCCGCTGTAATCACGTTAGCTCAACGTCTCCTGTGGAGAAGTTAATCTACTTTGATGCTCGGTCTGCTACCAAAACATTGAATGTGTGTCAGGCTGTGAGCTACCAGCAGTCCAGCCCTGCTCTCTAATTCAATTACATTATTCGATGTCCTACTTAACATCCAGACAAGCCAACAGGCCTGATTACAGAAGCCACAAATTGTCAAATAGCAAACCTGAATAAACATTGGTGTCTGTCAAAAAGCAGCAGGGTTGTAATTATGCACTGTAATGTTATTTTACAGGACAGATGATGTGCGGCACAGGAGTTCACTTTCCAGATCGTCTACGTCAAACTGCAATTAGACTTTTCTCTGAACTCATATGACCTGGATCCAATCCCACACAGCATGGAGACAATCAAAAGTGCATTCATTTTAATTTATGTGTGGTTTATTTTTGGGGCTTTGTATGCCTTAACAGAGGACAGAACCAGAAATCAGGGAGAGAGTGAGTGGGGGAAAGGAGAAATAGGTCGGATTTGAACCTGAGCTGCCCGCTGCCAGGACTCCATCCTCTGCACATGAGGCTTGGTTGCGCACCAACCACTAGGCCACTGGCGCCACCCAGAAGGGCATTTATTTGGCGGTATAAATGGCTACTCTGTCAGTGCAGCTTAAAGCTAATACAGTTAATGCTCACATGCAAGCAGCTAATTTACAACATGTGTATTGAACCCTTTGTGGTAAAGTTGTAAATATTGTAGCGTGTGGTGTTACAGTATTAGAAGTTATGACGCGTAAATGTGCAACTGTCGTTTTTTTTGTAATATCACATATTTCAAAGTATGGAAGCTTTATATTGTAACATTGTGGATAGTATTCATCAACAATTTCATGTTCATCATGCAAAAACTTGAACTTGACTTAATCATTGCTTAGCTTTTAAGTGGATTTTTTGAAACTCAAGATTTGCACAATTAGACAAATTTTAAGCTCTTTTTTTTTGCTGAATAATATATTATTTATAATGGGTTGTAACTAGAATGGTTAAAATACAAATATAACAACTTTTAAAATCTAAAAATATACAGCGTCCAGTATTTTTCATGGTCAGTTGAAGTGTAAAACTTACTTTTTTTGTATGTTTTTGTGGAGAAAACAATGGGTCAAGTAGTTGTATCACTCTTTTATAATTTGTGATCGTCAGTGTTGTAGTTCTCCTTAAAGTTTGAGGTCTGTTAAAACCACATTGTTCATGTGTTGATTGGTCTTGTTCATGCTGTTACCTTTCATCACATGCAAGATGAACTTATTTATTTACATGTGTTTAGTTTACATCACATACTGCTCTTATTTAATAAGAACTGTCCTCTGTCTTTCCACAAGTTAAAGTGTTTATAGTATATGCCTAGTATTATTTTATCTCTATCTTTATCTCTCTCTGTAATTTCTTGCTTTATTTAATTAATGTATGTTTGTTTTTTAACTTTTTGCTATTAATTATATTACTGTTTTTGACCTGTTGTAACAAAGACATTTCATGAAGCTGATTCAAAAGTAGGCTAATCAAAAATTGACATGAACTTCATTAAAAAAAGAGGTGTCAGGGATACCAATGCAATCTAAATGTATGTATCAGCTCATTTAAACACTGTACTGAAGGTCTTTCAATTTGAGAGTACCAAGTTTAACCACTAGAGGGAGCCACTAAACCACGTTTATGAAGCCTTCTGCAACTACATGTCATGCAAACATCTCACCTTCTATAATGAATGCTTGAAATGACAATCAACATAGATGTTTATTGGCTCAATCTTTTTAATTGGTGAATGAGCCAGCTGAGCGTTCATAATTATACTTTATGATGATTGTTGGTAAAGTAGATTTCTACAAGATGCCTTAAGGTTGCTTTCTTCTACATTCAGCTACTGAGCAAACAATTTGAATGGTAAAAAGAAAAATGCCTTGGCATATAAAAAGAAAAACTGTAGCACCTACATATGTTTACTATGCAAACATATGTAAAGGTTTTAATGAAATACTCCCTGAACGTTATAGAAAGGACTTTATCTGGACTCAAATATTATTTAAAGTAACCTTTATTTCACATGTTAAGCCTACTTGTTAAAAATAGTTCACTCTTTGTGTTGTTATAAGCATCCTTTGACCTGTTTTAATGTATTTCTCTCAACATATCTGAATGTTTTTGTATGATTTCCTTGAGTTTCATGAGAAACTTTCGTATCCTGAACTCATTAACACCGTCATATCTTAACATGAATCTGTTACTGGGGTCATTAAGAGACGCTCAGGTCATCGTTACCTGTCTCATTTGATTGACATCTCCTTCAGCAGGCGGGGACAAGCGGGCTGCGCTGCACAATGGAGGGGGAAAGGAGGAGGGAGGGCGGGCAGGAGTGGCGCTATCCAATGGGATCAGTGATGGGAGGGAGTTTGAGGAACTCCAGCTTTGTCCTAAGTTACTGGGACTCCTAAGCACAATATGACTGGAGCGCCTGTACCGTTATTCCACGGGACGGTGCGTATAGGACCAGCCGCTTGCTCGCGCTCTGCGCCGTTTACTGCGCCCTAACTTGGGATAAACTTTTTTTTCCACGCATGTCCAAGGAGCCAGGGAACTTTTGCATTGTTTTTGCCTGTCATGGGATTGTTTTGAACATGCCTTTTGAGGAGTAGAAATGAAACCAGGAGGCATTCTCTCCATTCAGAGGATTTTGTTGCATTGAAACAGAGCGCTACGCGGAGGATAAAAACAACACTCCTGGAGTACTTTAGATCACTTAACACGTGTGGATAGTGTTCCCATTGAGTTTTCCTCTGCACATTCACTGGAATATAATGCTTTAGTGACTCGTTCAACCTCAGTAAAGTTGATGCATCAAGGGCATGGACTCTGTCTGAGAAAGGTGGACTGGTTAACTGACCATGGCGCTCTCAGGTAGGGGCCGGTTTCATTTGGTTTTACTGCTGTTATGGACTCTGTCTCAGTACTCAGCATCCAGCCAAGTCCGTCAAGAGTTTCAGGTCCTGGAGGAGCAGCCTGTCGGCACCTACGTGGGCACGATAGAGACCAAGCCCAGCTTCACCTACCGCTTCAGCGAGAGCCACAAACTTTTTGCAATTAACGGCACCACGGGGGTCATTTACACGTCCTCCGTGATTGACAGAGAAGTTTTGCAAAGTGATGTCATCAACGTCGTGGTGCTGTCCAGCCAACCCACCTACCCCACGGAGGTCAGGATAGTAGTTTTGGATATTAATGACAACTCCCCAGTGTTTCCAGACGCGTCCATTGTCGTGTCGTTTAAGGAGGACGCGAGCAGTGGCAGGCAGGTGATCCTGGACACTGCCACAGACTCAGACATTGGAAGTAACGGAGTCGATCACACCACGTACAGAATAGTGAAAGGCAACGAGCAGAGGAAATTCCGTTTGGATATTACAGTCAATCCTAGTGGAGAGGGGGCATTCTTGCACCTTGTTTCAACTGGAGGCTTGGACAGGGAAGTGACTCCCTTCTACCAGCTCCTGATTGAAGTGGAGGACAAAGGAGACCCGAAAAAGTTTGGCTACCTGCAAGTAAACGTCACAATACAAGACATAAATGACAACCCTCCTGTGTTTGATCAAGATCAATACCAAACCAGTGTTTTTGAGGATGCAGCAGTAGGTTCAAGTATTTTGCAGATCACAGCATCAGATCAGGATGAGGGAGCCAATGCTGAAATCAGGTACTTTTTAGATGAAGGGTCACCTTTCCAAATTGACCCCAAAGCTGGAACTATTATTATAAAGGAGGGTTTGAATTATGAGAGTAAAAAAGAGTACTCCCTGACTATTCATGCTGTAGATAACGGGGTGCCCTCTCTGTCAGGCAGAACAGAAGCCACAATCAAACTTTTAGATGTGAATGATAACGACCCGGTGGTGAAGTTTAGGTATTTTCCCACAACTTCCAAGTTTGCCTCTGTGGATGAAAACGCACAGATTGGCACAGTCGTAGCTCTGCTCACTGTTTCAGATTCAGACTCCCCTACTGCTAATGGTAACATATCTGTCTCGATCTTAGGAGGCAACGAGCAGAGACACTTTGAAGTGCACACGTCTCCGGTGCCCAATTTGAGTCTGATCAAAGTGGCCAGTGTGTTAGACAGAGAGAGAATTTCCTCATACAACCTGACTGTGTCTGTGTCAGACAATGGCAAGCCTGTTGCCAGGTCCTCCTATGCCAGTCTGGTTATTTTTGTGAATGATATCAATGATCACCCACCCATATTCCAGGAAACACTGTACAGAGTAGATATCAGTGAAGACATACCAAAAGGCAGCTACATTAAAGGGGTTTCTGCAACAGATGGTGACTCCGGGCAGAACGCCAACCTGCGCTACTCCCTGGTGTCTGGAAACGCTTTGGGCTGGTTCTCCATCAGTGAAAACAGTGGTCTGGTCACCAGCGCCGCTTTGCTGGATAGGGAAGTAGCGTCTGAAATTGTGCTCAACATTAGTGCCAAAGATCAGGGGCTGCAGCCCAAGATTTCCTACACTAAACTTATAGTCAACATCACTGATGTGAATGACCAAGTGCCCACGTTCACACAGAGCATGTTTCATGTTTCCGTGGTGGAGCACGCTCCAGCCGGGACTGAGCTGGTGGTGCTGTCGGCCTCGGATGACGACCTCGGGGCCAATGGAACTATCCGGTTCTCATTCGATGCGGAGACTCCAGCCACAGTCCGGGAGCTGTTTCGCCTGGATGCCGTGTCGGGGCGATTAAGCACAGCCGTGGAGCTAGACAGGGAGGATCAGGCCTCGTACTTACTCCACATCCAGGCTGCAGACGCTGGCAGCCCTCCTCTGCACTCTGTAGGAAAAGTCAACATCACCCTGAGGGATATCAATGACAACAGGCCAGTTTTCTACCCCGTGCAGTATTTTGCCAATGTTAAAGAGAATGAGCCCTCGGGTTCTTTTGTAACCACTGTTTCAGCCACAGACCCAGATTTGGGTCGAAATGGCACACTTAAATATATAATTACTGCTGGCGACTCTTCAAAATTTCGTATTAATAGCAACACAGGCAAAATTAGCACGCTTGTGCCCCTTGACAGAGAAGAGAAAACAGCTTACCAGCTGCAGGTGACAGCAGCAGATGGTGGCGGTTTGCGCTCGCACATCCAGGCGATAGTCACTGTAACTGTCATAGACACACAAGACAACCCACCAGTCTTTAGCCAGAGGGTTTACAGTTTTGTCATGTTTGAGAACGTGGGCATTGGGACAGTTATCGGGACGGTGTCGGCCACAAGTGTAGATTTGAACACAAACATTTCATACCTGATCACTTCAGGGGACCAGCGGGGGCTTTTCACTGTGAACAGCGCAGGTCAGATTGTAGCCTCGTCCCAGATAGACAGAGAGGAGCAGGGTTTTTATCAGCTCAAAGTTGTAGCCCGAGCAGGGGAGATCACAGGAGAGGCCTTTGTTAACGTCACTGTAAAGGACTTAAATGATAACGCCCCTCATTTTATCCACGCTGTGGAGCATGTGAGTGCAGTGGAGAACTGGAGTACAGGTCATGTCATTTTTCAGGCCAAAGCCTCGGATCCTGACGAGGGGACGAACGGAGTGGTGGTTTACAGCCTCAAACAGAACCCCAAAGGCCTGTTTCATATTCATGAGAAGCACGGCCTCATCACGCTGACCGGGCCGCTGGAGGTCACCACGAGCTCCTACGAGGTCGAGGTTGTCGCGTCAGACATGGGGGTCCCCAAGCACACCTCCAGCCTTGTCCTCATTGTCAGCGTTTACGACGTCAACGACAACTCGCCGGTGTTCGACCAGCTTTCATACGAGGTCATTATCCTGGAGTCTGAACCTGTCAACAGTCGCTTTTTCAAAGTGGAGGCCACTGACAAAGACTCTGGTCTAAATGGGGAGATCATGTATGACATCGCTGGTGGTAACACAGGTGATGTGTTTGGCATTTTCCCAGATGGGCAGCTGTACATTAAAGTAGAATTGGACAGAGAGATACAGGACAGATATAATTTAGTGGTTGTGGCTAAAGACCGGGCCGTGGAACCACTTAGCGCCACTGTGAATGTCACTGTGATCCTGGACGATGTAAACGACAACCGCCCCCTCTTTAACAGCACCAATTATGTGTTTCATTTTGAGGAGGAACAGAAGAGGGGCTCGCTGGTGGGCCGTGTTTTTGCAGAAGATAAGGACTTTGGCCCTAACAGCGACGTCAGGTACACATTTGAGGCTCCGCAGTCCAACTTCGAGCTGAACGCCATCACAGGGGAGCTGACCAGCACTCTGCAGTTTGACCGAGAGTCACTAATGAGACAGAGAGGCGCCGCCGTGTTCAGCTTCATTGTCGTCTCGTCGGACCAGGGTCTGCCCAAACCCCTCAGAGACCAGGCCAAAGTGCAAGTTTACATCCAAGACATCAACGACAACCCTCCGAAATTCACCAAAGACATTTACCAGGCCTCCATCTCTGAGTCGGCTCAGAACATGACACAACTGCTGCGGGTGTCGGCGTCAGACGTGGATGAAAACAAAAATGGGCAGGTTCATTATCACATCCCTGAGGGCAACGAGGAAGGACAGTTCGTTATCGACAACGCCTCTGGACAGGTTACTTTAGTGGGAAAGCTGGATTATGAATCTACATCCTCCTACTCATTGAAAATCATAGCTGTTGATGCCGGATCTGTGCCCTTGTCCTCTTCTTGCATGCTCAGTATAAGCATCCTGGATGAGAATGACAACTCTCCCTCCTTCCCTAAATCCTCGCTGTCTGTGGACGTGCTGGAGAACATGAGGATCGGGGAGCTTGTGGCCTCTGTGACGGCCACGGATGCAGATTCAGGTCAGAACGCTGACATAATGTACAGCATCACCGCCACAAATAACCACGGCACTTTCAGCATCAGCCCAAACACCGGCAGCATCTTTTTGGTAAAAAGGCTGGACTTTGAAACCCAGTCGTTTTACAAACTGAACATCACCGCAAAGGACAACGGCAGACCACCCCGCTCCTCGTCCATCCCTGTGGTCATTCACGTCAGAGATTTTAACGACAACCCTCCCATATTTACCCCCGGTGACATTTTTAAGTCCATCGCTGAAAATCTCCCCATCTCGGCCTCGGTCATGACGATAACGGCGCATGATACAGACGCGGACATAAACGGTCAGCTGGAGTACTCCATTGTTCAGCAGATTCCCCGGGGAAACCACTTCAGCATCGATCCGAGCTCGGGGCTCATCTACACCAACAAGGAAGTGGACAGAGAGTTTTCAAATCTGTTCGAGCTCACCATCAAAGCCACTGATCAGGCGTTCCCGGTTGAATTTCGTCGCTTTGCTCTGAAAAATGTCACAATATGGGTGACAGATGTGAACGATAATGTCCCCACCTTTGTCTCCCAGAACGCCCTTGTCGCTGAGCCCAACATTGTCATGGGTTCCATTCTGACAACAGTGGTGGCCTTTGACCCCGACGAGGGAGCAAACGGGGAAGTGGAATACGAGCTTTTGGAGGGAGACTCTAACACTTTCATCATGGACAGATACAGCGGAGATATTCGCCTCGCCACTCAGCTGGTGCCTTCCCGACTCATGTACACACTCTCTGTGTCGGCGACGGACCACGGCGCCGACCGTAAGACTTCCAGAACCGAGCTGACCATCATCCTCCAAGGCCTGGATGGGCCTGTGTTCTCTCAGCCCAAATACATTACTATCCTCAAGGAGGGCCAGCCGCCTGGCACAAACGTCATCTCCCTGGACGCCTCAAGTCCGCGCGGCTCTGCGTCAAAAGTGGAGTATTTCATTGTGGCGGTTCGCAGCGGCGGGAAAGCTGTGGGACGCCTTTTCACCATCGGCCGCCACACTGGAGTGATACAGACGGCCGCGGAGCTGGACCGGGAACAAGGCTCCGACCTCTACCTGGTGGATGTGTACGCCATCGAAACAGATGCGAGCCAGCCCAGAACACAGCGTGCTGAGGTGAGTACACCGCTGACTTTTTCTAGTCTCTACAGGAACTGGGAAAGCTACCGTGTATTTTGTTCTATTTTGTCTGTTTGGCAGGGAGAGGGCATGAACTCACCCACTGGCATTTGTTACAGACATTTGGATGGAACAAGTGTAATTAGATCAAGCTTTAAACAGGAAGAAACTGGATCGAGACTGTCCAAGTCACACATAAAACAGAGCACATTTTGCTTTCGCCTGCTCATTTATTAAATACCTTTTTTTTCAAACAGCTCTGCATTATATTAAAGTGTAATTTCAGGGACACAAGTTTTAAGGCCTTGTTCTCCGGCATGATAACTTTATTGTTCCCCTGTCCAAAATCATACTATAGCTATAACAATTCATCTTGAATATGCTTCCCCTAATATTTGAGCAGTCTGGGGAAGGGAAATGATTTCATGTGTGTCTGCGGAACAGGCGGCTCTCTTGCTCTCAGGAACTGAAAAAAATTCTTATCAGCGGATATGAAGTGCACAAATCAAAAGAGGACCTCTTTTTTAATTTCCCCCACTGTAGACATAAATCATTCAGGGCTGCTGTTTCAGGTTCATGGCCCATGATGGTTTCTGCAGTCTCCCAAAAACAAAATGAAAAAGAGAGTAAGTCGTAAGGTCCTCCAGGGCAGGTATGCATCATCAGTGCCAGTATTACTTTGAGCCTTTGAGCCTGAGGCTGTTTTGGCACTGGGGGTGGTCTTGAGGTACCTTTATACCACCGGGAACTGCTCCACAGGCAATAAGTGACCATTAAAATTGGGTGACCTCTTAAGTCTCTGTGAAAAGACGCTGAAGGCAAAGAGAGAGTGAAACTTAAGCTGTCCACTAAGTTTGCATGATGGGATGCACCTTTATCTGGCTTTCTTAAGAAAGGGGGTCTTAAGTGTAATGCAGGAACCCTAGACTTGGTTTTGGGTGACTAAGACTTAGCCACTTGTCAAATGAAAAACAAATGTTAGTCTATGCATGTTTTGGAAAATCGCATCCAGGATTTGAAATGCCATGTAATTACAGACTTGATGACACACGTGTTGCATACAGGTTGTAGTGCTTTGGTGCAAAGACAAAAGAAGTGAAAGCTTCTTCTCTCCTTTAAAATGTGTTTTGTGTTACTGCCTGATGTGAAATGATTGAAGAGTTTAGGATTTGCAGGATGCCTTTGACAGTTGAAATTGATGCCTTTTCGACCACTGCAAATATTGAGACTGAAATGCAATACAGCAATCTGATTATTTGGAGACAATCTCACATATTATTGAAATCAAGGATTACTTGGCAAAATCGTGTTAGCTAAGTTAACTTAAAGGGTTTGCACGGGCCAAATGGGAATATCAAATGTTCTCTCACTGTGCCTGCAGCGAAGATGGCAATCTGCTTTCCTGCACACTCTACTGTCAGGCTAATGAGACTTTAGTGCCTCACTGCTCCATTCCCAGACCTCAAACTTCAGATTGGTTTCATGCTAAGCCTGAACTTTCTCACCCCTTGGAGAGATGACTTTACCATACCACCTGGCTGAATAGTCATTCATTTTGAGAAGCGTGAGATCTAATAACTTGGGAGGAATTCAAATGACCTTCCACATTTGGGAAGTAAGCGGTGCTTTTTTTTTTTTTGCTGAAAAGAAATGGGCAGTCCTCTTTTTTATGGCTATTTCTTGAAATAGGAAAAACTGAAAAGGTCATTATTTGTATCAATAGGATCTCGAAGGACAGCGTGGCACAATAGTGTAAACCTTCAGACTTAGACTAATGTTTTTCCAGTGCAGTGTTTATACACCAGATACCCGGTAGCAACTGGGGAATTACTTCCACCCCTGAGGTTATGACCCGCTCACATTCTGCATTTCCCATTTTCCCCATTGATTGGATGCATGAGGGAAAAGCTGACGTTTTTTTTTTCTTTCACCGCATGCCATACACCATGTGTGATGTTTTGGAAACACTCAAACAAAAGAGAATTCAGATCGACATTCTGTATTAACGGTCATGATCTTAAACAACCGACGACCCTGCTGTGTCTGCAGTGTAAAGAGATTTTTTTTTTTTTTTCTGGCCCTCTCTTGGCATCTCAGAAAGTTCCATTGTCAGTGATTGTTGATTTGATCTGTCATTGCAGGACTGTATGTGCCTTTTGCCCTCACATCTGGGTCACTTATGATGTGTATTGGGGGTACTTGGGGGTATTTCTATAGCCAACAAGAGGTTGTGCAACGACGTAAAGACATTTTTTAATGATATTTGGTTGTTCTGCTTTGTCAATTTTGAAGATTCAGTTGTAAATTTGGTGCAAATGACTTCACTTCCTACATTTTTTTGTGGTGTTTCTTCCTCTTGGTAGCTTGTGCAGACAAAAGATGCTAAAATAAAATCTCTTGGCAGCAAAATTCATCCGTTGTTGATGGATCCAGATTCCTTCCATAGCGTTCAGGAGGATGTTTTTTTACTATCTTCTAAGTTTGGATTCATCACATCCTCAGTGTCCTCTGTCAGAGGTGAGGAGAAGCCCCTCCCCCCACCATATAAATCACACAGAGTAAACTCACACTGACTAAGACTGTGACAGGCCTCTCTCTAAGAGCTGAAACTTCCAAGTATCACTTCCACACTTGGCCGCAAATTAATCAGTAACGTGACAGCAGGTGTTTCCAATCAGCTTTCTGAAGACAAAACACCTGCACAGGAACGATCCGGGAGTGAGCAGAGGTGAAATATGCGGACGAGTTTCAGCTGTCGGAGAGAAGTGCATGGTTTAAACCTTTAAACAAACACAGTGAGAGAATAAAGCGAAACTTGCACCTTTTGTGTTACTTTATTATTTTGGTACTTTGACAGTTAAAACGTTGATTTCCTACAGAACATAACTTCCAATTTAGACAAATATTCACTCTCAGATCATGTGTGATGGACGATACTCAGAGTTTATGGTAGTGTTAGTCGGATGAAATAGACAGTTAAATATAGATCTTCTTTATCAGCCAATAAAAAAGTACCAACATGTCAGAAGAAACTTCTAAACAAAGTCCAGCAACAGACTTTCAACACTTATTTTCTTTGCAGAGAGAGGCACAAAACATTCCCTTTTATTCAGTTGTTTGGATCCTAATAGCAAGACCTTGATACAGTTAAAAAGCAGTTTGCTCCTTGTGTTGTCAGCTGTTTAAATGTGTAATTTGCTCCCAATGCTCAGTGAATGAAGAGGGAGTTGCAAATGTTGTAGAGACTGTTAGGTGAAGAAATTAATAATATAAAATAAAAAGCACAGTCTGCATCTCTCCATCATTGTCACCTTGACTATCTCTCTTTCTTGTCTTCTGTACTCTTTCCCTTCACCCAAACCCTGAGGCTCCTAGACGGGACTGTTACCACTGTTTTCTTAAACTCACTGTGAATCAAAATGAAGTGCTGTTTTTTTTATTTTTTTACTCAAGTGCCACATCAGTCCTTGCCCTCTCCTCTCAATGCCATTGTTCCCCCCTTGAAAGTAAACAAAGTCGGAGTGTTCAACAGGCCTTCCTTTGTTTTGCCTTCACAGATAAAGTGTTGCGCTATACCCCGGCCGCAGATCGGGAGTCTTTTGTTATTTTTTTTTGTCTGTGCCAGCGTCTCGCCTTGGCAGATTTAGGGAGTGTGTATGGATGCCCCCTGTCAGCCAGCTTTCCTCCCCTCTCCTCACCAGTGACAGGACTGTACGGGTATAGTTGTTTGGAGTTGTGGGGATTGAAGAAAGAAGTGTGTTTTGGGGAGGGTGCTGCACATGTCACATGGTGTTCATGGGAGCTTGTGGGAATGACGGAAGAGGTGGGGTGGGAGGGGAACATTTTTTTCGGAGGTTTCTGGAAGTTGCAGCAAAAATTGCAAGGAATCATGGGAAGGAAGCGGTGAGGGATAAGGCTCCCCGTCACATCCTAAGCAGGTGGGAGTATGAGCGCTCAATCTGCCCGGCCCGCCCCGAGCTTTGTGGACCTTATGGAATGCAGATATAGAAATGAGTGTTGATCTCTGATGCTATTCATAGTTTGAACTCTCTTAAACATCCCACTTTTTGGTGAGATAAATGACTAGAAGCTGTTGGTTGGATCCATAAATTAACTTTTATTTTTTTATTTAATCTAGTTCAAAAACAAAAAGCAGAAACATTTATATAAACTCAGTAAGATCATCCCTTTCCTTCCTTCCTTTTGTCTCCTTAAATCTTAGTTTGAAAGGTACTGGTTACTTTGGGTTGATTTATTAGCCTGCCCACTAACCATATATAGACTTACTATGAAACATTGATAGACTTAGTGATGTCATCCATTGGTTTCTGAATCTGCATTTTGAAGCACCTAACTTTTGATTAATCTAGAAACAGGCAGAGGTGGGAGTTGAGGCTGGCCTTAAAGGGGTCTTATTATGCTTCTTCTGGTTTTATCTGCTCTTTAGTGTGTTTTCTAAGTGTCCTGTGCATGTTTAGGAACATCTATGAGCAAAAATTCAAAGTCCGCAGAAACGTGGCTTCTCCTACGTCCTCCTGTTAGCTGCAGCATTAGCTGTATGTAACGCTCGGTTCTAGCCCCCCTTGAAATTTTTTTGCCAGTGTGACGTCTTGTCAGTGTGAGATCACTGATCTAAGCCCATTGGCTCGTTGTGGCGCCCAGCAGCTCATGTTGCACGCCAGTTAACTTCTGTAGCACGCCCATGATATGCCGTAGCCTGCGGTAGCACAGTAGTGCTAAGGTGCTAATGTTTATGCTCCCCTCGGAGCCAAAGTGGCTGCATACCCAATATGGTAAAAGGGGCGTGACATTTCCGAGAACCGTGCTGAGTGACTGACCGATTACGACAGAGCCAACAGGCCGACCAATCAGATCAGACTTGGCACACGTGGGGACTCTGAACGTGGGCACTTCAGAGCCTTAGAGAGAGAGTCAGAAGCGAGCCGGTGCATGGAGCGGCAGTTCATGAAAACAGACACTTTTTTAGAACTTTAGCTATTGTGAACATACTTTAGTAGGTACATAGATTAAATATATGAACCCCAAAAAGGGCAGAATATGAGCTCTTTAAACCTTTTGGCAAAAAGCTATTATGTGTCAGTGATCTCAGCCTTGTCCCCTATTATTATTATTATTATTATTATTATTATTATTATTATTATTTCAGTTTTATGTCCCTCTCAGTGTTTTGGATTTCTTTGATTCCTAAATCTCATTGGCAACAGGGCTTCAAAGTTCCCTTTCCATTTTTCCTTTCTGCTGCTTTTTCATTCCTCTTCTTGTGTCGGTCATGTTGAACCTCCTCCAACTTGAGTCAGAGAGGCTATATTGAGGTTGGAGAGAAGATAGATGAATAATAATAATAATAGAAAAAAAACTCTTTCTGTAAATCCTGCCAGGATGAGAAGGTCATGAATGGCTGAACAATTCGATACGGATGCTGGTTTTGTGTTTGTGTATATGTGTAAGTATTGCTAAATACTGAAGTATTGATGAGTTCAGTTTCCAGGAAAAAGGTCAAACAGTGATACTGATATCCCCCTTAGCGAAGCATTTAGCGCTCTTTGATTACAATGAAATCATTACATGTTTTTGAAGCATACATAAGCTTAGTGATAAAGTTTCATGTTCCCCAGAAGAGACATTTCACAACAACTGGAAGAGGAATGATGCAGAACAAACGGCCTCCCTGTGTGCTATAATTCATGGTCTAATTGTGATTTTCTTGTCTTTGCTAGCTGCACATGTGCATGAGAAAAGGGCGGTAACAGTCCAGTTCTGGGCCGTAATCGAGGTTGTAATTCACTCAGTAATTCAGCTGGACGTGCGTTGTTGAAATGGTCATCGGGGAGGGGGTGAACATGTGCTTGGCCCTCCTGGTAGGTGGTCGCTCTGGGTGAACCTGCAGGCGGGTGAACCGGTGCGGGACGCCGCGGGGTCGTCCCGGAGCGCCTGTCTGTTTTATGAGACAATCGCCATAAAAGTTGGATAAACATTCAGTCATGCATAGATGCGTGCAAGCTAAAGCTGCACACACACACACACACACACACACACACACACACACACACACACACACACACACACACACACACTGACCACAGCCTTTTCTCAACTGCAGGGGAACTTGAAATGGAAGCTGCGGCCAAAAAAAATTCAGCTCCATTTAGAGAATTGTGATTATGCTAATGTCAAATAAGATCACTGGGATACTTTTTTTAAACTTTTATTCTGCAGATTGTTCTGTAATGAGTCCAGCGGTTTAAAACCTACTTTATGACATGAGACTGTTTGTTAGTGTTTGTCTTGTTTCATTTATTTTGTGGCACAATGCAACTTTGTTTGGAGGAGTGTTGAGCGCTAACGGCTGCTCTCCAGCTCGACCCGACCACTTCAGATGAATTTAAAGTTGTTGTTTTTTTCTTCTTCTAGCTTTGAGTCTTAAAGTTGTGACTATGACAAACCCTCTTACATTTCGTTTCTTTTCTCAGCAGAGAGCGGAGACTGGCACATCTCACAGTGCATGTTTGTCAGATGAAGGGAGGAGGGGGGGGCTGAGCGGTCAGGAGAAAGGGGGGGGGGGGGTCATATTGTTCTGCTGTCCTGCGTTCTATAAAGTTAAGCCGAGCGTCATGTTAGCAATAAAATAGAAAAACTAACTTTCTTTTGGATAAGAGCCGTTAAGGCTGTAAAGTTCTCCCAACACGCCCGTCAGATTGAGTATTTTAGCAACAAAGCTGATTTTTAAGATCCTTACACACGGCTGGTTACCTGCTCAAGTGCCTGAAAAGTCACATGACATGAAGTTACAATCTTGTGTTGATAACTTTTTAGGCAAGCTCAAAGATGTCCAAGATTAGGGCTTATTGTGGTGTAACTGTGTCAGTGTAACTGAGTCTGTCATGACCTTTAATCAAACTGAATAATGTCAATACCATAACCATATCACGTCTCACTTTTACTGCTTTTACTAAAATAACTTTTCAGGAGGCTAGGGGTGAAAGGATTGATTGTAAATTGATGCAACTTTTTGAAGAGCAGTTTTAGTGTTTTCACCCGTTTCTAATTCAGCTAAGTTTCATTGTCTTGAATACTTTTCATTGA
The DNA here is from genome assembly GCF_963930695.1 of Labrus bergylta. NCBI lineage: Eukaryota > Metazoa > Chordata > Actinopteri > Labriformes > Labridae > Labrus > Labrus bergylta. The sequence goes on along the minus strand of NC_089203.1, from coordinate 26,104,998 downwards.
AAATACTTTTTGCCTCTCCACATCTCCACTTTTATCAACAGTGTCTACATTCCCTCGTCTTGTCACTCTGACTCTGCAATTGATAGCACCTTAGTCGTTATAGCGATACGAGTGTTAGCTATGAAAACGCATTGTGAGAAAAATGTTTACGTCAAAAAGTAATAGTTTCTTACTCGGTATGTGTTTATTTGACCCGTTGGACGGAGGCCTAAGTATGACGGTCATGCTTGAGCTCTCAGCTACCTGAAGATAAATTGGTGCCAGTTTGGAAGTGGGATTCAGGAGGGACATGTTGCAAACAGCTACAATTAAAGGTAATACCTATTTTTAGTTTATTTATCGCACTTTGTAACCAAACAGTATACTAATTTGTAAATCTTAAATATAGGCTATTAACAGACTTGGCTTTTTAAAACGGGAAAACATTGTCCCAGTTGGTTTAAATCTGGAGCAAAAATATCAAAAGATCAACCAAATGTGAAAATGTACCTGAAATCTGTTCAGATAAATGTTTAGATTTGGTTTCCAGCCCTGGATCTGGGTGAAGTTTCTCTGCAGCAGTGAACTCTTGATATCTTGAAAGCTGCGGTGAAAGTGAAGTAAGATACCTTTGGCATCGTCTCGACTTTGTAGCACTCATTTTGTTGTCTCCTGCGGCAAGCTGAATTGTCCTGGTGTGGTCGCTCCACCCTGCTGCTACTCTAAACAGGTTCAAACAAAAAAATTATTCACACGCTCTATCTTTACACTCGGTTTCGCCGCTCCAATCTTGTTTATAAAAGGAATGTGCATGTATATTAAAAGAAAACTCTCTCAAGTCTGCGGTCGAACTGTCCGCAGCCTCCTGTCTGCTTCATGCAAAGTCGATGCGAGACCTCGGGTTAGAATAATAAATGAATGTGGACAGAGCCGTGCATGCTCCGCAGAGTTTTGCATCATGGAGTTTATTTTCACATCAGGAGATACATTTCTTCATGCTCCGCAGAGTTTTGCATCATGGAGTTTATTTTCACATCAGGAGATACATTTCTTCTTGTTCTTTGACTTTGATTGTCACGCCTCATTTAGGGGAGGGGTCATTCCTCTGTCTCAAGCACACACATGCTCGGTGCAAAAATGTGCGACTGAAATAGTTTTTAATCTCCGCCGGGAATTCTTTTGTCTTTGCTCTGCAGAATCAGTCGTGATCAAAAGGGGAGCCGTTCACCGGGATTTCTTGCAATCAGAAAGAAAAAAATCTGAAGTTTCCGAGCTTTATTGTCACTCAACCGCAGCGAGGTTGATTGGGAGTAGTTGAAGTGGGGAACGATCAGGTATAGTGATGATTTGGCTCGTACATTTTCCCCCCAAACTTAAACAGTGCTACACGGGAAAATAAATCTTTGCTTGAGTATGACTACATGGCAGAGATGTCTTCATCATTTCTCTCTGTGAAGGGCTCGTAAAATACACCCAAGTCCGTCCAGATATAAAAAAGAAATGTTCCACTAGTTTCACTTGTAAAACGAAGGGGGAGTGAGAGAGAGAGAGAGAAAGAAGGAGAGCGGAGGAGTTGATTTTGGCACGTATTCCCTGCGGTAATAATGGATCCCAGCTACAGAGTGATTTGTTCTTGCACGTGACTTACCGAGCTCTCTAGCGTCAACAAACACTCGAACACATCCACATGAAGGGATCCATGCAGCAAATTTCCATTGTTTTCAGAGCTCAGACTTCACTGTGCTGCCTCATTGACCTGTCTCACTCTCCGCGTTCAGGGAGAAAAAAAAGAAAAGAAAAAAGAAAGAGCTCGCTCCTGTTCTCTTTGCACATCTCGCCTCCCGCTGGCCGTCCATCAGAATCAGAATCAGAATCTGGGTTTGTTGCCAAGTACATTTACACATACAAGGAATTTGACTTGGTGTGTTGGTGCTAAACAATTAACAAGGAAATAAAGCAGAACTAGAAACAACTTAAATAATACAGAATAAGAAGCTATTACAATATATAAAATAGAATTTAAAAATGTAAAATATTAAAAACACACAATGTACAAAAGGTGTAATGTAGGAGCTGTGCAGTGGACTATGAGAAAAAATCTTAGTGTGTGTAACTACTCAGAGTGCATGTAAGGAAGATACATTTTTAAAGTCCAGTGGGCGTTAATGTAAAGCATAGTATGATATTACGATAAGTATGATAAACTGAAAAGTGATGAACCAAAACTATGTTGGTCTGCTTCATTTTTCAACATTTTGAAACGACTGTCAGGTTATTGGACAAAAAAAGCTGACAGTAAGAGTCATCTGTGAGTAACTACTCAAAGAGTGCATGTAAGGAAAATACATTTTTAAAGTCCAGTGGGCGTTAATGTAACGCATCAACTGCACCTCCAGAGTGACATTTAGAGCCATCGCCTCCCTCACCGATTCCTCCCGCCTCCTGGGACATCAAACGAGAAGGTTACAGAGGATGTGTGTTTCTGCATCGTGTGCACTTTTCTCACATGCACAGAAACGTACACACACTACTCCTCTCCCAAGTTTGCGGTTAGGCAAAGCGACCTCGAGCAGGAAGGGGGGTATCTCCCGTAGCCCGGAGAGATAATTTAGGAACTAGATGGGCGATGGAGGGAGAGAGAAAAGAGGGAGGAAAGGAAAGGGGGGGAGGGCTGGAGTAGGGCTTTAGTGTCAGAGGCAGGAGACAAGCAAAGATAGACTGGCACCAGAGAGCCAGAGCCCATGTTATTGTTATCGCCTCTCTTATTTTATGAGTTTTCCATCAGGAGATCATCCTCCTGCAGCTCCTGCTCCGTCTGCAGCACACTTTATGAAGAGGTTAACCATGTTGTGATGTAGCATTTGTGCAAAACTTTATTTAGATGATATCTAGTTGTGTTGTTGTGATAATAGCACACTATTCTTTTTTCCTGCTTGCAAAAACAATCTCACATTTTGTCTTGCCTCTCTGTCTGCTGTGCAGGTCTCAACTCAGAAAAATACAAAAAAAAATAAAACGAGCCAAGCCACAGTGGATGTGCAGCTGTTTTCAATTTCAGAATTGAAATATTTCGGCTTTCAAAATGTCCCTGCATGACTTTTTTTTTTTCCCCGGCTCTTGATTTCTATGCAAAGTTGTTAGATTTTTTAAAAATCCTGCAGGAGACTGTTAGTCGTAATCCTGCTCCCGTTCTTCATTTGACATCTTGTTGGCCTCGACTCCAGACTAGAAAGTCCACAGACCTATCCAGTGTGATCTAATGGGGTCCCCCCCCCCGCCTCATTTAAGCACATTTTAAATCTTTTTGGTTTTTTGAATCCTTTATTCCCTTCTTTTGTAAAGAGGTCATTTAGAATTGTTTATTTCTAAATCCACATCCACACAGTGGTTGGCAAGTCATCTCAAAGTCATGCTGTGCAGCCAGACGTTGTTTTAAACCCACAGAACTGTGTGAAATTTCAGTTTGGAGCTCAAAGTTTTAATAAATCAGGCATGTAGTTTGGAGAAAAGTGTTAAAAGGATGTACGATCTATCCAGAGAAGTATCGGCCAACTTTTGTGTTTGAATCCACACAGTATATATTAATTAAAGAGCTGAAATAAGTTTAAAAAAAATCACATTTATGACACTTTATTATTAACTTAAACTCAATTTGAATGCATTTGAAGGACATATAACATTAAACAGTCAGTTCATGAAACTAGAAAAAGCATATTTTCTTCCCTGCAGATGGTTTTAGCCTTTCCCACGATTTCGACAAACTGCATTTTAAAATTTCAGTTTTGAGCTAAATCCCAAAAATGCCGCGGTGGTGCCGAACCTCCATTGTAAGTAAGACATTTGCATTTTTCGGTTCGTTTTTCTGACAGGTGCTTCTATCAGGTGTTTATGTTGTTGACTCAGAAGCACTTTACGAAACCTCCCTCAACACACGAGCTTCCCTCCTCCTTTGAATTGCTCGTCCACATCGGCCTCCCCCGGGTCTCTTTGCAGAGAGAGGCTGTGGTCGTTTGAGCACGTAGCCGGGTGGAACGTCCCGGGAAAAAAATGGCTTGTGGTCACTGAGACAATAACTGCAGAGCATGGGGGCCTCACTTTGGAGGATTATTATCTCATTCAAGGAGATTCTTGGATCAGAGAGGGTTCTCGATGTTGGCGCTCGCCGCTCTCTGTTTCCAAAGAAATAATCCTGAGGCATCTTAGAAATATCACAGAGCCATGGTATACTGTGTGGCTCTGCATGAAACAAAAACACTGTGTTTACACAAAAGTTTGAACAACCGATCTGCTGTCAGAAACACAGAGCAGAGAAAACTCCTGGCTTCAAATAGAAAAACCATTTTGGTGAAGGCGGCCTTGCTCTCCCCCGCTCCAATCGAGCCGGTTTTAATTGAAAGCATCTGGTGAAGGTCCAGTCAACGTGACTCAGGCTGTGTCTCCATGGTGGTACCTGAACAACCCTGTGTGGTTCTGTTGTCAGACAAAAAAAAAAAAGTTAATCAAATTGGTGATATCTTTGAGCTTGGGGATCCAACAGTTCTGAGCTGTTACTTGTAAAAAGAGAAAGCTGAGACTCTGGTTTTGATTTAATTCGTTGATCTATTTTTACTCTTTTTATGCCTCTCTCTTTTTTTGCCCACTCTGTGATTTTCTTATGCAAATGGATGAAGTGGCCCGATTTAACTGCAGAGGCTCTATTGTATGTGGTAGTCAAGGTGTAATTTTAAAAAAAAGAGCTGGTCTGAAAGTTGACTTTATGGTCTTGTCCTTTTAAACATGGGGTCATTTTCACTTTTGATTGCATTGATGGAGTTTGTGTGTGTGTGTGTGTGTGTGTGTGTGTGTGTGTGTGTGTGTGTGTGTGTGTGTGTGTGTGTGTGTGTGTGTGTGTGTGTGTGTGTGTGTGTGTGTGTGTGTGTGTGTGTGTGTGTGTGTGTGTGTGTGTGTGTGTGTGTGTGTGTGTGTGTGTGTGTGTGTGTGTGTGTGTGTGTGTGTGTACATATCCCCTTATAATGAGACAGCGTCGTTCTTGAACACTTTTTTGCACGTTCTAACAAATCTTGGCGCCCTCTCCTCATTTTTTTGTTCTGTAGTTTTCCTGCTCGGCGTCTCTGGCACTGACACGTAGCTCCTCGAGATGAAGAAGGAAAAAAAACCCACTGAAAATGAATCATCCAAAAGTTTGTCTAAACTTGGCTGGCCTGCTGTTGATGGACAGGTCGTAATGAAGTCTCCCCTCCCAGGACATTGTGTTCCTATGGTCTTACATGGAGGGTGATCAGATATTACATTATGCCTCTATCTCCTGCATGGGGGGGGGGGGGGGGGGGGGGGCTGCTGCTTTTGGGGGGGCTTCACTTCCACTGAGTTCAGCAGCAGACTGAATGCAGCAGAGGCCTGTGGGTTGGAGGGGTGTAATGCAACAACACAACACATATACTTAGCTTCCTCAAGGTCTGCCTGCAAATTCTTTTCACAAAGCAAAAAAAAAACCCTGATGGAATATCAACATCTCAATTCTCTTTAGAATTTAGGTCTTAAAATAAATATTAACAAAAACATTGGTTCCAATAGTTTCCAGAGTTTTTCAGAAGCATCTGTCAGTATCGTTGCGACAAGAAGGCTGAGTAGCTCCATTTGAATCTTGACTCAGAAATCGGGGTTGGTTTGGACTAAAGATGTGTTTATATATATTCCCACAGCACTGGCAGATGTCTTTCAGTCCTTTTTAAGAAAATTCAATTTTCAACCCGAATCCCACTGTTGGTACTCTTCACCCTCAGTTATGTCTGATGACATTATTCCATGTTCTCACAAGGAGCTTTGAATGCCTCATGGCTGCCTAATTCCTTTCATTCTATGTAATCAAATTCAAATTTCATGGATAAAGTCCAATAATGTCAGCACATGGGACAGCATTTTTTTTATTTTGAAGATTTATTTTTGTGCCTTTATTGCAGCATCAGGACAGTGGATGTCAGAAATCAGGGAGAGAGATAGTGAGGAATGAGGACCCTTCACAACAGAGTCCTAAGTCTCTGACTAGACTCTTCTCCTCTGTCGCCCCCTGGTGGTGGAATGAACTTCCAAATGCCATTGGATCTGCAGAGTCCCTCTGCTCCTTTAAGAAAAAGCCAAAGACCCAGCTCTTTCATGAATACCTACTAACTTAATGATGATGGTCTCCATATTATTGATGATGATGATGGTAATGACGATGGTTTTTGTTTGATAACGACGACTTATAAGATGGTTTCTATACTGATTAGAGCTCTCAAGAACTGCCCTCAATGTTGTGCTTTGCCTCTGGTCACTTCCTGTCAGCACCTGTGTGTCCAATCAGACTCAAAGCTGATCGTTTGCTCTTACTCACATTGTTCCCTTTTTTCTAGATCCTTGCTTGTGTTGTTCTTCCTCTCTGATGTACGTCGCTTTGGATAAAAGCGTCTGCTAAGTGAATAGTAGAATGATATATTCTGTGTACAGCGCTAAACAAGAGAAAAGATAAACTAGCAAGTGAAGCAGCCACACTTATTTCTATAGGCTAACCAATGGTAAAGGGTCATTCTGTGTTTTCTTAAATATTAGCAGCGATGTTTTCAGAATACTTTAGGGTCTATAAATCTGAAAAGTAAAATGAGTTTTGGAGTTGCTCCAGCAGATCAACACAGCAATCACATACATCTGTATCTTTTTTAAATATTAGAAGAAGTCAAAATGCTCCAGCAACACTTGTAGTAAGAAGATCAACTTTATTAACAATTTAGACCGACGCATTTCGGCTCGTGGCCTTCACCAGGGTCATCAAGAAACAGATTAACAAACATCATTTAAATAGGGTAGGTACACAATTGAAGGAAAGGTAAAAAAAAAAAAAAGGTAGGGACAACCAAACAATGCCCATGCAAGGTGGGCTGGTTTGTTGGCCTGGAGACATGGAGGTGAAGGGCATGTCTTTTTTTAAATATTGGAATTTTAGAGTGAAAGTAAGTAGCAGAAAAAAAATCTCCTGCAAGTGTGAGATGGAGAGAGCATGCATGTGTATGTGTTTGCGTCTAACGCTCAAACCACTGCAGCCATCCACTGCACGCCAGCTGCCTCTCTTCTAATCCCTCCTCCTGCACATTCACACATGATCCTGCAGAGGCTTCATTGCCATTTGTTTCAGTTATTTGATAACGAGTGAGTGATCCAGCGGACAGCGAAACACTCTCAGGACCTTCCCAGTGTGATCGTGTGATCTCTGACCTGCCTTGGCAAATCTCGAGCGGAAGCGCTGCCTCTCTCGCCTTGGCAGCGAGAACAACCAGCGATGTGTGTCTCTTAAGCGTGTGTCCGTGCATATAAAGTGTCTCATCAGGCCGATAGATGTTTTGCGTATATGTGTGAATGAGCATGTGCATATGTGTGACAGGGTCTGACGGCGCTGCAGACTGCCAGCCCCGGGTGTGAACTCTGCATGCTTCCTTTATTCTTCTGACGTCTGACAAGGCTGAGGCGCTGTTGGTAATGATGTGGTTATTACTTCCCATCATGCATCGCTCCAGGGCTGGGCAGTAAAACAGTGCGGTGTATTCACTTTGTCGGTGATCGGCTGCAGAGGGAGACCAGCACTTTGCTGCTTTTTTTTATGACACATTTTCACTCTACCAACACAATCATGGGAATATAACTCATCCTATTATTCTGTCAAACATCAGAATATAATCATAACATGCTTCTTCATGTCTGAGAACAGTGATACTGTTGTTAAGATCTAATAAGCGTTACTTCCATTGAAATATTTACAGATGTAAGGGGTCTCCTCAGTTTCCCTTGTTTGCAGAAAAAGAAAGTTGCATGTGGAAAGTTATTGGTATTGTCCTAATTCCTAATCTTTTCCAGAGTTTAGGAATTGTATTCCCTCTCTTCCAGAGTTTAGGAATTTGATTTTGAAAAACTTTGTTTCAACTGTTTTAAATGATCTCAGTGGTTTTTTCACAGATTCTGAGTGTTAGATGTGTTTTTGCTTGTTTTAATGTGCTTGTAATCTCGACGGCATTGGAAATGAGGGATAATAAATAAAGGTTTGAAATTAAATGAACATGATTGATGGCTAAATATTCAACATTTAGTAAAGACTCTAAACACTAAAGGAAGGCGGTCAAATTTCCACAGAGGCAATTAAAAGTGCAGTACAAGGTCAAAATAAAAAATAATGATATTGAAAACCAAGGAGATAAAAATGATAAAATAATGAAGACAGTATGGTTGTCACAAAACCAGCATTTTAAACTTCCATATGATACAAGTAAAGCCCTAATAGGAGTTTAAAAAGGACAAAAAACTCATGAGAGAAATAATCAAACAAAAAGATGGCAAGGATTAACCCAAGACTGGTTTAAAAATGTATACATCATGCCATCAGAAACTTTAAAGCATGCCATAATTCTATTCACAGTAAGTGTTATTGTTGGGAATGAAGTCTGTTTTTACAGTAAGAGGGTTTTCTTTTGAATTCTGACTATCCTCTTTGGGATTTAAAGTCTCCTCATGGAAATCAATCAGCAGAGGGGCATGGGCATCATATTTCCTAATGGTCTTTGAAACTCTAGATTTATTCTCCGGCTTTATACACAGCCCCCGCTGTTGAGTTTGCACGAGCCCTCTTTCTGTGGACTGTGAAGAAGCCGTGGTTTTGCCCCCAGGCCTGGAGTAATGCCAGCTGTGGTCATATGGAACCAGTTTGATCCCCCGACTGTCAAAATGCCCCGTCTGCCCCTCGGTGTGTGACTCCATATGGAGGCTGCGTGGACATGCTGCTGTTTGGTATTAACACAACAACGACTCCAGTCTCTCACAAGAGTCAGGATTGTATATCTGCCCCCTTCTTACCCCACTTGGGGGTACAGTGACCCAGAGGCCAAACGTTGGAATATGAAGTGGATTTGACATTGATGCCAAGTAAATATGTCTCTTAGTTAAAGGCTTTATATGCGATTTTTTTTGATCTAGCAGATGTCGCCCTTGAGCACCAGCATGAAACCAAAACAACTTGCGCTGCATTGTTGTGTTAGCATGCTAATGCTAGCGATCTTTATTATGCTGGTATCTTCACACTGCATGTAAATTTACCTGAAATGAGCGTGATCTAGAAACACAGTTAAGCAGTGAGTACAGTATGTTATTCTTCTTTTCTCTAGTCCATCAATTAAACAACTTTTATACACGAGGGGAGGAGTCAGCCGGCCGTCCAGGCGATGTAAACAAAGTGAAGATAGGACTCTGAAAACTCTGAAAGCATCACAGACAGTGGGACTCGGGTGTTACACCCATTGTAGACAGTCATGAGTTACTTTCAGAGGATATACTTGATTTCTACATTTAAGTGTGAAAAATCACATAAAGCCTTTAAAGTAGATGCCTGTTGGTGGTGCCACAGTCAAGAAAACATTCAAATGCAACGTGATAAAACATGAAAATATACCATGACATGGTGATATTCCTTCTCATAAGAAGTGTATTTGTTTTACTGTCAGTATTGCTTCTGGATGTTTTGCACGGCATGCCAAGAAGAAGAACTGGGCGCCAACATCACTTGCACAGCGATTGAAAACCTCTCATCTTCAAATAAGGCGTTTGTGTTTGTCTCATTAATCCTCCTCAGTTCATGAAATCAAATTCATATCATCATGACACAAATTAGCCCCCTGCTATCATCACCCCATTGTTGGGCTTGTTTACATTGTTGTTTTTTTCCGCTGCTCTGCATACATCAGTCCGCCCCTGTGTTAATTAATTCTTGCACCAAAATTAACTCGGGAGAAGTCCCAAGATGATTCATTCAGGGTGTATATGATTAGGACCAGCCTGGAAGATCAGAGGCTCTTTTTAATCCGTAGCACCGATGCTAATTCACCCCCCCCCCCCCCTGCCCCCCCAAAACCTCCCCCCATCTTTCTATCCCTTCCCGTCTTGTTGAGGTTTTTTATTCTTTCCTATCAGAAGACACCCGGCCCCTTCTCGCAGCATGTGTGGGATGGAAATGAGGTCCGTCCAGTTCTTTAGGGATGGGATTGATAGATCAATGGATGGATGGATGGAGGGGGATAGAGACCCCCAGTGTTGAGGCTCTCTCTCCAGGTCTCCATTGAGCCCAGATTACATCGCCGGTTGGTGGCTGTAAAATGCGGCTCTCCTCCTGGCAGACACCAAACAGGACTCACAGGAGTCTTTTAAAAACCTCACCATTGTTAGTGAGGGATTATTCTTTGGGTTGTTATCCCATTACGCTGTAATGGTAGCAATTTTCTGCTTTGGAATTTGGCTTTTTTCTGTGTGGAAACACATGCCAGAAAGTTTTTGAATCCACCATTTATCATCAGTAATTTGTAAAATGAGTTAGGTTACAGATGACTCTCTCAGTTATGATCCAATGGGGAAAACATTGGTTTCCATTGGAGCGCTGGTATCTTGTATCCTGCTTTACGTTGGCAAAAACATAAAATTACAAAACAAGACATGAAGTAGGTACTAAAGGATTGTTATTGCAACTCTACCAGCCTGACATAAGAATTCCTCCGCACAATACTTGAGTCAAATTCCTGGAATATTTTTCGGCATTAATTTTTCCCCCGACGTGAGCAATGGTCCCCTTTCTTCACTATGAAACGGGACATCAGCAAGGCTTTTCAAAGTAATGCTCTTAACAGGTCATTAAGCCTTTTTTTTCAGTTTTTTTTCTGTAAGTTTGCCCAAACACTAAAACCTTGTGTCTTTCAACGTCTGATTAGTGACACTTTAATAAAGTCGTTTAAAGTTCAGCGGACTGAATTTTCCACCTTTTCTAGTGTTTCTATGGTCACGGGGGGGAAACGACCCGCATTCAGGCCTGGACGCAATCTTTTAAATGCAAATCCTTTAAAAGTAACTGTGTAATTCTGTCTATGGGGACTCTCCCGACTTGGCTGCAAGAGAAAGTGTTTTTTTTTTGTTTTTTTTATATAAGGCAACCACGGCTGTTTTCCTTTCTGTCGTCTTGATCTGACAGCGATTGACTAAGCCAGTCCTTAAGGCGTGACAAAAGCTTGGCAAAATCTTTACATTTCTTTTCCTCCTTTCTCCCGCCTCCCTCCCTCCCTCCCTCCCTCCCTCCCTTTGGCGAACTTTTTCTTGGATGGGCCTTGGGGAGGACAAAGCCTGTCTTCTCTTCCACTTGATTGGGTCAGAAGGCTGAAGTTAAATGTTTTGGTTCAAAATTGTCTTAGCATTCCCGGCGTCATGTTTTTCCCTTTCTTTTGCTTTTATGGCGCTCGGGAAGCTCGGGAAAACTATGTCGAATCGTCCACAATCGAATCATTTACGGTGGGCTCACAGCGAAGGAATTAATGCATTTTATATGAGGATGCCGAGTCTGAGGCAGAGTCCCCTCAGCAACATGTGTGAAAAACTCACTCTCTCTCTTTCCATTACTCTCCTTGCTCTCTCTCTCTGCCTCTCTCTCTCTTTCTCCCTTCTGTTTTACTTATTGAAATTATAGCTGTCACCCACTTTACAAGGAGGAGAGCCAGGGGAAGCAGGTCATTGACTTGATTTTCATGGGAAGGCTGATTCGACCATTCAGGGGGCTGATAGGTCCAGTATTGACAGCCCCTTTGCAGGAGGGGAGGGGAGCACGCCGCCTTCATTGTACCCACGGTTTGCTGAGGGAAAAACAAGAGAGCGCCCGGGAGACAAAGAGCTCAATGGGAACAGTAGCCCCTGTGTCCCCCCCTTGCCTCTGACTGCTGCTGCTGGGAGGCTTGTGTCTTCCATTCTGGCCTCAAGTGCTGCTCCCACCCCTCGTCTCCCGCTCTTTTTTCATGCTGTCAAGTGGCTGCGGAGGTGTTTGCCGTTTCATTCCCTGACCCCTGACACCCCTCCCTCTGAGTCCCATCGCCCCTGAGTGCAGAGGTTGTTTGTCATCTCTATTTGCTGGAGGATGCTCTTCACTCCCCATCACACATATCAATCAGAGACGAGCACACTGGGAGACTTACTGGTGTGCTTGACAAATCATTTTGCCAATCATGGCCTTTCACTGGACTGCAAACTGTCCTATCAGGTCCCTTTTAATGGCTAGGAATGTGCTGCAATCCCTTTTCTTAAAGATCAGAATATTCTGAACTAGCAAAAGCGAGAAGAGAGGTTTTTTTTAAGTTTCAAGAGTTTGGTTGGTCAGAGTAGCATTTTGAAAATTGTGACTCTTGGCTATGAGAAATCCTGACAAGGATTTTTTATTTTGAAATGTTATAGATCAGTTTTTATTGATAGTGCAAAAACAGCTTGGCAGATTAAATATAATAAAAATAGTTGCTTATGGTAGCTTAAGTTACACTTCTGTACCTTCATGTATGGTCTCCATTATACGTTCAACCATGTCTACTTTTGTCAGAGGGTATGATTACTCACTATGACCAGGGAACAAAAATCTTCTAGAGGTCAAAAAGCTCCAGCAACACTTGTAGTATGAAGATCAACTTCATTAACAAATCAGACCGACGTGTTTCGGCATGTGGCCTTTATCGGGTCATTTGACCTCTTCAAGCGTTTTACTATTCATGCACTTTGGTAGTTGGTGAAGTTGTGCCAGAAAATCACAAATCAAATTACACAATGTTCAACCAACAGTTCCTTTGATTGGATGTGTCATTCTCTTCCTCATCCACTAATTTCTTGACTTCACTCCACTGTGAGCTAAAGTATTTTACTTGGCATGTCCAGTTTAAATCAAGCCCTTATGGTTCCTAAGCTCATTTATTTTTGTGATTTTTACTTCCAGTGCACAGCCCCACAAAAAAAGTTAATTTTCCCACGACTTGAGGGAGAACATCTCCAGCGACACCAATGACTGCAAAAGGAAGTATCCATATGAAATGTTAGTTCAATAAAATTTAGCTACAAGTATCGGCATTTCAGACGCTGTTGTCCAAAACATACAAGTCCAGTCCTGTTCAAGTCCAGCTCTCAAGACCTCGCTCTTGTTTTTACAATTTCATGTCAGCCCAGAGCTCCGGGCGCCCACCGCAGTGTGTAGCACACTAGTCGGAGTTTAAGGTTATCAGGTCAGTCTTATCAAGGCCTCTCTTTGAAGTAAGCCCATGGCTCTGTTTCCCTCCTGATAAATACTCCATGTGGGCTCAGCCTGGGCTGGCGTCCAGGATGTGTGAAGGATGGAAGGATTTCTTGTGGTTTGTGTTCCAAAATACTGACTAATATATTTGCAATGTTTGCCAAAAATAATGTAAAAAAACCTGATTTGAGGCTGAAGAATGTGTTGTTGGGTGCTAACTCGCTCCAGTTCTTGACCTCGGAGTGCCTTTTTCTCCAATGCAATGGGTGCAAAAGTCAAAGGAAAAATTACATAAAGCAAGAATCTGTAATCAGAATTTTAAAAAGCGACACTATTGGAGAAGATAATGTGGGACTAATTTTATCTGTTGGAAAAGAGGCGCTGTCTCCGGAGTCTTTATGAGCTGCAAAAAGAAATACAACCGCCAAAGACTGATCTTTTAACCCTTTGTGACTTTGCTTCCAGCCTCTCTGAGCACTTTCTGGCCTTTGACCTTCAAGCTCTCTTTGGCTAACCCAGGAAATTGCTCCGCCCCCCCCCCCCCCCCTGACATTCAGTCAATGCAGCGTCGTCTTTCCGACATTTGGTGAAAGAGTCGTAATGAGAACACAATGGTTGAGTGTAACGCTCAGAAATCATGCAGTGTTGACAGTGGGACGTCACAGACGAGATGAATTTTATTTTGAAGACATAAAAATGATGATAAGCCAACTGGTAACCATTAGACTGTTTGAAACTCCGGCCTGTATCCTTCAAAGAACGTCTCGCTTCCCTTTTGGATTTTTTTTTTTTTTTTTTTGCCTTTCCTTTCTTTTCTCTTGGTGACCACAGTGGATTGGCATGGCAGACTTTATAGAGCGACTCTATCCTCCTCATCTCCCCCCCTCCCTCCCTCCCTCCTCAATCTAATACCGCCCTCCTTTTGAAGTGTGGATTTTCTGGAGAAGTGCTTCGCAGCCCCCTCCCTGCCTACCCCACACCCAAATCTGTCTATTGATGCATCAGGGCCCCCGGCAGTCTTTCATAGGGGGATATGGTCTCCCTCGATTTTTGGGTTGTGAGCTCTTTATAGTAATTTACTGTATCAGGGAGTGCTTCTCTCCTGGTATGTGGGGATTGAAAAGGAACGGTCATGTGCTGAACTGATTAAGAAGTTGGTGGTGACCCGAGGTTAAACCCTTGGAGGGGGAGGGGGGGGTTTGCAGGAATACAAAGGCAGTCGGAGCGAGCCGAGTGGACGGAGAGAGGTGGTAAAAATGGGTCGCACAAGAGGTGAATAAAAACCTCTTGTGGCACTTGAGAAGAAGGGAAACTTTTGCAGAAACTGAGGTTTAAGGATTGCATCTCAGCCACTTCTTGCTGAACTCTGCACCATGAAAGAATCCATTAAAACCAACCTTTCGATTCTCAACTCAACTTGTTTTTGCAAAGACACTTTTTTCTTTCTTATCTTCTTCCATTAACTCGAGATTACCTCACTCCTGTCCCCTCCCCCCCCTCTCTCTGTCCCCTCACTCCTCATGATTCAAGGCACCAGCAGACTGTTTTTGTAGCTGGCTTGTCTCTTTGGAGGACTGGAGTAAACTGAACGGTGACAGCTTTGCCTGCCAGGCCGAGTTGTGTGGTGCAGCGTCTGTATTGAGTCTAGGCTTCAGTTTTCTCTCCCCCCCTCCCCCCCCGTCGGCGTTTGATGAGATTCAGACAGATTTAGCCGAGGTTTGAGCGAGCACAGAGGCCCGGCTGATTCCTCCACGCTGCTGCCTTTGCTAATAGTGGCACAGCCTGGGACCGCAGAGATTACCAGTGTTACCAGGCCGAGATGTCACAAGCCCAGGGGGGGCTTTTTGTTGCCTTCAAAGGGACGCCATGGTCAGTCTTTTCCAGCATTAGTTATCACACTGACTAAGATGAAACAATGCAGGGTGGAAATAGGGTAAAAGAGTCATGAACTGTGACACATCTGCTGCTCAGCCCAAATTTTGTCCTCCTTTCTTTTTCCATCCAAGTTCACAGCCTATCAACACGACTGTCCTAGATATTCTTATTGCAGGATTTCCGTTTTCCATTTTAAAAATTAATTGAGGGACGCTTTCCTTCCTGGCAACAAAGAAACATTAAAAAGCACTGACCCGTTTTGATGGTTAACTTAACCCAGCTGACTCCAGCTACAAACAGATGTAATGGCATATTGCATTCAGTTTGGAAAAAAAAAATGTGTTAAAGACTCTTTTCTTCAAGCCCAAGTTTGTTGTAAAGGGAAGGCGGATCGGAAACTCTCTCCCTGCCAAATTGGTGGTCAGAGTCTCATTTTTTTTCTGCTCCAGCAGCGTGACAGAAGCCTTATCAAACTCTCAAAGATTCCCCGCCACACAAGTGAAGATGTCTCAATGCTGCCTTTTGTAGCGAGCCCTGTCAGTCAATGCTTTGTGAAAACCGTGCAAAATCGAGCTAAGTGGAATTAATGAGTGAATTTTGCCCTCGAGACCTGAGCTGCCTCTGCCTTTGTTTGTTATGCTGAGTGTTTTCACTGCAGCCCCTTATTGCCCTGGCATGGGGGGGCTTGCCAAGATCTCTTGGGTCCAACAGGTAATTCCCAGGCATTTCCCCTTGTTTGGCTAAGGGGAAAAAAAAAATAGAGTCTACCCATTCTACCCAACCATGTATGTTAAAGTCATCAGCCGGGTTGGGGAAAAAAAAAAAAAAAACCTGACAAATTAAAGTTGATGTGTTCAAGAGCACCCCTTAATGTTCATTACTTCATTCAGGAAAGATGTGTCCCATCCCGGGGAAATGTTGTAAAACAGAGACATGAAGAAGAAGAAGCTTGTCATCTAAATGCTACATTCTTTTTAACTTCTGTCACGATGCATTTAGCTCCAAAGAAAGGGAATAAAGTTTACTCGAGGAGGAGACGTGTATGAGTTAATCGCCAGCTTTTCCATTTGGGTTCTGTGTACATCTGAAGAATAAACAGCACTTTTGATTCTGCTCCGATCACAGCTAAAAGATGACCTCTCTTAAAATGAAATGATGCCATTAATTTCAGCTGTCGTCCCTCGAGACGGATCAAAGTTTTGTTTGTATGAAGCGTCCACGGTTTGGCTTAGTGGAAAGTTCTGGATGTCTGTTGAAGTTATGTTCAGAACTAAACATGCCTATCCTGTTGCAGAATCTGAGAACAAGCTTCACCTAAATTCAACATCACATAGAGCAATATTGAGATTGTACTGGAGTACGGTCGTGCAACTGCTTGTACTTTATGCTCTTACTCTTTATCAATTTTTGTTGGAAAACAGACATTTTTTGCTTCTTTTTCTTTTGTAAATCAAAATGTCTGCAACTTTTTTTCCGGGATCTTCCTGGAGCTGTTTCATCTTTGTTTTTTGATGTCTTCATTTCCTTTGTTGTTTGCTTTGTCATGGAAAAGTTTCCATCGTCAATGCCCTCAAACATCAGGCAGAAATATAATCGATATGACATCTCTGGGTGTACTTTATTTTGTCTTTGTTTTTCCAGTGGTGATCATACTTAGGGCTGCAACTGAGCAGCCGAGTCCCACTGTCTGTGATGTTTTCAGAGTTCTATCTTCAGTTTGTTTACATCGCCCGGACGGCCGGCTGACTCCTCCACTCGTGTATAAAAGTTGTTTAAATGAGGGACTAGAGAAAAGAAGAATAACATACTGTACTCACTGCTTAACTGTGTTTCTAGATCACGCTCATTTCAGGTAAATTTACATGCAGTGTGAAGATACCAGCATAATAAAGATCACTAGCATTAGCATGCTAACACAACAATGCAGTGCGAGTTGTTTTGGTTTCATGCTGGTGCTCAAGGGCGACATCTGCTGGATCAAAAAATCTCATATAAAACCTTTAAGTCTGATATATGTCAGAGGTGAGGCAACCATGTTGAATGTCATCACAAATCATCGTGATAGCTTTAAAGGATAAAGCCGAGCAGCAAAATCCTCTAAAATGTTTTAGTTGCAATATGTAAATGTTTCGTGTTTTTCACAATAATTTCACTTAAGAAATCCAACTGGTCAACTTCTTAAATACCCGTTGTAGCTCTAAACACAAAATATACCCCCAAACTTTTGAAGAATTTACAAGTACGGATTTGTGACACATTAGCGCAAACATCAATAACAGTCACAGATCGTATACTGTAGTGTATTTACGAGTTCTTGTACTGAAGACTGCAGTTTATTTGGGAGAAAAGTCCACAAGTTTATGCGCGCTCACGAGGTCGGCGTGGTGCTTTGTGGGTCTTAGAGGGGGTCCTCCCGGGCCCCAGTGGGACAATGATAAAAAAGCCTTGTGTGACACTGAATCACTGGCCCTTTGGAGGATTTTCGCGGCCCTGAAAGGACACTGTGATAATTCAGGGACGACCCTTCCCCGGTGGTCTCCTCGTTGGCATCCCTTAATAACTGTATTAGCAATTAAGGGGACGAGGCCGAGCCACAATCGGAGCCTGCAGCCGGACCCTCTTCTCCCTCATCTCGTCCGCTTGAGGCCCGGGCTTAATAGGCTGTGAGAAGACATCATCCATGTACTCTTTAACCTTCATTCATTATGGTCTCACCGTAATAGATAACAGACTGGAGATAATGTCACTTGACGATATAAACCTCATATACGCTGTGTTTATTTTCAGTCACAGTCCCACGACGGTTGTGTAAGATAATAAATGAGTCGATCGCGGAACAGCTGAGGTTTCAGATACGGGAATGTAACCCCCCGATTTCAACACCTTCCGCATGTTGAGGGATGTGAGGCCCGGGGGAAGGATTTCCTGAAGGATTCTGGGTAACATTCCTTCAGACAGGCATTAACGCAATTTTAATTTTGACTAATTCACCGAGAGGATAACTCAGCTTTCATTCCATGATCAGGTTGAGTTACAAGCCTCCCTCACGGCCGCGACGATCTCTCAGCTCTCGTCCTCATGAGGCTTTCTCCAGGGGGGTTCTGAGCCTGTTTGTGTGGAGCTGGTGATGGACGAAATCCACATGTACCATTTATTCTTAGGCGTTATCATGATTTATTGTATAGTTCTGAAAAATATTGACATAAAAGTATAGGTATAATCTTTCAAATGAACGTCTGATTGCAGTCATGTAATTCTCCTGAGCTGTTTGTCTGTGAGTGATGTTCCTTTAAGACCCTCTGAGGCTGTTCCCGCTTAGTGAAAAAAGTTCAGTTTTTCACAAGACAGAATTTGAAAAGTTTTTTTTTTTTTACTTTAATATTTTGATATCAAACTAGAACTGCTGTATTCAGATCCAAAAGACTGTTTCCCTCCAATAAGTTGCACCTTTAATGCTTGTTTGAATTCAGCCTCACATGAACTTCATTTATTAATCTTCAAAGTGTGATTTATTCTGCATCATTATAAAGGCACATTCTCTACTTTTCACCCAAGCCTTATTATAAAGCTAATTGGACGAAAAATAACAATAACTGTCTGTCCCCCTGATCTCCTAAAAAAAAATGTCTGTGCCTTAATTTGTCAACTAGAAAATATCTCAGACTGAAAACTTTGAATTTTTGGAAAATGTTCGATTTACTTTTTAAATATATAGTTATGTGTGGATTCTTGACTCTCTGCATTTTCAGTCACAAAGTCATCTGCAGGTTGTCAAACCAGATGATATAATGTGCTCCAAAAAAATGCTTATTGTTGCATAACTAGAAGGGCATGCCTTTAGACCTTCATTTTAAAAAAGTTTTGCAGTATTTCATCAAAATTGTATTCTCTTTTCTGTTGATCTTTTGTAATTACGCAATTCATCTTGTCTCCCCCTTGAACAGTCCCGACCCTGAGGCTGGGAAATACAACCTATGGTACCAGTTTAACTTCAGTCTTAATTCTTTTATTTTCAGATGATTATTTTTCTCTCTGTCCTTTATCCGTCTCATAAAGTCTGGTTTTGTAACACTGTTGAATCACTACCAGGATGTTAGTTTCATCATATCAGGTCTCATGAATCTAAATCATATTAATGAACTTCACATTGAGTTGGAGTATTTGCATGCATTTTTTTTCTAAGCAGATGAATGCATGTGAGATATGATCGGCTCTATCTGTGAAGAATTGTCTAAAATGAGCTTGAGCTGCTGCAACTTTCACCACTGCTAATTTTCTTTTGGACAATGTTCTTGGTTTTTTCTTTATTGCTCCTGGAAGAGAACCCCCCCCCCCCCGAATCATACGGCCTCAACAACATAACAAAATGCGCCGCAAAAGTTTGGATGATTTTGCTTCTTTTTTCTTCTTGTTTTGGCACTTTTGGCCACCTCGACTCCTCCTCCCCTTCGTCCTCTTCCAGCGTCTCACAAACCCTGTGGTCAGCGAACGTTAACAAGTTATGGATGAGCATACTGATTCCTCTGATGAGTAAAGCCCCCCCCCCCCTCCTTTATCCTGTCCTAATAGGAAACAGTGGAGATTCATCCTCCAATCGGCCGTCCACCCCTGGAGGCCCATGATTGGGGATGTGTATGGTGGGGAGAAACCAGGGATGACAAATAAAGGCTGAACTCTTGAATGGCAAGGTTCTGCTTCCCGTGGCTCTGTTTGCAGCGTGGACCCCGGAGGCCATAGCCCCTCCGCCCGGGGGGTTGTCAGTTACTGATGGCACTGTTGTTGGTTCCAGTGTGAAGGGGGCCGAAGAAGCCCCACCACAATCCCGCTTGTTAAATAGCATGAATTAATGAAGTGGCGGGAGCTGGGAACTTCCTACCCCTGAGCGACTTGGGGAGAAAAAAAGAGGGCCACTTCCTTAGCATTTCTATGGGCCCCCAACTCCTTTTCATCCTGTCGGCTTTTTCTCCCCCACTACCCCACACCCCCACCCTTAAAAAAAAAAAAAAAAACGTCTTTTTTTTAAGTCCTTTAATCCTCAGGATTTATGCTGGGTTGGGAACAGCAACTGATAAGCGGCCTCAATAAGCAAAAAAATAAGATGGCTTTTGCAGAGTTTGTGTATGTAAATGCAAATGTGAACAGCGGTCATGGCTAACGGCAGAGAAAGTTGAGATGAAAGAAAGTTGCAGATGTTAATGTTTGTGTTTCTGCTTCTTTTTTTGTTGGCACATCCCAAAACTTATTTTTTTTTTCCTGGTAGCTCTCATTTAAAGCCTTTGGATATCTAGACTACTAAAAAGTAAAAATGTTTGATATCAAGGTTGATCGTCTCATTAAGCAGAAAAAAAACATCTGAGTGAAAATCAACCCCAATTCAAAGTGTTAAGACTATTTCTCTAAAGTTGTGCAGATGTATGTTAATTGGCATCTGCCCAGCTCTGCACACATTTATGTTACTAGTAACTGTGTTGTGCAAAACAAAGAAAACATGCTTTGCTATCTTTATCGAGCAGTTAGCAATGATTCAAAGGGCAATGGGAGCTGATAATCCCATTTACAAAGCAATGCTAAATGAAGGCTTTTGGCCAAATATAGTGAAATTGTGTGTTTTTCTCAAACAAAACATCCACTGATGTGATTCACAATGGCACTCCCTCATAAAGGTTAACAATTAGTACACCAGGAGGTCACTTGGTAAATGATGTCATCAAACGCTAACCAATTCTAAAAGTGTAATAGTTCATAATCATGTGACTGTTTCTTAGGATTTGTTTGCAGATTTGTATGTTCAATAACTTATCTTAATCATCTCAATTCAAAGCCAATAGCTTGAGGGCATACAGAGCGACCTCAACGTTTGAAAATAGGATTAAAACTAAATGTAAATAAATCAGAATCAGAATAAGAATCAGAAATACTTTATTAATCTACAGTTGCTCATAACACCAAAAGTCAGTAGGAAGTACAGATAAGTTCACAATATAAAATAAAATAAAAATAGTATAACAATAAAATAAGCATAAGTACCAAGTGAAAGCAATAATAAAGAAGTAATAAGCTATGTTCAAGCGCAGGTAATTAAGAATATAAACAGTATTTACAAATATGAATATACACTGATGGATTAACAGTGTAGATATTGTTTATTGTATTATAACACAAATATATTTGAGTATTGAAAGGCCACATGTGGATTTTGGTTTCTAGCGGCTTTAACAAATTATCTTGGAACTTTTTCCCGTCGCACACAAACTGCAAGACAAATGTCTGTGCTTTTGAATTTAACCGATATCTTAAAACATCTTCTCAGAGGACTCTACAGGGGAGACAAAAAAATTACCGCAGGAGCAGGAGCAGGATTCCCATGGTGAACCAGTCTCCATTTTTACCGCCTGCACCCTCCCTTCTTAATTTACGTTATTTATGAAACTCCTTCAGATCGAGTCGCTGCTTTATTAGTCTTATGTTACTTATGATGTCAGCCTTCTGCGCACCTGATTTACAGATAGGGCGCAGACACAGTAACACTTTTATAGAACTGTAAACCGCTCGGCTGATGCTGATGGATGGCAGCAGGAGTTCAGTACCTCTAGTGTTGCACATGAGCACAGGGAGGGGTCGATTTAAAAAAATAAAAAAAAACCCTTCAATACTAAAACCAGGACAACATTTATCAACCTCCAAAGTGAAACAGCTCAGAGACAAATGCCACCTGAGGCAACGGCAGGTCGTCTTTGGTCTCGCTGTTTCTGTAACGGTCCGTGAGGCTCATACTTGTTGATTTAATGCACACTTTAAAATGCAAAGTTCACCACATAGCAAGTTCAGGACTGCTTTGGGGAGAACATACACATGGATTCATACATGCTGACACCTTCTTTGTTCTCTCACTTTGGAGTGAACAAGTCTATTTAATGGAGACAGATTGGCCTTTAGACTTGCGGCTGCACCCAGACCTGGCTCATCTCAAAGTCCTCCGCAGCTGTCCTGAGTCATTCGGACGCAGACCGAAGCCGCTTTGCAGATAACACAGATCCCTTTTTTTGAAGTAAAGGCCTGGTTGGGCGCCAGTTCCCTAATGGGAGCGTGTTTATACTTTGAGTTTTTTATCTGCGGTGAAGGGCCCTATGCTGTACAAAGGCTGGAGTCACCTCTAGTAAAAGCTGGATAATGCAGCGCAAAATTGTGCATATAAATAAATGAAAGGAATAATCTGATGAGGTGAGTGGAAAGGTAGCAGATCAGCCGTCTCATGCAAGAAAAAAGGAGCTTTGATTTGTATCTGGACTTGGACCAGGAAATGCATGTACAGCCCACTCTGCCATGGAGGAGGGAGAGTAAACACGGACTCAGAGCTCGAGGCCTGCTTGCCTCATTTTAGGGGCAAAACACTTAAAAAGACTGTGATCGGAGCTTTGATAGAAAAGGTTTCCATAATGCCTTTTCTTCCAAAACAGCAGCATTCACATGGAGACTCCTGCCTGCAGAGTAACTGATGTAGACGTTTCAATGTCTGGCTGCACCAATTTTCGAAAAGCGGCCGTTTAATAATGTTATTATTATTACGTTTAAAGACGGCTGTTTTGTATGTCAACTCATGCTTCATTTATTGAGTGTTATTTCAAGCATATCAGATCTATTTGTCTGCTTTCTATAGAAGAAACAACTTCCCAGTTTGGTTGGAAAACAAACACTTACATGTTTGTTCATAATGACGCTCTTGAGTGAAATGACATAGCTTGGTTGAAATGGAAATCTAAATGAACCAGGCTGTTGATTTGCACTGTCCAACACATGCGATTAAGAGGCAGAACATGGTAATTTGGTTTTAACCCAAGTTTTTGTTTTAATGAGAGTGTGGAGCAACTGTCTTTCAAAATAGTCAAATACACTTTGCAACTTCTTTATTCATTTAGCTGTATTATATTCATGGCATATTCAATTTATACTGTTATCTTGTGGATTTTGTGCGCTCAACATGACGCAACTCTCTCTTGAGGCCTGATTTACTAAGATCCCAATTACAGAGTACTAAATTGCGTGTTCATTTCAACAAATTGCATGTTTGGTTAGTGGGAGATTTGCGGGTGATCTACTAAGAAAATTTGCGTGAATGACACCAGGTGCAAATCTTGTGGAGGCGGTACTATTTAAGTTAGGTTTTTGCGTGTTCTACTAGTTTAAGTCATGGAGAGTGTGGACAGAAAGCAGGATGACTGCAAGCGCAAAATAGGTATCAGTGGAAGAGGCATTAAACATACAGTATTTTATTACAAAAAGAAAATTACAAGAAAACCCATATTGCATATTCATTAATTCAAACATAATAATTGGACAACGGGTGTTGTTTTGCTCATATGAAAGAAGCAATCCTCACTGCGCGCCGTTAGTTGATCAGATTTTTTGCTGGTGGTATCAAGTTTGCACACGATTTAAGACACGCAAACCTTTAGTAAATCTGGCCTTTGGTGTTCAACCTGGGGTCTGTGGCACCAACGTTCTCAGTGTGGTGCAACTCAACATATTCATCACTTTATCACTTAGGCTACAATTCAGTAATGCAATGAGACTTAGCATGCATGCATCATATTCCAAAACGTTGCTTCAAAGCCCCTAATGAGACGCCACACCTGCTTTTTCCCTGACCAGCTTGTTAGCTATGATATCACGGCAGCTACACCAGAATGAAATAATGAGCAGGTCATAGTCTCTTCCCATGGACAAAACACTGGGAAGTGACCAGCTTCATCCCAGGCGCAGAGTCCCCCTCCCCGTCTGGCCCCCCGAGCGATGTTACCCATTATCTCCCCTCTGTAGTCCACTGAGAAGGAAACCCCCCGCAGTCGCCCGTCTGACTCTCATCCCTCTCTGCAACAAAGACCAGAGGAGCTGCAGGTAGCGATGCTAAACCGAGGCGTGGGAGGGCTGCAGTGAGAAACCCCCTTTGAGAGGTTTATGAAATTAACCAATTATGACCTGCAGGGTAGTGAGATAGAGACAAGAAAGGGGAAGAAAGACCCCTCTCTTTTTCTCTCACACACACACACACACACACACACACATTGCACACTCTCCTTAAAGCCCAGCATGGATTAATCACTCTGTCTGGGGCGAATGAATGGTCGTTCACATGGCCGAGGCCTGTTATTTACAATTAAGTAGTTAGACAATAAAACTCACGCCGTCGAGTCTGCTCGGTCCTTCACGGCTGGCTCTCACTGCAACACTTTGTCCCTGGTTCCATTTGTTTCCATGCTTTCTTTTCTCATTTCTTCTCTTTGTCAACTCTGTTTTTTTTTCTGCTCTTTTCCCATTCACACTCCCGTCCTGTGCATATGTTTTTCTCTTTTGCACTTTGATATTTTTGTCCATCTTTCTTCCCTCTCTTACTGTGTGTCCTGTGTCTCTTTCTCTTTTTTCCTTCTTTCTCTCTTATTCTCGTGAGAAGAAGCAGAACCAGATAATGAGGCGGTTAAAAAGTCCCGGCCCATTGGCCTTAGATGGAGGGTTAGCAGCACATTTTGTAGCACTCTGGTTATTTGGTGTTTAGTCAGTTAGTGAGTCAAATCACAGACTAGCATAAATATTGATATGCCGACTGGATTTCAGGTCAGATCGACGGCCTGTTTGCGCCCCTTATATGCTCTCTTTATATTCTACCTGTAACACTTTTCCAACTGTGCTTGGTTCTGTGACAGCAGCAGCACCAAGACAGAAAATGAAATCGGTCGAGTCACAGCAATAAATAATAAGCAAAAACCCCCTGCAGCATACAACCAAAGTTGACCTATGAAGCTTTAGCAGTGTTAGTCCAGGACTGTTTAATGTCAGCAGGGTGTCTGTCAGCTTTGTAGTTCTGTTTCCACCTTTGTTACAAGTTTGATTTAAAACAATTAAAGGTGCTACAGGAACAAAGCAAGCTGAACCCCTGAGGTTGTCAGAATTTAAGCTATTGGAAATTCTTTCCAATTTTAGGGTTTGCTTCCTTATGTGTTGTCCTTAACCACCCAGTATGGGGTTCAAAGTGTAGCTAATACACATAGACTGTATGAGGGCTACAAGGAAGACATCTCATTATGATTTGAAATCACTAAAACTTTCAAGGTACACGTTGGACCAAAATAAGAAGTACCTCCACCAACCCAAAATGTACTTGCACATGCTGTAGTTCGATTTCAACTTTGTTATTTTTGGAAAGTAGTGTAGAGACTTTTTTCCAGACTACCTGTTTTTTTCTGACTTCAGGGTGTTTTACAAGTTTTCTTCCAATTGCAAACTTTCTTTCCCCCGTTTATTCCAACACCTAGGATGTAACTTTAGTTAGCTTAAAGGCCAAGGCACAAGTTGAAGCCAGTCAATTCCAGAAAAATCAATCCAGCGAGTGGGAAGTTCAGACTGCATTACGCTGATAACCTTTTATTGTGCACATATTATACTTTAGGAGGATTTTGAAACGTGAAGCAGAGCTGAGTATTCACCTCTTCAGTGTCTTGATTGAGATTGAGGTTAAAATGACAGAATCCGATCACTGTTGGTCTTTGTTCAGGTTGACCTTGGTTGGGGGAAAACACAATACTCACAAACATGACTCCAAAAACATGAAATACGTCCACACACGTAATAAAATTAACACTTGCACAATCACATTCATTGCCTTGCAGTCACGCTCAGACACCGAGCCCTGCAGACAGCAGCGGTCAGAGGACAATCGGCGACTTGTGTCCGGCATTACGGCCGCTCATTTCCCCCCTGAGAGTCAGCATTTACTACAAAACAAATAACAGGAAGCTGTGTTGGCTGCGCTGTGAGAATTCCAACAATCCCCACCCTTGTGTCCCCGCTCCTTCCCTTCTCTTGCGCTGACTTAACTTTACGACCTCCTTCAGCCTCGTGTCGCCTCGGTCAGATCTGGCCTGAAGTGGTTTGACACAGAGCAGGGCCGCTGGGTATTGTTTCGCATCACATTGTGACACAGAGGCTGTTTGTTTGTGCAGTTTTTTGCCTAATATAGAAGAAACGACCAGGAAGGAAAAGCAGCCGGAGGGGGGTCAGCTTACCAGGTTCTTGATACAAAAGACAATAAAATGAGTGCTGCAGAGTGTTGCAAAGTATGTGGTTTTCGAACAGTTTTCTAACCTCAGCAGCTCTTTCTCAGGGTATTTTCTTCCCTGTGCTCTTTATTCTTATTGCAGAAGTGCTGTAGAAAATTTGGAAACTCTTGGTTGCCATCTCAGATCTCCCTTACTTGGGTCACAAGCATAGTTTTTTCCATTTAGAGTTCTTCCAAGTCATTTGTAAAAGTGGTCTGCTAAAAGCTTTTTCTCCTTTGAAGCAGCTTGTTTTTGAAATGGAGTAAGTTGCCATTTGAAAGCATTTCCTCCGACTGTATCAACCCCTTCAAATCTCGGTAAAATGAAGAGGTATAGGGGCGTCTAAAAAACGAGTTTGTTGATTGTTAAAGAAGCTAATAGTTGCCTTCAAACTTTCAAATTATTCAAATATAATTTGCTTAAAAAATGTATGGTGCCAGTGCAGTATTAAACCTTTTATTCTATGCTGTTAATCATTACACATATAGCTATGTTTCATATTTAGCTTCCAGTAGTGTTTGGTAGTAAATCCCACATTCTGGTTGTAAAGCTGATTTACAGACACGATGGCCACAGTCCATTACAGTTTGAACTAAATCTGGCTCAGCTCTGTTTGTCTTCCAAATCTGGATTTTGGAGAACGTTTAATTAGTGTCAATAGTGGTTTAATTATCCCATTCGTTTTCATGTCATAGGTTATGGGGTTGCATGCTGCGCTGCATAAACACACATGTGGAATGCGTGGAAAACGGCCGTGATGTGGTGCTCTTAAATTTGACAACCCCAGACTGAGTGAATACATCTTGATCATGCAAAGAGAGAAGGTTGATTCTGGCCTCTGTGTTATTCTGCTGCATCTTGACTAAAAGGTGGCCTTTAAGAAGATTATTTTTATCAAAAATACTGCAACATGGATTTGGAAATCCTGTTGTCTCACAGTAAAGCGTGAAGCAGCTTTGGACAATGTCATCGAGATAGAAAATAAACAGCCTGGCCAAGAAGGGAAGGCGGAGAGGTTTTTGGGGAAACTGATTACAGGCCTTCGATTTTGAAGCCCACACTTGACCAAAGAATCAACATATTTACTGTATAACATTTCAGGAATAGATGAGAAGAGAGAGACCAAACAAGAAAAAAAAAAAAGGAGACAGAAAGAGTGGAGTGTTTAACAGAAAATAGCATCACTCTTTTTCGATTGCCAGCTCCAGGGAGTTTGCCAATAACAACATCGAGGGGAGTCTGCTGCAGAGAGGAGTGCTCTCCTCTTTGGATGGATTACATTTACAACCTTTGTTTAACTCCGCCCAAGAAAAAGAAAAACGTGAACACTGTCACTCGCCTGGAAGCCATGGCAGCAACATGCAAAAACACTCACCCCTGTATCCCATCTTTCAGTATCTCCCTTAAAAGCAGACTTTCAGGGTATTTGGGGCAATGTTTTTATCCTCTGTGTATAAACTTTTTCCCTGCCCTCAGTTTGACTTTTAGAGGATAAATTGCATCTGTAAGCTGTGTTTGTTTTCATACGACTGTGTGTCTTGAGAGTGTGTGCGTGCTGAGTGTAGGTGAGATAATGCAGAATACGTCAGACGGGGCTTAGATTAGGTTTAGACCATGTTGAGTGATTCACTCTTGGGTTATCTTAATTCCATGAGATAAGGCAGACAGTTCTCAGACTCCTACACGCTCACTTTTTTCACTGGATTCTCTGCCTGGGATCCTACCTGTAGTCTACAAACATTTGAATGTCAGTGATGTTGCTGTGTGGATAACTCAACAAGAGTACTTGAAGCAGTAATGAAACTATAATGCATATAACAATGTACATGCACACCAAATGTCCATTTTTGCAACAGTATGCACCAATGTCCAAGTATCAGTTTCAATGTTTAGTTTGTTTTGTTGCCTGACTGCAGCAGGAGAGCCTTCTGCTAGTCAGTTGACATTGTTTAAAGATGCAAAAAGGCTGTTGTGTTGGTCAGGTACAGTCAGATTGGTCAATTGAACATCTGCGTCCAGGAGATCAGAGTCCCAGCCCAGTGCAAACCTAAAAAATCAAAGTTGAATTATTTAAGGTGATTGCATATTCAACACTCCTTAACTCCCCCCTGGATAGTTTTATTTATATATTGTATTACAATTGAAAGTGTTAACAACCAACTTTATTGACAGAACACTACCAAAATGTGACAGACACAAGGTCTTGATATGGGCTAATACCAACAAGGGTTGCCTGGGCAAAAGATGACAAACCATTCTGCAAAAAAAGCCCTGAAACTGTCGTCACATAATTCACTAGATCATCACATTGTGTGGCTGTGGTGACTGACAAGAAAAGCTTTTTGGGTTGCAGGCATGAAATACGGTTCTAATTGAGCACATTAGTTTGAAATTTGTGCTGACTGACCCAAATAAAAAAAAGGACATTCATGTCAACGTGCATGATTATTATTAGTCAGTTCATAAACTACTGAGGGACAAGGTTGGATAATTGGGCTTAGGAGTATTTTGAGTAGCCACACAGTTGATTTTCAGTTGATCCATTCAGTGACGTAAACTCTCCAAAACTAGCCTGAAAGCGCACAAAGTACTCAGCAGTCACCAAGCAAACATGAAGCTCACATTTTGAGTTTGATTGCCTTGCATACTCTACAATGGTTTCAGCCAATAATCTGTTCTCCAAAGACAGATGACAATACTGTTAAACCACTTATTTTCTTAACCCTGGCCAAAGTGTAATGAACATCTGCAGAACTTATACATCTCAATAAGATTTTCCAAAAAAAGGTTCTCCACAGTTTGTTTCACATTTTCCTTACATTTGTGCCCCAGAGCTCACATTGTGCCCCTTGAAGAACTTTCCCTGGCTTGTCCTGTCTCCCAGTGACAGACACCATTCATTAGTGTCTCGTATTTGTCCGTTTTGTTTGGTCTTTTCCAAATAAAGGAGATGAAGAAAACACCCAGGAGTGTCTAATGGTCTCCCCAGCTGTTGATACACTAATTGCTGAGGCCTCATTGCGTATGTCTTCTAGGCTGTGATGGATCTCTGAGAACAGTTGCAGACCAGGCCGTTTGCAGACGAGACGACACGCAGAGCTAGCTCAGAGAAGTTAGCATATATCACTCCCTGTTTTTTGATGAATAGTTTCCTTTTCCAAACACAGCTGCAAGGTCAAATTTGTGTCCCGCCATCTTTACTGCTGCCCCCCCCCCCAAAAAAAAAACAAAAAAACGAGGACATCAAGGATAAATGTTAGGTTCCAATCCTACCAGAAAGCACTCACTGATGAATGGAGAAATGGTGTACAGACTACACTGCTGGATGCATTAACTATGTCCACCTCTCGACCACCATTTTTACATTGTTAACTGCAAATCATCT
This sequence comes from Labrus bergylta, assembly GCF_963930695.1. Taxonomy (NCBI): domain Eukaryota; kingdom Metazoa; phylum Chordata; class Actinopteri; order Labriformes; family Labridae; genus Labrus; species Labrus bergylta. The sequence goes on along the minus strand of NC_089203.1, from coordinate 26,075,579 downwards.
AACAGTAGTTGGCATCCCTACTAGTTTTAAAAATCATTATCTTAGAGACTCAGAAAACATGTAGAAATCTCAAAAAACATATTGTGGGAACAGTTAAAGCTTTGATTTGAATGGACCAAAAGTACCATTCTAACTGCCTTAAAAAGTTATATTCAAAGGACCACATTCAGCATAGGTTCCCTTTCATGTAGATTTACCTCCACACACTTTTATTGGCCCCCGTTGGTATGCAGTTTAAGCAGCAGAATGTAAAACACAGCACTTCACACCATTTGTCATTGTTCAAAAGACTTGCCACGTAAGGTTTTTAAACCTGGCAGTTTGCATGATATTCTCTAATTACTGTACAACAATGGACCACAGTGATATGATTGAACATTAATTACCGGTAATCCTATTCAGTTCGGCCCCTTCATCCTATAGAAGTACTGCTTAGTAGCCATTTATTTAAGGACACTGTGTTTTCACTACAGGGTAAGGAGCTTGAATTAGCAGAAACAAATGAGAAACTAGTCACTAAAGCCTATTACTGCTGAGACAAACTCTTGAAGATCATGCAACTCCGTTGAGAGGCCCTGAAGAAGATACAACGTTGAGCTTTGTGAGGCTGTTTCCACGGTGAGGAGTGATCTTTCTACTGAAGGCCAAGTCATTTTCATATTTAAATATTACATAGCCAGCAACATCTGAGTGGGCTATATAAGCCCACGACATTTGTTTTCAAGGTTTTTCATCCAAGTGGAGTGCATCACATTGTCAGTGACTCAGTTGAACTGTCTGCCATTATTCTACAATTCACTTAGCAGACGCTTTTATCCAAAGTGACGTACATCAGAGAGTAAGTACAACACAAGCAAGTATCTAGAAAAAAGGGAATAATGTCAGTAAGCGCAAACGATCAGCTTTGAGTCCGATTGGACACACAGGTGCTGACAGGAAGTGACCAGAGGCAAAGCACAACATTGAGGGCAGTTCTTGAGAGCTCTAATCAGTATAGAAACCATCTTATAAGTCGTCGTTATCAAACAAAAACCATCGTCATTACCATCATCATCATCAATAATATGGAGACCATCATCATTAAGTTAGTAGGTATTCATGAAAGAGCTGAGTCTTTGCCTTTTTCTTAAAGGTGCAGAGGGACTCTGCAGATCCAATGGATAAATTGAAACGATAATTCAGAGCAGCACATTGGCTTCTTTTTTTCATTCCTATATTTGATAGGACAGTGGATAGAGTAGGAAATCAGGAGACAGTGGGGAATGGCATGCGGTGAAGGAGCCACAGGTCGACTTGACTTGAACGTAGGCCACCTGCTTGGATGACTATAGCCTCCATACACGGGGCAAAACCTAACCCGCTAGGCCATCTGCATCCCAGCATTTTAAATTTAAGGGAAATGAAGGGGTGCTTCCAAATTAAATCTTAAAAATCTGAATTTTAAAGCAGTCTCTGATTGAACCTGCAATGTTTATTGGGGGGAAAAATGTACTTTAGGAGTATCAACATTTGTTGTCAACACATAAAGCCTCTAACTAACACTCCTCCAAGGGCCTCCAAGGACAAACGAATGATGTTGTTTAGAAAAGATATTGGATGATTGTAATGAAACAAATGACATCAAAAATGTAACAAATCATAAATACCATAAATTTCACAAAACCACCATTCAAAGCCATTCATTAGTCTATGAATGCTTTGATGGGTTCACCTTCTGTTTTCTCTCACTCTATCTTTGTTCAGTGAACATTGTATGAGTTGACCGAATGCCCCGCTGTTACATTGATATGATGAATGTAATGAAACGATATATTCTTGCAATTTTTCTTGCGAGTGGGATTATCACCAGAGCAACAGAGAACTATTTACTTTTTTTTTTTCCTTCAACACCGCGCTCACAAAGATATGCTTGTTGGCCCAGGCTTTCCACAGCCAGAAAAAGATAAGTAGGACGGTGAAAGATTGGTGAAATGAAAAGTACTGAGTGAGAAATTATGCTTGCCGTCTCGCAAAAAGATAAGAAAGTGAATCAGTTGCTGTGTCTTAAGTGCCAACTTCATCTGCTAACGCTATCGAGTAAGCCTCTGTCTGCTCACCTCTCACACCTCACAGCTCTCTTGATAAAATTCCCTTCATGGATCAGTCTGTTCACACGTTTCTCACCCTGATCTCTCTTGGTTTAGATCCGTAGTTTAGCAGAAAACAAACAAACTGTGTCATTCTGGTGAGATTACGGCAAAATCTTCTCACGGCCAGACAAAAACCCTGCCAGTCCGTTTGGTGTTTGTTTCACGTCAGCATGTTTGCCTTTCTAGTAATGAGTCCGATCTCTAAAGGTACCCAGCAGGGCCAGGGAGTGCATTTGACAATTCCATTCCCCGTCTGGCCGACCTTAATCTGGATTAGTTGATTTTCTTTCCCTGGTTAAACAGCTTGTGGCTCAATTAAAAATCTCGCAGACCAATGAGTTTGAATCATGGTGTTACACAGTTTTGCATGAAGCTCGGAGCGTGACTGAAAAAAAGCTCTAACTCCAGTGCTTCCTCTGTGGACAGCATTCACTCTTTAGCCAAACCATCTGGCCTGAGGAGATTTTTTTTTTTTAGCCTACCAAGTCTTAGGGCTACCGTGCAATGCAAAGACATTCCTAGACAATGTGGAGACATACAGAGAGGCTGTAGCTAAAGGGTTAGAAGGCGTCTCTCTGAAAGGCCGTTTAGAGCCTTAACTATGAAAACATTCCTTGATTTAAAGCTTTATATATAGAGACAAAGCACCAGTTATACTGCATAAGTCATATTACACGGGATAAAAAGTGGAGAGAGGAAGCTAGCACTGTTTTTAGCTTGATAAACTAGCTTGATATCCTGCTAATGTTCAAACAAGCCGTACTAGCCCACGGTTTTCAGGGTTAATTTGATAGCCTGTTTGCATTTTAATCCAAAATCCGGAATCACTTCTAAGTGACCTAAGTGCCTTGATATTCACATCTTGAGAGGTTGTTTACAAATCCAGCTAACAGCGTGACTATCCCCTAAAACCCACGGCATCCATGTGCGCCGCTTTTCTGTTGCGCTAACTCATATGATCCTTTTCTTAGGAGGCAGGACACGATCCAAAGATAATGACGCTGAAGTTGTGGGTGAAGCAACAGAGACTGATGGATTTGGTTTTGTATCAATGCTACGTGATCATCATTATACAGTCTATGGTTGTGTGCCAATAGCAGGTCAACCTGCAATCAAATCTCTTGCGGGGAATGTTTTGTAAATATTTTCTGCTGTGTTCTCACATCAGCTCAACCCACAACTTTATGCATAAAATGTACTGAAGTCAGGGTAAAAAAATTTGCCACTTAGCAGCTCACACTGAAAATGTTGTGACGTTTTCAGGAGTTTTGGGAAAGTTTGTAGGACTAAGCTTTTAGTTGGCTTCTTGAATTTGGATTAGGCCTCCAGACATTTCTAGCTTAATTTTTGTGTTGGTTTTTTTTGTTCTGTTCTTTTCTTTTTGTGGGTGGGTTTTTTTCCCAAAATTGAGCTGCAGGATCAGGAAAAACCCATCCATATTTTTCACCGTAATTTTCATTTTTAATTGTATCAGAAAATATTGTTCATAAAGAAATTACTTTCAGCTCACCTGATGACATAACCAATGCTACCAGAAAAACTAAAAGCTGTGCAAAATGGTGAATGAACACGTGAATGAGAAGACACTTCTCAATAAAAATAAAAAACAACTTTCCTTCTCATTCCTCCTCACCCAAAGCCTCTTATTGCTAACAGTAGTTGGCTGTGTTTGCACTGATCTGCTCCCAGGTGTGAACATGTGTAACTTAATAAAATGCCGAGCAGACTACTTGACTGTCTGCTCAGCAAATCCCCTCCCGAGGTTGAAAGATGAGAATTCAATGGTCCGCTGACAAACCGTGCTTCGCGTCAGATGGAAGTTATACCACCGTAATGGAAAATAAACCTCTCGCTGTGTGACAGTCTGCTGTGCTAAACTTGACGGATGGAAGCATACAGTAGCGTTTATTTAGTTTGAAATATCTCAGTATTTGTATTAACTCCAGCTATTGTTTAAACAGGAAGAAAGAAATAATAATTTCAAATGAAAAAGAAGCTCTAGTAAGCAGAATAAAGACCTGCAGAGTGAGTTTTGTTAAGGCAGTGAAGGGATTGAAGGACCCTAGTTTGAGTGTTTGTGGATATTGCATTGTGAATTAATCAGTCACATGACGGAAAAGCAATGAGAAGATGGGTTAGAAAGATGTGCCAGTGGTCCGATTGGTTGGGGTTACTCATTGGCCAGCCCATTAATTTCTTCCAAACTGATCAATCTTGACAATTACAGTAGCCTACATGATGGATTACTTTAAATACTGTACACCCATTCAAACCTAGTGACTTTCTCATTAGCCTCAGCTTCACTTTGTTTTTAGTGGTAAAATAAAAGTTTTGTAAGCGTCAAACCAAGATTGTAACCATGTGAGCCGTACCCCTGCCAGACATCAAACATGTTAGCATGTCAGTGTTAGCATGTTATGCAAGAAGTCGACGTATAGCCACCAAGTCACCATTTATAGTTGGCGACTGTTTTTAGGCCTCATGTTTTAGCAATTTTGCCACTTTCCTTACCCATAGTTGATATTTGCAGTGGAAAATGGATACCCTTTACTAAGCCTGTATGCTGCTTGACAGGTCATTGTTGTTGCTGCATGTTTTATAAATGGCTAAATCAGGGACCTAATGATTATTTCAATCAATATAACAAAGCACCTAAAAAAAGGTGTTGTAGCAATTCCTTTCTCGTTATTGCATTTCACATTTGGAGTCCCTGGATTGTGGATCCCTTTTTTTGTTTTGTTTTTTCCATGAAAACCCACAAAATGTTTGATTTGCTTTGGATTAAGAGCTACCTGTCATCACTCTTTTTTTTTTTTCCTTGAGCTGTGGATTCTTTGAGATTTCAAAGTTATTTTAGCAGAAGCAGATTTGAGTTTAGTTGATCTTATTTTCCACTAGCTTAAGCTCAGACACTAATATCTGCAGCTACAGTTGACAGTAAATCTGTCATAGCAGGGCTATTCAGTAAAAAAAGCAAGTATAAACTCAGCATATCAGCCTAACACTTTTGGGCAGTTCTGAACAAAACCTGCAGGACAGCGGAGAAAGGGTCTCAGAAAAAGTGTGGTGGGGGGCTTCACAACAAGAAGAAATTGAGGATAAGAGGAGGCGAGAAACAAAAAGAAAGGGAGCAGAGACAAGCGGCCCAATTGACTTTAGGGCCTCACTTGTCTTTTTTTTTTGTCTCTCAATTGCTGCCCTCATTCCCCTTTTCCACACTCCCACCCCCGCCCCTTCTCTCTCTGTACCGCCGAGCCAAGTGGTTGGTTTCGTCCATGCATACTGCAGGGGGGGGGGGTGTCAGACTGGTAGAGGTAGAGGTGGTGACTGTTCCTGTCGTTGACTAGATCATATGTGACACTGTAAGCCCTTTTTACCCCGGCGCAGCCCTTCTTAAATCCTCTTCTCTGCACTGACTGACAGCAGCCAGACGTCCTCCAGCTCAGACATTCAAAACTGTCCCCCCCCCCCGACCACCACCACCACCCCACCACCCCTTGCGTGGGTTTGACGTGCAACTGTCAAAGCAATGTTTTGATTTTTTGACATAGTTTTCAAGACTTGTGGTCATAAGGAGGGGAAACACAAAGCATGAAAGGGGGGACTGACTGCTCTCGGGTGAATATTGTTTTTGTTCCAAAGATTCATCGATGACATCGTGTTAAAAATGCCCCAAACACTAAGGGCCAACTAAAAGCAGATTTGTTTTTTCTATAGTACAAGCTGAGGACGAGACGTTGCCCCCTTTGCTTGTTGTCTGATTAAGATGTTTGTGGTGTTCAGAGCTGTAAACATATTTCAAACACAATTCACATTTCACTTTGAAACATATTGTTTAAAAAGTGGTAGAAATGTTGAATTAATATGTCACTTGTTTTTGGCCCTGTTTGTGGGTTTGCCTCGGGGTGGAGTGACTTTAGAATACATCCTGTGTTTGATAACCACGTTTGCAACAGATATTGATTTTTCTTTTTTTTTATGTTGCTGCGAGACTAAACAATTCCTCCAGAGTAAACACCAACATTTGTCGGACTTCAGTGCTGAATGTTTTAAGATGTTCCCTTTTGTTTGAGTATTGTTGTTTTCACGTCAGAGAGGAGAAGGACAGCGTTGCTCTTTTGTTGTCTCAGTATTTTCTTTTTTGTCAAACTCCCAAATGCCCACGAGTCTTGTTGTCTGGGCAGTCTTTCTTTCTCTTGTTATTGGTGAAAGTCTGGTAGATTTATTCAAACAAAAAGTGGTAGAAATGAAGTACAGAAGTTGTCCCACGTTGCTCCTTTTCTTCCCCTGATCCACAAAATACATGTCAGAGCTGCAGGAAAAAGGTCAAGTAACAAATGACACCCTTGTGCTAAAGTGCAGGATTTGACCCCAGCGTAACCATGGGGCTCCCACAATGCAACTGCTCTGAGGAATTAATCATCACCTTCTGACCTCGCACGCTGACCCCTTTCAACCCTGGAGGAAACCTAAAGGTGTTATGGATGATAGTGGAAACCAACAATAAAAAGGAGGAGGAGAGTGAGAAAAAAAAGTCTTAGAATCTGAGCTGCTTCCTACCTCGTGGGGCGTCTGCGGAGCCTTTTATGAGTTGACAATTAATAGTCTCTTTTGGTTTCCTAAACAGGGGAATTGAGACGAATTGTCTCTTGGCTATTCAGCTGCGTTCAAGCGTGCCGCCAGACAAAAAGAAAAAAAGAAAGAAAGAGCGATTGGCTGTGGAAGATTTTACCCATACGGCTGTTTTTGAAACATTTCTCCCCCTTTGTTCTGCAGACACAGGCCCTATAGGACGACCCCCCCGCCCCACACACACACACACACACCACCCGGTGAAGTGACCATTTCACAAGCCAGAAATCTGCCAAAACAGAGCCGCTTTAAAACAGTGATCTCTCAACAGCTCTTCTTATAGTTGGCGTTTCAGTTAGCATTTCAGTGTTAGCAAGAAGTCAACGTAGCCACCAAGTCACCATTTATAGTTGCCGACTGTTTTTAGTTTTAATTTTGCCACTTTCCTTACCCATATTTGATATTTGCAGAGGAAAATGGATACCCTTTACTAAGCCTGTATGCTGCTTGACAGGTCATTGTTGTTGCTGCATGTTTTATAAATGGCTAAATCAGGGACCTAGTGATTATTTCAATCAATATAACAAAGCACCTAAAAAAGGTGTTGCAGCAATTCCTTTCTCGTTATTGCATTTTCACATTTGGAGTCCCTGGATTGTATTTTAGATTTAGGCAATCTTGTCTTTTCCTTGTTTTTTTCCCATGAAAACCCACAAAATGTTTGTTCTGCAGGCACAGGCCCTATGGGGACGACCCCCCCCACACACACCACTCTGTTGAAGTGACCATTTCACAAGCCAGAAATCTGCCAAAACAGAGCCGCTTTAAAACAGTGACCTCTCAACAGCTCTTCTTAGCGCGAGCTGTTTAGCTGTTTGGGACTGGTGAGAGAAAACAGATCATATCGAGGCTGACATTTGTTTGTTCGGGCTTGACATCTGAAGGCAGAAATTACATTCACTCATTTCGGTAGCCGCTGAACAACACGTTATACGTCAGTCGCTTTATGGTTTGCAGACAGTGAGGCATTGATGTTACAGCCGGGGCCATGAATCAAGAGGAGAGTGCCTCAAATTATGTGGAACTCTAAAGGAATGGGAATGGAGAGAAAGTTCTGGATCGAGTCCATATAATGCAAAGGATGAGGCTGGGAATTGTCGTGAACAGTGGGAGATAATGAAAAGTGCAGGCAACATGGGAAGGCCATTGATGTTTTTTTTTTATCCGCTAATGATGTCTTAGAGTTCCAGAATTCGTCTTTGGCCACAGGATTTCTTCCCATGCTATTTTGTCTTGGAGGCTGAAGAGCATACAAATGGCTTGTTAATTAAGATGGATGGTACTTGTAGAGGACCCATCTTCATGATAATAAGAGAGGGTGAAACATGAGGACTTGTAAAGACGTCCTTGTAGTATGTTAGTGGAGTTACTTGAGCCAGGGGGGAGGGGTGTCTTTACCGTCACACATGTATGAATGAGCATGTCATAGCCGACCGTGTGATTGGTGCACGGTTTTGCATTTTCATCCATTTGTATCTGTGTGAGGGGGAAAAGAAAAGAGAGGCAGAGCTATCACAAGGCCCTTCAGTCTGTTTCCATGAATGGCCTCAGCAGGGGGAAACTGTCCCTCATTGTCAAGTTATTTGGCAGAAGACTTTTTTTTACACCACCTCATGTTAAATTCATCAACATTTTCTCCGTCATTTTTGTTCTTTGCCCTACAGAAGTTTTCTTTAGATCAGGTTGGTTTTCTTGCCAAAGCTGGTTCCTGCTGAGGCCCAAATGACTGAGGCAGATGTATGGTACGCAAAATAAAAATAAAAAAGCTTTCATGACCACTAAGCAAAAAAAGTTATTTCTTGGATCAGAAATAACCAAGTTGGCGTGAAGCAGTTTTTTTAAGTGCTTGATTAGGCGGGCCACTGTAGGAGCAAAAGAAGGCGGTGGAAGGCGGGCTGACTGCTGCCATATAGGAAATAGTTAGGGCTAACTTTTTAGCAAATGCTACTAACACAGTGCAACATTAAAAATCGCATGTATTTATCTCCATTTTAAATGTCAATCAATCAATCAAACTTTATTTGTGTAGCACTTTTCATACAACAAATGTATCCCAAAGTGCTTTACATCAATACATAAATGAAACAGCAACAACATGACCCCCTCCCCCACTCCTATCCCATAATCCAAAAACTAAGGTAAAAATAACTAGATAAGAACAGGTACTGAGGAAACACTATCATTTTTTTCTAAATGAGGAAACACAGGAGGTTCAAAATGTAATAAAACTAGATGAAATGAGATTCAGTTAAAAGGTCTACTAAAAAGGTAGGTCTTCAGTTTGCTTTTAAAAATGTTTGTATAGTGCTTATTCATAACAAATGTTTTCTCAAGACTCTTTATTATGTTATTCACAGATTGATGATGATGATGGTAATGATGATGGTTTTTGTTTGATAACGACGACTTATAAGATGGTTTCTATACTGATTAGAGCTCTCAAGAACTGCCCTCAATGTTGTGCTTTGCCTCTGGTCACTTCCTGTCAGCACCTGTGTGTCCAATCAGACTCAAAGGTGATCGTTTGCTCTTACTGTGTTGTACTTACTCTCTGATGTACGTCGCTTTGGATAAAAGCGTCTGCTAAGTCAATTGTAGAATTGTTGAGAGGGTAGAGGTAGACGCAGGAAGAAAGTGATGGATAAAGACAAACAGAGAAACAACATCAACTCTGAATAGAACAGATTTATGGCTCCAACAGCAGGAACAATGAAAAAAAGTATTTGTGCAATTAGCAGGAACATCAAAGTATTATCATAGACTGATCAGTCTAAAATTAACACTATTTTGAAAATAAAATGGGAATGACTTCACTTTTTTTTCCAAAATCAGAATTTCTTTCTGTAAATAAATTCTGCGGTTGGGAAATCTCAACTTTAGTCCACTTTTAAGGTTACTATCTTTTTTGTCTGCTCAGCAGAAGCTGAAGTTGGCAGTCAGGGGCCACAGGTCAGCCACAAGTTTGACTACTGGGTTACCCCCCCTTTCTCACACTCAAACACACACACACACACACACACACACACACACACACACACACACACACACACACACACACACACACACACACACACACACACATATACCCACCCCCATTCTGTTTCTCCTCCCTACATGAATGTGTGTAGGGGTCTTTCACATAAACAGGCGGCTACATGGGGTACCGTGGAGCTTTTCTCACAACAGTCCCAGTCCTGTTTTGGATTAAAGCTGGTTTTCTATACCCACCCATCATATAAACACAAACACGCGCACACAACCATACATGCTCACATTCCTGACTTGCAGTCCGCTGCTCCTTTTACTCATGATTGTTTGAATGTAGTAAACAGCAGTTAGGTATCATCTTTTTCCAATTTTCAACTCTGTTTTGTTCCCCAGGAACTCTGCCAACCAGTGATGTATTCAGTTCAACTTCAGTTCACGAGTTAACGGCAAAACTGATTTTTATGACATAGATGGAATCTGGCATTCTTTGGTGACCTGCAGTGCGGTCTCTTGTGCTAATATACAACTCGCAAAAAGCCAAGATTTTTTTGTTTCTTTCCTTTTCTAGAACGAAAAACAAATGGATCTCAAAAACCCTGACCCTGTCATCAACTAAGGCAGTCGGGAAAGACTGGGAACAACATTTCCCTTGATGCTATCCCAACTCCAAAACATTGTGGAGTGGGGGGAAAGCAGATCTAATGACGTGATAATCAAATCTTTTCCAAACATCATTACAGTAGGCTAATTATTTAACCTAGATTTCGTGGTTAAGGAATTAGCCTTCTGCATTGGGGGTTGTCATCACAGATGAGAATTATTTTCTAATTTGGGTAAAATCCAGACAGACATCATTCTCTGAAGCATGGATTTGTTGGTTTGGATTATGTTAATCTTACACATTTATCACTCCTAGACAGCAACATGAAATGGATACCATAATGGTATTTAAAGCCCTTTGCAGATCTTTCTGAAGTCTTGGAAAACCAACGTAGCTTCACAGAAAGGTTACCCGAAATCTGCTGTATATTACTCAGTCTTTATCTGTTAAAACCCCATCGATGAAAAGCTTGACATTACATATTTGGCCATTTGTGGGGTGGCTGTGGCTGAGTTGGTGGAGTCAGTTTTCTCTCAACTGGAATGTTGGGGGTTCGATCCCCAGCTCCTGCAGGAACATGTCCGATGTGTCCTTGGGCAAGACACTTAACCCCAAGTTGCTTCCACTGCTTCATCGGTGGCATATGCATGTGTATGAATGGGATTAGTTACTTCTGATGGACTCTTTACACAGCAGCCTCTACCATCAGTGTGTGAATGTGTAGGTGTGACATGCGGTGTAAAAACACTTTGAGTAGTCAGAAGACTAGAAAAGCACATAATAAGCTCAAGTCCATTTACCATTTGAAACCATTTTCTTCATCTTCTCATACATTTGCAAAGGCTCCAGACAAATCAAATCCAATTAAGATCAGAGAAAGACAAAAGTCCTTTTTTGGATTTATAGACATTGCTTTACTACTTTGGAAAACACCCCATTAGAAGTCATGTCTAACAGAGAAATAAATCCTTGTATCTACAGTACGAGTTGTTTTGAGGAGTGGTCCGTTTTTTGGTGTGTGAAATCATTGATTTATGAAACATTCAGCCATAAATTCCAGGTTGAGAAAGGTCCAGGTGGCACTAACTCTAAGTATTTCATTATACTCTCAGTGTTCACTGTACACTTCAGCTGTCGTATAAAAAAATGAAGCTTTTATTTCAAATTTTGGGGGATTTTTCATTTCTGTCTCTGAAGTTGAAGGATTACATGCTTGTCTTCTGGCTTGAAAATATTGTCTTTCCTCTCATCCTTTGCTTAAATATTGTGTTATCAGCACTTTAACACAGGACAGTTCTTGGAAAATGTACATTTTTAACAAAAAAAAACTGGAGCTGAGATTGTTTTTTGTTGGATTTACTGTAAAATGAGTTTCAGCAAAGGGGGTGGAAACTCCTGAAGTCAGAAGTAAAAAAAAAAAGTCTGATTGAAAGAAAGAAAATATTTAGGTCTGAAATGCATAGGAGCGAGTACACAATGTCTCCAATAAATGGTAATACCCTTGAGAATTGTGATAAAATACTTTAGCAGTTGAGGTCATTGTCTGTATCAGCTGTTGTTTGTTTCAGCTTTTTTTTTCCGTACTTGGAATGGTTTAAATCAGAAAACCTTTGTGTTTTGATCTATTTTGAGGTCTTTCATGAGCAATTTCAAAGTGCTGTGCTTCTCAGTTTCTCTTCTTTCCATGGTCTGCGTGGTATGAATGCCCTAATTGGAAAGTAATTATGAAGAAAGCCGAGTGATAAGGCCGTAGACTCATGCAGAGCCAGTGGCACCAACATGGACGCTGATAGACAGCTGATTCCAGTTAGGGTCTCCTTCCCCTTTCTTAAGAAGTCCTTTTAAAGAAGACAGACAACTTGATAAAAAAAAGAAGAAAATACAGTTCTTTCCTTACCTCTTCAAAGCATACTTTTCACAAACAGGCTAATGATTTTGTTATTTGCCTTTCATCTCAACAGAAGGAGAAAATTTTCTGGTTTTGATGTTCTTCTAACCTTATAATCCAGGGATACAGAACACGCTGCGTTTAATAGGCTATGGTAATTTCCATGATGGCTTTGAATTGCGTTCCGGCTTTCAAGGAGAGCTAAATCTAAGTCTCGGCTCCGTTGGCTCTGCTCTGATCTTGCACAAGGTCTAATTAAACTCTCCCATCTAACTCACCCAGGTATGAATAATAGGGAACGAGTGATGGCTGTTTGTAGTGAAGAAAAACCTCCGTTTGCATCGCTCATGGCCGGGATATGGGAACATTAAAAATGACAATCCATCATGATTCATTTCCACTCTCTCTCTCTCCTGTGTGTAGAGATGTTAGAAGAGCCCAGAACCTCAGTGAAACAATACACGAGTCCAGATGACCTGGTGGGTTATGAATCCCAACAGAGGAAGCCCTCCTTGGCAAGAGGTTTTTCAGGGGGGGGCTTGAAGGGGCCGGCTGTAGACAAACAATCTTTTAACAGTTGGTGAAGTGGTCCACCGAGAGGACAGCGATCCGTCTTGATTGAAACCACTTGTCCGACATTGTCTTTCCCCTTTTCTCTCCCTTTGCTGGTTACATAAGGCCAAGGTGCTTTTTGATGGTTTGCAGACTCTCCTGTTGTGTTTTGTTTTGTCTGTCTCGTTCTCGTACTCACTTTTCCATGGGACTGCAGAATATTTAGGGTAGGGGGGGTTGCTTGAGGGGGATATGATCACATCCTGACTTCTCTCTCGCACTGTGCGTTGAGGTCTGGCTGACATCCAGCTTTGTCTGTCTTTTTTTTCAACCGGGCACATTCCCATCTACCGGCACGCTCAAATTCCTGTTCCTCCGGAGCGCGCTTGCATTTTGCCGCCGAGCTTGATGACTGCGGTTGGAAGATGAATTACTCTGCAGGCATTTGTTTGACAGATCGAGCCGGTTTGAATTGTACATGTGTTAAAGAAGCCGTAAGGAAGAGATCAGTTTGACCTCGTCTTAATTATTTAGTTTTGCTTCCTCCTATTGCTAAAAAGACAGAGCCAAGTTGGCACATCTATGAGTGTCCTTGACCTACAGGACCTTGTTGGTTCTTGAATTCTTTCATAAATCTGGAGCCAAGAGTCCATGATGTGGATCTACTTAAAACAGTTAAAATGACCACAAGAAGAAGTGAAGATGAAGTGCAATAATCATGGACTTTGTCCGCACATCTCCGGAGTTGCAGGAAATTAATAATGTCCGATGTGGTATTTTATCACCCTGGTCTCACTTTACAATCCGTCTTACATAGCAGAGCATTCATCAGATAGGGGGTTCGTCGTACCATAAGGTTTTCAGATTAAGTCAAGGCAAACGCAGACACAGTTGCTGGGCTTTTTCTAAATGGTCTGCAATCCATTTTCAAAGTCGAGTGGTTGACAGGCTCCTCCACACAATATAGTGGATCCTAGATAGTGCGGGAGCTTATGACTTTCCAATGTGGATGGACTTGGTTAGAAGGCCCGGGAGTTTAATACTTTATTAAAGCAGTTTAGGGATAAGACTTGAAGAAGGCGTCCATGCTGACCTGCATGGTTAGTTTTTTTTGTTGGTTTTGCTGTCAGTCAGTTAAAAGGGATATAAAGATAAAGATAAAGATAAACTTTATTGATCCCCCATGGGGGATTTTTTTTGTCACAACAGCTCAAGAAACAGGAATATAATTATCAAAAATAACAAGAAGTTAAAAATCAAACATATGTACATCAGTTAAATAAAGGGAGAAAAAATACAATAATAGAATAATACAAGGTCTGTACACTTCCACTTGTGGAAAGAGTTATTGTTATTAAAAACACACACAGTGTGTAGCATTATCGATATGATTAAAGAGTCTGATTAAACAGTCTGACGGCAGATGGGATGAACGACCTGCGGTAGTGCTCTGTCTTGCAGGGCGGGTGTAGATATAGATCAGAAACCTTCTAAATATACCGGAAAACTTTAATTTTCCAATGTGGAGAATGTTCATTAGAAACTCTGGAGTTTGATGCTTTCTTGAGATTCCTTCGTACCCACTGTACTGCGGCTCCTACACTGAGCACAAACTACCTAACCAGTATCATTTCTGTCAGGATGTCCTTACTGAACTCCACATGTGCTGTTCTTTTGAAGGTGTCTCAGTCAGTTAGTTTGTTCTATGGTATGTAACCTCCACGCCAGGACGAGTTTCCTCCATACAGTACAGCGCCACCTGAATAGAGCTGGAAAAAAATGAGTTTCTACTTTAAAGCGAGTTCATTTTGAAACCCCTTAGACTTGAAGGCTTTTGTTGAAGCACTTGTGGGAATTCAGCGAGGACGTCCTTACTGACCTGCATGGGTGCGGTTGTTCGAAGGTTTCACAGTTAGCGGTTGGAAGCGATGTAACCTCTCTGTCTGAATACGAGAAGGCTACAGTTATGACTCTTTTGCTCCTTTTTTGAAAGACATAGAAATTGGAGCCTTTTGTATTTTCCTGCTCCTGTTGGAACACTCTGCTAAGCAGCCCAAGCTGTACTAACCTTCAACTCGACGCAGACTCAAAGAGATGTCCTCACATTACACGAGGCCCCGACAGAGGCATCAGACCAACGTAACCTAAGATAACCATCATGTCAGTGTATACAAATAGTGCATTATAACCTCAAATTGAATTTAGCATGGACTGTTTATTTATTATATGTCAGTGGGATTAGCATGTTTTAAAGGCTTTTAGTGTTGACTTTTCCGTTATGGCATTTGCAAAAATTCCTTTGTGCCATTTAACTGTTTATACTGCGCCAAAAGCCTGAGTAATTTCTTTTTAACAGCATATGATTCTGGCTCTTTTGCGCTATGATGAAGTGTTATATTTGGAATGGCTTTGTGATCCTAGTTTGTAGTCATCAGCAAAAAAATGGATGATGCAAAGTGGAATCATTCAATCTCCGAGGCCAAGCATAATGAGAGCTGGAAGTCAATGCTTCCCCCCCAACCCTTGACCCCGACTCGTCAACAGCGTCTAATCATATGTTCAATCATTTCGAAATGATTATTTCCTGCAGGAGGCGCACCCTGCTCCAGTTTTTACGATCAGATGAGCTCAACATTTACTTTACAGGCCAACTGTTGCATCAGTTGCAGTCAGTAAAGTTCCTTTTTTTGCGGCTTTGGATGAATTGTTTTACTAATGATGTGAATTCTAACCTTTTGATTAAGAAATGATCAATGGAGTTAGCATACATCGTATTACTCATGTGTAACGCAAACCAGCGGTCGCTTAATTAATCAGGCACGCCGCTGGTTATTACACATAACTGAATGGATAAATTACAAAATATATGTCAGCCTACATGGGATTGTAGCTGCTGCAGTGACTTTTCTCCCCTGTCTGTCTGCCTGCAGAGAACTTGGCAGGATTGTTGTTAAGTGGGAAACACATGAAAACCTGTGCTACTTCCACTTTTTAAGATGTGGGGGAAAAGGCAAAGGTTGTCTGCTCTAGGGGACACAGGTGATGCTTTTACCTTCAGCTGCACCAGAGCTGTTTCTTCTCACGTTGGATAGTACAAGGCAGTTTGGGAGGGAGGATTATTTTTGGTGTATTCTTTTTCTGTTCAAGAAAATGTCTGAGCTTTGATGTCTGCTGTCTGCTTGGCTTGCGGGAGCATATTTATGAATATGTCTGGATGTGCAGTTTCAGAGTATCGGATGAGTGATGGTGTTTAATGGTCATTTCATCCACAACACTGATTATATTATTTTCTCAAGAAGCCTCATAGATTATATTTTTGTGTGTGCCAAGACCTTTTAAAAATTCAGCTTGAACTCGAATACAGTGGAGGTTAATCAGATTTTATCTGAACTAATTATGACATACATTTGGAAATCTAAACAGCAATTCTCTTTCCTTCAAATATCAATGTTTCAATGTTTCATCAAAGTCTCATCCAACAGCTTTCTTCGAAAAAATGTGTTTGTTTTTAAGAAATTCCAGTGAGATCTGCAAAATATTGTAAAACTATAAGGGCAATTTTACTGGGAAGACAAGTTGTTGCACATTTTTCCATTTTTTTTTTATTGTGCTCTGAGTTCAGCACAGTTAAAAATCAATTCAGCACATGCAGTTAAAAAAAACCTTAAAACCAAGTGACAATTTCTGGTAATGCAAAATCAAATCAATTGTGAAGTTCCCAAAACTGCAGTTCCTCTAGTGTCCCCTTGAAGCTGCCTGTCTCAAAGTAAAAGTTTTGGTCTCTATTGTTCACATCTTTATTGGTAAAAACTGTCCAGGGGTTGAATTCTGTTTGCAACTTATCTGTTTAAATGATATTAAGCTTAAGATGTATGCATAGGTTAGCATAATTAGGGGAGTGGCTGAGTTGACTGACAGGTGCATGTTTGCCAGGAGGCTTAAGGCCTGCATCAGCTACACCTCTTTGTTTCTAGATTTTCTGAAAATTAGTACAAGACCTTATTTCCAATATGGTGACTGCCATTGTTGGGCTTCATAACGCCTCTTCAGAAACCAATTTGTAACGACACTGAGACTACGTCCATTTTTTATACAATCAATGCTCAAAACTCAAGCAAATGGGAAAAAAAAAAAAAAAAAACTTTCACCATGTCTAGATACTACCAGAGGTTGATGGAAAAAAAAAAAGTATTTTTGTAATATGGAAAGACTTGTGCTTTGAATTTAACTTCTATGTGTGAAAAAAAGGATACCGGATTATGTAACATAAGCTCAGACATCTAAATTATCCCACCTGTCATTGCTGCAGCTAAGCTCTGGGAATTTTTTTTGAGAAAGATTAATTCATCACTTTCTGAGTATGAGCTCAAGCCTCAACCTCTTGGACAAGTATACCTTCCATCACTCACGGTCTCATAATAGACAGCGCTCAGGCACCCTCTTGACGCGTGAATCATTCATACTGCACCCATAAATAATAAAACCCTGGCAGACCGTTAGCAGCACCTGCAACTTGAAACAGTAGTTCCTGAAACACAATCTTTTACCGTGTAAAGTAATGTGTTTCACCTGCCTCTGCTGTGGTGTCTGGGTCCAGGTAGAGGGAACAAAAACCTCTCCTCCTGCTCCTCTTCGCCTCCCCCCCCCGCCTTACTGACCTCGCTTCCTCTTCCTCCACTGAATTTTTCCACCAAAGCTCTTTGATATCTCCCCGTCCCGTTGGGAGCCTGGGTAATGCAAAACTGGAAGCGTGAGGCGTAATTATTTCTCAAAAACTGCACTTCTACCCTAATTAGTTCACTCCTCAGAAGTGGGCCTTGCATTATTTACACATCAAGGGGGACACACAGGGCGGTGGAGATAAATATTCATTGTTTGTTGACTTTGCCCCGGTCCCTCGGCTCAGGCGCAAGTTGAGTCAAGAGCCGCTGCCATTGTGGCTTGTTTGTGCGCCCTTCTGCATCGTCGATGCCCGGGACATTAATTGTCTTGTTCTGCTGTAATTATCTCCAACTCATGCAGACACACTGACACCAACACATCGTTTTAGTGGACAACATTCTCATCTTGGCAGGAAGTAGATCAGAAGAATGAGGCTTCATTGATGAGATGTGTTGTAATTGCGGCTTGCGCAGACTTGCCCCTTTGCTCGCGGTGGAGTCTCGTATGGTAGTAAACAGCGAGCAGAAAATATTTTATTCAGCCCAGACTGTGACACCGTTTCAGCCACTTCTCCCTCAAGCTTTTTTTGTTCTGGGTCGTCTTTAATGAACTCCAAAGGAATCCCTGGCAGCTGCTATACCAAGAGTTTCCTGCTACTGTTAGTTCCAGAGCAGATTTATGGGATGTCTGCTTTTCCTGTCAATACTCGGGTATGAATAGGCCTCTATATCTGACCCCCCCCCCCCCCCCCCCCAACCTTGGTGGTTGTACAACCTTGAGGCCTCTATTGTCTGTTGTGTAAATGCCTGCTGGGAAACTCTTGTTGCCTGCACTCATTGTAGACTTTTGACAACTGTTCTTTCTCCATTTCCTATTTAATCTCACTAGCTTAATCTGTGTTTGTAGCAGGGGGAGGGGGTTGTGAAAAAAAAAAAAGATACGGGGGCACATTGTGATTGCCTGGCATACGTATTACCATAATCACTGTCAACATTAATGGAGATCCTATCACTGGAGAATTTAAACACGGCTTTTCCATATTTATAGAGGCAATAAACAGAGAATGTGCAGGAAAAATGTCTGTTATGATTCAGAAGCAAGAGCCATGTTTACTGGCTTTGAAATGCATATTTTGGTTAGTGGATGAGGCAGAGGGGGGGATCTCAGTTTAAGTTGTGGGATACGAGTGGAGATGTAATATAGTCACATGAGACAGAGAGTATCTTGAAACTATAACTGTATCACTCTCACCGTCTCCAGGGTTTCACATTTGATCAGCTGTTAACTGCTCGTTTAACTGATCATCTGTTTCTACCAGGATGGTTGATTGGTTTGATTTTTACTGGAACTGCACCAACAAACTATTGTTCAAATATCCTTCTAGTTCTGGTATTTTTCTAGTTGGTTAGATTTAATGTGAGGTTATGGCTTGGAGCCTGCGTCCATGTTATTCCAAAAGGTGTGCGATGGGGTAAAGAGGTCAAGGTTTCTTTGCAGGCCGGTCAAATTCTTCCCCTGCAAAAATGTGAAAGTCATTTCTTTATTGGCTTTGTGCAAGAGGGCATTGTCATGTTTAAAGCAGGAAACTGCCTTACCCTAATGCGCACTATTGTCTGGAATATTGTTGTAGCATTAAGATTTCCCTGAATTGAAAGCTAGAAAACCTGCCCAAAGTTATGAAAACAGAAGCAGAAGAAAATGAAAAAGCACCCTCCACATACTTACGGCCATGTAGTAATAACCGCTATCTAGGACTGTGAAGGATAAGTGTGTAGAGAGAACTGTTGGGGGTCCTTCAGAAGTCTTTTGAAAAAATTCAAGTTAAATATGTGATTTTGATTTACCTTGATTGGCATAATTTATCCAAACAATTCATCTAATCATGGGTTTCACTGTTAACACTGCTGTGTGTGTATGAAATGTATATTATCAGAGCAAGACAACGTTTATCCACATGGGGGGTCTGTGGTCTACAGAAATGTGATTATTCTGGTTACTAAGACATAAAAGTGAAAATCCAGAAGCTGCAGTTAGTGTGCTCCTCTTTCTCACTTTAGCAACAGTGGGCTAATGAAGCTACCATGGACACACAATGCAGGTCTTTGACTTTGGTGATATTGTATCTGCAGCATTAAAACTCTTTATTTTCACACATTGGTAACATTTATTCTACTATTAGCATCGTTTTCCTCTCTGTGTTTTTTGATTTCAAAATCTGGGATTTACACATTCAGCCTATAGGTAGAGTTTGAAGTGACTGCTGCACCACTGAGCTCAGCCAGTGTGTGATGCTCGACGTATAACAAACCCAATGAATCACACGGTGCAAGGACGTTGATCACTTAATTACAAGTAACAATTAAAAAAAAAAGGTGAATAGATAAACGTAAGTCCCAGAGTTCAATTATATCAGTTTTTGCCTGTTTTGCAAATTTGAGATGTTTTCTTCCCCATATTTGCACTTGTTAAGACCAGTAGCAGCTGAGGCGGCCGTATGTGACTACAGCTAATGTATCTGTCTTAGCTTTGTAACCCATTGAACACATTTAGAAAATAATTATTTCATTGAATAAATTAAAATACATACTTTAAAGGTGGTTTCACTGCATGCATTCATTTGAAAGGACCTAAGGTCGGATTTGTTACATTTTACCAATGAGGTATTTATTTATGTGGTATTGAGGTATTAAGAATATTTTTTCTGTACCAGGAAATAACTCAACTCAACTTTATTTGTATAGCACTGTACACACAACACAGTTGATCCAAAGTGCTGAAAAGCACAGAAAACAAGAAAGTAACAGACAAGACAAGAATAATTTTAATTAAAATTAAAATTAAAATTAAAGAACAGGTTATGTACAGTGTAACTTAAAACTTACAAAGCTATGGATCTCTGAGCATGACACGTTATTCAAAATTGAAGGCCACTGAGTAGAAATATGTTTTAACCATCAGGAGTAGGTGAGAGATGGATGTTGGGAGGTAAAGAGTTCCACAAGTTTGGTCCAGCAATAGAAAAGTCCTGAAATAAGAAACATATTCACAATAAACAGTAGACCAGACCACAACCAAAGTCATGTAGGTTTAACTTCTGTTTTCTAGTTCTGGCTGCTCTTTTGAGTGATTTCTGTGAAGTTAAAAAATGAGTCTCAGGATGTCTTTATAACGTTGCTGTAGTTTTGGATGAATGTGGATTAAAATGACAGATTTATTCCACTACTACATGGAATGGTCTTTTGGATAAAACATTATTTCAGTCTGCTTGCTGTGTGACCTTACAGTCTATATATACTACACTTCATAATTTCACAGCTCTTCCTCTCTAACCTCTCTGGAGTGAACGATAAGTTTCCTCTGCCTTTGCAGCTTCTTCATCATCTGAAATCTAAGAAAATTGACTTCCCTCCCTCCCCCCCCCCTCTTTCCAGTGATGTTAACAGCTGTAGCAGGCGCTCTTGACGGAAACTCTGCTGTTTATTCTTCCTCTGCAGGTGGAGATCACGCTGCAGGACGTCAATGACAACCCGCCTGTTTTCCCTAATGACATTCTTGATGTGACCATCGAGGAGAACGTCGCAGATGGCTTCAGGATAATGCAGCTAACAGCCACGGATGCAGACGAGGTAATCGCTCCCAAAGTTTCTATTCTGTCTGACGGTGGTTTTTTTGTACTTTTCTCTGCCCGTTTTCCACTCCGCTGCTTTCAGAATCCATATCCCTGGGAGTGATTGGAATAAAATATGATCACAATTTCTCTTCCCACAGTGTAGAATCCAAGATTGATGAAATTAGTTTTGAGGCCAAATCAGCTGTCAATATTGAAGAGAAGTGAAGCTGACATGAGCGGCCAGTTTTCATGCCAGAACATTGATGATATAAGAGCTGAGATATTCAGGGCAGAAAAGGCCATGGAAACAACATTAGGACCGTGGAAAGTGGAAACTTTTATTATAAATTGTAAAAGTAAGGGTGGTCGCACATTCATCATAACTCTAAATAAAGCAAAGAAGTGATTTTACAATATTTTTCTACACTGTGATTCAAAATGAAAACAGTTACTCAAACATAAACAGACGCTCTATTTAAAGAAACAGCACACAACTTTATTGAAACCCATCAACTAAGCAAGGGATTAAAAAAAAAGAAAGAAAAGAAAAAGACTTAACATGTTTAATCAGTCACCTAAGAAGTAACTTCTCCAGAAGTGTAGAGGTAAAGAAAGCAAACTTTAAAGTCTTCAGGTCCTTTCTAGAATTTGGACTCAAAAGTTTGATGTTGCCTCCTGAGCTTCACTGTGAAGTTATACTGGCTTCAACTATATGCACCTTTAAGAAAAAGCTAAAGACACACTCTTTCATGGACGCCTGGAGGCTACATTTAATGATATTAATGATGACGATGACAGTGATGGTTTTGGTTGAAAATGACAATATTAAGGATGGTTTTGATGCTGATTAGAAACTCTAATGAACAGTTGTCGATGTTGTGCTTTGCCTCTGTGCACTTCCTGGCAGCACGTGTGTGTCTGATCAGACTGAAAGCTGTTCACCGTCTCCCTGCTCGTTCTTTACCTCTTGCATGCAAAAGCACACACTCAAAGTGTGTCACCGATGACAGAGTTTATACTGTGAGTTTGTCGTTGGCTGTTGTGAGTAGTTAAATAGTCAGATTCTTTTTGTATTATGATAAAGTTCAGTGTTTACTTACCGCTGAATGAGACATGAGACGACGTAGTTTCTTCCATGTTAGAGATGAGCTGAGGTCCACTTCTGGAGCTACGTCGCTCGTGCATGTAAGCGTGGCTTTAGAGGGAGCACAGAGGGGAAGGGGTGGGGGATGTCCCAAAATGACCAACCCCGCCTTTAGTATTAAGGTCACAATATTCAACATTAAAGGCTTTATATGTGATTTCTTGATCCAGCAGATGTCGCCCTTGAGCACCAGCATGAAACCAAAACAACTCGCGCTGCATTGTTGTGTTAGCATGCTAATAAGTAACAAGTAAATGGTGAATGTTGTGATCTTAATTTAAAGTGTTACCACTTTCAGTTAGACTTTTCTCAGCTATTTAAAACAAGAAAAGAACATGACCTGACATCAGTGAATCGTCTTCCTCGGAGCTTTGAACAATCAGTTTAACCCTGTGCACTACTCACACACACAGTGACACAAAGTGGCCAAGACAGATTACGCTCCCTTCACCCTCACACAGTAACATAAACACACTGGCTACCAGTTTGTTTCAATCCGTCTTCTTTCTGTTTTTTTTTTCTTTTCCCTCTTAGACAAATAGAATCGTCTTTTCCTCTCTCACGTGCTGAGTTATCTGAGACGTGTCACAGAGCACTGAAGGAGAGCGACCAGCGATTGATTATACGGCCTCGCTGCTCCCGATAGTCCCTCTGCTGTTCCCATAGTTCACATTACATCACAGGCATCGTTCTCAATTAGTTAAAGGCTCCATCTTTAGTCGCTTTAGGCAGGATATGGATATTGAATCCCGCAGAGAGCGAGACGCAGGCCGGGTCTGCGGTCCCTCACCCAAAGCCAAAGGACACAGAAAAAGTTGAGCTGGAGAGAAAAGAAAGATTAGACGGGCCGAGTTTGGACTCCGAATGAACGATAACTTATGAAGCCACACATATTTTATTGCACAGCTGTTCTCCTCCACCTCTTTTGCATTTGCTCTGAATGTGAGAAAAGTGGTACAGAGTCTCACTCCTGGATGTTTTTTTGTAAATCTAAGACCTGGAGGCAGGTCAACCTTTTCAGTGGAGGGATTTTAAGGACATGGTTTATTCACAGCTCTGATCTGGGAAGGGGTAGCGTATGGTATTGAAATCACACTGTGCATTTTTTCACTTTTTCCTCATATCTGAATTTAAGAGGAGAGTCTGCCTGAGCTGCTTTTCATAAAATCAAACTTATGGCTTTTTGGAGAAAATGAAGCATGCTCATACTTCCCCACAAGTCTTGCAGAATGATCAATTTTAGGTACTTTCTTTCAAACATAAGCTACATTTTGTTTCGAGCCAGCGATTCAAATAAAAAAATAAAACACAGAGACACTTAAAGAGAATATAGACGAGCCTTTTAAGGAATTAAAGATTCAAGAGATGTTTACTCCAAACTCCAGCGCTGCTGCCATGAATAGGTTTTTGCTAAATAGAAGCCTGTACTTCATTCCAGCTCTCACTCGGAGCCAGATACAAGGCCAGCCAAGTCTTTTGCCCACATCCTTACGCAGGAAACTTAAGTTGCGCTGACACTAAGCGCACTGAACGCATTTGGAGCCCTCGTTGAAAAAGCCACATGTGTGAGTGAGCCACTGCGGAGTAGCCAAGAGTGCAAGCTGTTGGCCAGCTGACGAGGCTGAATTCAGACATCGTAATGATCCCGTCCAATTTAACAGTGTTCATGTGGGATTCATGTGTGAGGGAATTAAAAGTGCTGCTTCTACGCATCCGTTCTTTACTACACCCCAGAAAAAAAGAAGGAAGAGGTTGTATAAGAGGAGTTGAAAGAAAATCAATATGAGACTTTTGCTCTTTTGTCTAATGCCGGCTTAGGCCTCTCTGAAAAAAGGACTCTCACTTCATTTAAATGAAATAAGCTGCCTGATGTGCCTTTTTTTTAAAAAAGCCTGTGAACATTTTATTAGACGTCTGACCTGATGTGGAAAATATGTCACAGGTAAAAAACCTTTTTTTTTAATGATGAAAAGTGCAGCGCAGTGTGTTTGAAACCAACAGTAATGTGTTCCAGAAGCCGACTGGTTTTTTGGGGGTTTTTTTTAAGATTTATTGTTGGGGCTTTTTGTGCCTTTATTGTAGAGATAGGTAAGGGATAGAGTTGGAAATCAGGGAGAGAGAGTCGGGAAGAATATATGTAATTTTGAATGTGTTCAAAACAGATTCAGGCAGCAGCAGCTCTTCTTCTCTACCATTAAAAAATCCTGTTTCTTGGAGGTCACAGTGACAACACGTTGCCTGTTTTTGAAGAAGTCTGTGTTGTGATTGGCTTTCTTGCTTTTCGCTGTTGCATACAGGAAGCTCGCTATCCCCGACGGCGCTGTCTGCCTCCTCGCACTTCTCACTTCTCATAGGAACTGCGTGCTCCCAAAAAACCACTCATCTGCTAAATGAGTTTCCTTCTGCTCCCGTCTGGTACGCTTTGCTGCCTGGAACGCCACTGTTTAATTGGCCCCCCTTCCTCCTCCCAACAACCCCTCGGTGTCTTTGGAGGGCTGTAAAGTAGTCCCACTCTTGAGTGAAGGTCAAAAGGTCAAGCAGTGTGTGAGTGTGTTTTGTGTGAGAGATCTTAATTACTCATGTTAGTTTAGTAAATAGAGTGAGGTGAGACTAGTCAAGAAGTACTGAAGGTTCTGTTGTGTGTGTGTTCTTATAACCTGCCTCAGTGTGTGTGTGTGTCTGTGTGCATGTGTGTGTGTGTGTGTGTGTTGGATTGTAGCCTGGATGGACCCCCACCTGCTCGGCCTCTCCCACCTCCCTTGCTCTGCCTTTGAACCCTATCAAAAAAATTAATTGGCAAACGGCGGGTGTTGGGTTCCGGCCTGCAGCCCAGGTGGCTGATGGGATTGCCAGATTTGGAGCCACTGATTGATGACAGCAGGGTCCTTAGATGAGCAGAGTCTAAACTATACGTTCCTCCTGGTCTCCTTCATTTTTTTTTTTTTTCTGTTTTACTGGGCCTGGATCTCTGACCGGCTCGCTTCTGGTAATGCAATGAGAGTCAAGGTCAAGGAAGACGGAGGATTTATCCGTCATAAAAACAAGCCACGGGAAAAGAGATAAGAGCCCGTCATGAACTTGGCCTCGTGTTATTGAGTATGTCTGAAACTTATGGCAAATCGCTGCTAAGTACAGATCTATGCAGCCATAAACATTTATGCACAACGTCTGTTAAAGAAGAAGAGACTGAAATATTTACTTCAGCACTTTGACTAGCAGTGTGCAACAACGTCGACGTACTGCAAACATTAACACTTACAGAAACCTGCAATAGTGATTATGGTCATCTTTTAATTTGGCAAGACGAATACATGCACTATTCAAAACACACTTTCTCAATGTAAATCACAATGAGTCCCAATGTCTTAACAAGAGGTCTCCATCTCATAGGTGATGTTCATTTAACCAGCCGTTTCTAAATCTTTGAATGTGGAACATGTGGAACACAAAATCTATATTCAGTGCTCAGCAATGTGCAACTTAAACCTTGATAATATAGATCCTCCTGGCGGTGTGTGTACGTGGGTCATATCTATGTAATGGTCATGGAGAGGCCACAAGGCCACCGGCACCCCGACATTAAAAAATGTTTTAAGCAAGTTTGTTGTCAACAAAAATGCTATCAAGAAATACATGATCTCCTTACAGTCAGCAGAGAGTTGATTATTTGAACATTCATTACACACATAGAAGTTCAATATTCCTTCACTCCGTTAGCTGCTACATTTGAGTATTTTCATTACCAAATGGTATTTGTTTTGTTTATTAGGATCCCCATATTTCCTGGGGTCCGCAACAACCATTACATTGTGACTGTGTCGTCTTACAACTTAAAAACCAACATAACGCTCATTAACATACACAACATACAGCTTACATCCTAACACATAACATTGCAGTACTAACAGACGTGACAAAACATGAACACACTGAACACAGTGACTATGGTGGTTAGCAAAACTAGCTAAAGCTAACTGTGTCAGCGTTTTGTAACTTTACATAAGATGTTTATGTGTCCTTCCTTTTTTTAGAAAACGGCTGATTGCTATAACTGGAGAATATACTAATGAGAGCTGAGTGTTGACCCCAATAATGAACTTTGAACACTCAAAGACTCACTTAATCCAAGGGTCTAAGGGGTGAGGTTGTGATATGATGCACAGGTTGTTAATCCCCCCCTGAAGCATCTGTGACATCCCGACTTTAAGCTTTTCAGGACTGACTCGATTTGACGTGAAGCGAGACAAAACCAGGTCATCATAATCTGTGGGATTTTCACGACTGTGTATCACTACATCAGTAAACAAGATTATGTTGCCCTGTGCTGGCGTAGAGCAGTTTTAAACACGGAGCAGCAAATGCACAAAAAAAAAAGCCGAGGGATGCCAGTCATTTTCCCCTGAAAACTCTTTTTCAAAGGAGGGCATGCTGTCATAGGGGCAAAGATGCTAAGCAGCTCCGAGCAGCTCGACAACAGGGGAGTTTAACTTTATGCAAATGTCCTTAAAAATAGCGCTATGTGTTCCACAGAAGGCTGAGAAAAATGCTGAGGAGAGGTGGAATAAGTCACTGATGTGCTAAGAAGATATTTCTTAAAGCTACGGATGAATGCAATACTCATTCGATTCTTATCTTTCAACACTCCTGCATGGATACAGTGTGTGTAAAATATAGTTTGTCATGTAAGCCCCATTGTTCCCCAATGCAGTAAACGTGTCAATATGCAGAAACAGCGACAGCTTAATGCAACTCCTCTTTCCGTAAGCCGTACCATTGTCCTGTGAGATCAAAAAAGCATCCCACAAACATCAGACATAGCTGAAAGAGTCTCTTGTAGCTTTAGCTCTTAACCAGCTGTAACCAGAGCTGCATCTTTTCTGAACAGCACTATCTTTTTGATGTTGCTTTTTTCTCTTTGGCAGAAGACAGCGAGTGAGACAGTCGCCTGATCTCTTATTGTCCCTCGCACAAACATAAATGTCAAGCTCTGTCATCGGCTTCTTTCACTTGTCATATCACATTCAGTCGTCCTCTCCTATTCCAAAAGACTCGCTATAGCTATCACCATGTGTTATGGCGCTTGTACTTGTCTGAGGTAACAGGGGATCTATTAGTTGCATTTATAGAGGAACACTATAGCCCGCAAAAAGTTCAAAGAGTGAGAGCGAGTCCGACTAGTGCATCACCATTTGTCCCCCTGCTGTGAATGGTGAATGGTGTGACCACCTGACCCCTTCTTAACAGCTAAACAAATCATATTATTTTATCACAGATTAAGTGATTTAGAGGCATTTTAAAATACACTGAGTGCTCTAAGGAAGTGCTTAAATCTCTATTATACCATGTGTTTTCTAAATTTTCTAAATTTGTCAAAACATGTGAAATAATGACCGATAAGTGCCATTTATCTTTACTTCAGTCCAATGCAATCTGAGTTTTTTAAAGTACATTTTGAGAGTTTAGCGTTGTGTTAAGATATATTTGTGTTCAAAATATTTTCTTATATTTTCTTCTTTCAAGATGCTGACAATACTTTTATCAAATTCTGCAAACAAATGTATTCTATTCTGAAAGCAGATTTAAATAATGTTACTGAACATTTACTAATTTAAAGAAGACAAAAAATGTAAACCTTAATAACAAACATAAATGACTTAATAAATGCAAATTCTTTTGCAGTGTGTTTAATATAATTGATGAGGTTTTCTCTCTGTTTTTTTTCCATCTGGTCCATTGGTTGTAACCCTTGTACATATTTTTTTCTTCTTCCAAGCTTGATCCAAAGGCAGCTGGACTTGGTTGAAGATCTTGTAGAAGTTTCACCTCTCCTCCTCCTCTGAGAAATCCTTTCGGAGATCTTCATCCAAGTCCAGCTGTCTTTGGATCAAGCTTTGAATTTACCATGACCTGGATGATTGAAAACCTCGTACACAGATTTGAATGAATGAATGAATGAAAGAAATATATATAGACATATAATGAAACATATATATCCCTACCTCTTTCTTCTTCCTCCTCTTCTTGATTTGTGACCTACTGCATGGTGTTTTTGAATCCACAAGCCTTTCCTTCATTGAGTGTCTCCGTGGATAAGTCACCATGAAAGGGTTTCCTTCATGCTGGACGACTAGGTTGTTTGATCTGGATAAATGTCCTGCCATGTGATCGACAATCGGATTTCCTGTCCAATAAGGCTGCTTTGATGCTTGTTGTCAGGATGCTCTGTCTGAGAACTTGACTTGATTTCAGTTCAGCGAGTTCAGCAAATCACATTCAACCCACTAGTTAGTTCTTTTTTTTACTTCGAGTCATTAGAGCCAGAACCCATTGGAATAATCTTTCAGGAAAAATAAATTAAGTTTGGTTTTCTGCCGAGAAACTCAATCAATTTGAAACAGTAAACGCCGATGTTGACTCCACAATTGTCTTCTTCCCCTCAGGGCCCCAATGCTCTGGTGACGTACACCATCATCAGCGGGGCAGACGACAGCTTTCGGATCGACCCTGAATCCGGGGATCTGATCGCCACCAAGAAGCTGGACCGCGAGCGCCGTTCAAAATATTCCCTCCTGGTGCGAGCAGACGACGGAAAACAGTCGTCTGACATGAGACTCAACATCACTGTCAAGGACATCAACGACCACACGCCCAAGTTCTCCCGTGTGACGTATTCCTTCGACATCCCAGAAGACATGGCGTCGGGTAAGGACTCAAACTGAAACCATGGACTGTTTGGAAAAGTACATGAAGCCACAAGTGTCTGAAAAGTGTAGAAATGGCCTAAACTTGCATTTTCTCTAATTGTCAGCAGAGGGCATTTCCAAAAAGATGTTTGCAAAAAGAAATCTGCCTGTGTAAAAAAATTACCCTCCTTCTTATTTGATTTTTTTGTCTCATGAATATTTTATCTTATATTTTATGACCTCTGCTAGTTTCCCCTCCTCTTCAGTACAACACAATGTTTATTACTTAAAGGCTTTATAAGCGATTTTTTGATCCAGCAGATGTCGCCCTTAAGCTCCAGCGTGAAACCAAAACAACTTGCACTGTATTGTTGTGTTAGCATGCTAATGCTAGTGATCTTTATTATGCTGGTATCTTCACACTGCATGTAAATTTACCTGAAATGAGCGTGATCTAGAAACACAGTTAAGCAGTGAGTACAGTATGTTATTCTTCTTTTCTCTAGTCCCTCAATTAAACAACTTTTATACGTGAGGGGAGGAGTCAGCCGGCCGTCCCGGCGATGTAAACAAAGTGAAGATAGGACTCTGAAAACTCTGAAAGCATCACAGACAGTGGGACTCGGGTGTTACACCCATTGTAGACAGTCATGACTCACAGAGTTATTTTCAGAGGATATACTTGATTTATATTATATTTAAGTGTGAAAAATCACATATAAAGCCTTTAAGTTACATTTAGAGTAAAACAGGCAATAAAGCAGGGTCTGTTTTATGTCTTGTTTAGCATTTGCAAGCAACAAAAATAAAGTGGGCTGTTGCCAACCAAAAGTGACATCTTATTTAACAATACAGTTCCCACGAGTCACTGATGCATTTTGTTAACCAAGCTAGCATAGTGTCTCCTAAAATCTGACCTAAAAACCAAGATGGCGACAGTCAAAAGGCCAAACTCCATGATAGAAAACAGCGGTCCAAAACCAAGTGATGGCTTTCCTGTAGCTACGTCCACTTCTTATAAGCAGTCTGCAGCTGATACACACTGAATTGCATTGAATTTGGACATAAGGTCGATGATTTTCGACTCAGGCAGGCAGTATTTCATTTTCTGCCAAAAGTCGTAGACTGAACGTAGACGTCTTCTGTTCAGGTCATTTAAAACCTCAAATTATTAGGAGACATTTTCTTGAAAGCATATATTTTCTTACTTTCGTAGTTCTCCAAAATCCTCTGTATCTTCCTTAAGGGGAACATTTTAGCTCTTAAAAGGTCAGAAGGACCGTAACTGATATGTGATTTATATGGAAATCTATCAGCACCTTCAGAATTTACAACTGTACTGACAGCTGTCTGGCTCAGCTGCTTTCTCTTTGAACCACAAAGAAAAGAGTCGGATAAGTTTGTGAGAAAAAAAGAAGAGGATGTTGTTATGATCGTGTCAAAACAAACAACTATGAGATGTTTTCTCAGTTCTAGTGAAATATTTATTGATTGTTTAATAGTTAACACACCAATGATTGAAGCAGTTGTGGTTCCAAAACAATACAGGCCTCTTGTTTTTTTTAGTAACTGGAGGAGTGATCATTGGCTCACTGGTATTAATGAACAGCCATAATAACCCCCTGCAGATATATTAAAGTCATTTTCTTCAATAGGGCTGTAAAATCTAACTTCTCGCCTCTTTCTTACGACCTGTTTGACTCTCACAGGCTCCATCGTGGCGGCAATCCTGGCCAGCGACTCTGACTCAGGGGTGAACGGAGAGGTAACTTATTCACTGGAGGAGGACGACGAGGACGAGACGTTCCTCCTGAACCCGGTGACGGGAGTCTTCAACGTGACGCGCCCGCTGGACTACGAAACCCAACGGTACTATATCCTGACGGCGAGGGCCCAGGATGGAGGGGGGCAGGCCAGCACAGTCAGAGTGTATTTCAACGTCCTGGATGTGAACGACAACGCCCCGGTTTTCAACACCAGCGTGTACAGCACGTCGGTCTCCGAGAGCCTGCCACCTGGATCCAGTGTTGTCACTGTGGAAGCCAGCGATGCTGATGATGGTACGTTCATGTGTTAGAAAATAGAAAATAAGAACTTGAACCAAACTAATTCAAGGTCAATAATAAAACTGATGATGATGAAATTCACCATGCTTAACCCTCATGCATCATTATGGACATTTTTGTCCATTTGGTTGAATGTTTCCTCTTCATCTGGTCATCATTTTGTCCGTGTTAGTGCATATGTCACCATTTTTTGTAAGAAAGTCTCTCTTGACAAATTTGGAATGCACATTTTTTTTTTTTTTAATAGATCAATAGAACACTGTGACACATGTTTACTACCCTCTTGAGTCACTAAGGACAAAAATGTTCACTTACAAAAAATTGTTATAAAAATAGAACAGATTGATATTTTTTTCTACTTTTTTCTGCATACATCTCTTAAACAACTTCAGCCCTGCTCAAAACTACCAAACATTCAATCATTTTCTAGGAATTGAACCCTTTAAATGCCAGAATCTTGTAATCAAACTGGCATTTAAAGGGTTAAATTCCTGATAATTACTCAATATTTTATATTTTTGAGCCGGGCTGAAGTTGTCTAAGAGATTTATGCACAAAAAAAGAAAAGAAAATATCAATCTGTTCTATTTTTATAGCAGTTTTTTGGCATGGACATTTTTGTCCTTAGTGACTTAAGAGGGTAGTATATGAAACTGATGCCTGAGGGTTAATAAAAATTACATAATTAAATATTTAAATATTTATTTTAATAATAATTTGTCGAACAAAGTCACAAAACAACATACATCGACTCCATACAAGATATGCGATGACCTCATCTAAACCATTGATAAAACATCAAGTATATTAGGTAACGTTTGGCGAGACTGACAGCTCCAGTTTAGATTTAATACTGCAAGAAAAACATGTCAGGAGACTAATTCAATATAAAGATGTGGTTAAATCCAGGTTAACCCTTGTCAACTCTCTTACAGATGTCTGTTTATTTAATGAAAACTGCTCTGTAAGAATGTTTGAAGCAGTGCTGTTTTTTTTTTTAAATGCTCTATAAATCAAATGTGAGTCAGCCGTAGTAGCTTAATTTAAGGTAGCCCTGTCATTTTGTTATGATTCTGTTGGTTTCATGGAGGCTCCCAAACCTACATTTTATTTTCATTTCTATCTCGCGTCATGTATGCATGACTGGATGAAATCTTCACCGTGTGAATAAGTGGGCTTGAGTTATTTCTGCGTCCTCAGGTGGTTGGTTTCATGTTTTTTGAAGTGCCGTGTGGTATTTGAAAAACGGTCGCCGTTACTCTCCTCCGCTGTAATTACCGTTTCAGGCAGGCCTAATGTGGTTATTGTGACCTACATTCCTGGGAAAATACGCTGCCTCGTTCTCAACCCCCGAGTCTGGCTTCTTTCTCCACCGTCCACATAATCTGGCCGCGTCATCCTCTCAGATATAAAGTTGCCGCTCTCCACTGTCAAAACAAAACACAGCCATTGTTAGCACTTCCCAAGCCCTGACCCCCGACCCCCAAGACTTTGTCTCCAGACGGCCTGGCCCAAACTGGGATGGAAGTAGCACTCAAGCTTTTGATAAGGGATTACTTGTGTACTGTAAATACACGCTGGAGTGTGGGAAGGTGCAGGCGCTTTCCACATGAATACCCCGTTGAGTTGAATTACAGACGCTCAATTTAAGCTCATTTGAACCCCCAGTTCCAGCGGAGTGCTTGCAGATTAGGCCAGATTTCAAGGTTAGATAGTTTACTGCATCCATCCAGCCTGTCACACTGTAGTTATCTCATTCAAATAAATGTTTTTAACCCTGAGGGATTTTCCACAGTGGCACCAAGCACTATCAGTTTAGGAAGTGGTTTGCAGTGCTGATAACAATCAGTCATGTTGCATGAATAGATCGTCAACTTGGAGGACGAGAGCAGCGGCCCTGCGCTCTCACTGTTGCACATGCACAATTTGTGGAAATGGATGCTGATAACTCATATACATGCCCAATTCAAACACGTACAGAACATTTAACAATCACATCTTGAACAATGGGTGCTAACATTCAACCTCTAGTGTCTGTAAGTTATCTTTTGTAATTCAAGGTCGTTTGGAGCAGATTCATTTATTTTTGGAAAAAAACTCAAGATAAAATATATCCTAAGCCACAGCCCATGTGTACCAAATAGAAGATGTAACAAAAGAGAGCCTTCAGCTGAATCCTACTCCACCACCACCATCAGATTCCTACTATTTATTTTCCTTACTCAAAGTTTGGTACTAGGTTTTGTAGCCTTTCCATTTGGGGAAAAAAGCACATCTAACATGGGAGACTAATTGCATGTAATGTGTTGTATAGTACCTTTTTGTATGAATCACAATGGACTGACTTTATTGGTGACAATACTATGTTTACATTCCTCAATCAATGAAATTACATTTGTACTATCTCTTTGAC
This sequence comes from Labrus bergylta, assembly GCF_963930695.1. NCBI lineage: Eukaryota > Metazoa > Chordata > Actinopteri > Labriformes > Labridae > Labrus > Labrus bergylta. The sequence continues at coordinate 26,042,211 of NC_089203.1, read as the reverse complement.
ATTTGGAACTTACCAAGAGGTGTAGTTGCCCAGCATGGCTTTAAAAGGACACCTCAAAAGAAATTGAACCCTAGATGTTGTTATTCTGATTCCCTCTATGTGTGTCTTTCAGGCCCAAATGCCCAGCTCCTGTACAGGATTGCATCTGGTGATCCCCAGGGTCACTTTGTAATCACCGAGGAAGGAAAGCTCCAAACAAAGAAGGCATTGGACAGGGAAACTCAATCCTTCTACAACCTGGTGATAACAGTGAATGACCTGGCGCCTCCTCCCATGACCCGCTTCACCAGCACGGCCCAAGTGTCGGTCATCCTGCTGGACGTCAACGACTGTCCGCCGACCTTCACCTCTCAGAAGATGACCTACATCCAAGAAAACACCCCGGTAGACACTGTCATATTCAACGCCAAGGCCGCGGACGCCGACAGTGGACCCAACAGCTACGTCGAGTACTCCCTCAGAGGACCTTTTGGGAACAAATTCAGCATCGGGACGATCGATGGAGACGTCAGGCTGGTCGGGGAACTCGACCGCGAGGAGCTTTCCAACTACACCCTCACAGTCGTCGCTACGGACAAAGGTGAACCGCCTCTGTCTTCAACAATGGACGTGACCATGATGGTCCTGGACGTCAACGACAACACCCCAAGCTTTTCGCAGAACATCTACGACATCGAGATTGAGGAGAACACCTTGACTGGAACGGATATCATCCAGGTGTACGCCAGCGACGCAGACGTGGGAACCAACGGGCAGATTCGGTTTTCCATCTCCGGAGGCAACACAAATTCTGATTTCCGGATCGATTTGGTCACGGGGGTGATTTCAGTGGCCAAGCAGCTGGACCGCGAGGCCCGCTCGTCCTACTCTCTGGTGGTCCAAGCTGCCGATCGAGGCAGCAGCCCGAGGGTGGACCAGGCAACGGTCAACATCGTTCTGCTGGACGTAAACGACCGCTCGCCGGAGTTCGAGCTCTCTCCCTACACGGTTAACGTTCGGGAGAACATGGAGAACTTACCCAAAAACATTCTGCAGGTCAGTGTGTTTGTTTTTTCTCTCTTGTCAACACATTCAATGAAATTTAAAGCACTTTGAACGACATTAACATTCACAGACAGACAAGGACTTCCTGAGTGAAAAGAAGGCAGTGTTTTTGAATGACAGTTCTAAGAGCTTCAATAAGCTAATGCCTTAACAGAATTTGTAGCACTAACTTAATAAGTGCAGGTACGTGAGCTGTGTCAGGGAACTAAACTGTTCACGGTGGTCTTATTTTAGTTAAATGCCATGAAAAATAGCTGACTTAAATTATACAGAAATGATATATGACTGCAATTTGCTCTGCACAATTAAGCCTTTATAGGTTTCCAATGAAATATGAAACTTAGCTAAATTGCATGACGAGGCAATTAACATCCAAAACCACCCTGATGAGTAAATGACCCATATAAAGCTAAATGGATGGAGAATGACTTATTTTAAGTGACAGCTCAATTTCTTTAGCTGGTGTACCTTCTGAGGAAATGAGGGTACAGTTTAGTGGTGGGAAGGGGTCCAGACGTTGGTGCCACTCAAGAGAACACATCTGTACACTAGCCTGGCCTCGGCTGTCTGCGGAATGCACGGCAGGAAAGGTTTTCGGGAGTCACCAGTTAAGTGTGGTTGTGTATTGCTGCAGCATGAGGGGGGAAAGCAGGCAGGGTTGATAGTTTCATGCTAAGAAACCATTAAATGAACGTCAGTCTTTAATCTCCACAAGAGTTGAGAGAGTAGTAGAGGACACATTTTTTTTGGTTCTGGTTTTCTTTGAGTGGATTTCCTGGGAAAAAGTGATTGGACAAAGTGAATAAGTAATGATCTTCCTTCCCTTGACAATTACCTTCATGGTGCTGCTCTGCACCGTGATGGTGATTAAACCTCAGCTGCTTCAGTGGAAAGACTCAGAGAGGACGGTGGTTGCACTGGTTAACTCAAAGCTATATTTGGTCGTGTCATTCAAGGAACATATTCTTGGAAAAAAAAAGCACAATTTGAAAAGAACCAGGGATAGAAGCAAACTGTAAAATGATGAAATTGTTTGATTTAGCCAACATGGCTCTCAGGGTATCTCACTAGTGTTCCAGCACTGCTCATTCCAGAGATCAACTTTCTAATCAATTCAGTCAATGCACTCATATGTTGGTGGACGATTATGAAGCTCAAAGCACACGTTTGGTGATGAAGATAACTCAGTATATTGACTCAAGATCTGTACTTACACATACTTTTGAGATTAAGTTGTAATGTTTAGTTTGCCAAGATAGTGTTTTATGGCGGTCAAGAAAATTCTCAATCTTTTCACTATCTGGCGAAAACAAATGAACTCTAAATCAAGGGAAACCAGCATTGTTATCGTGAGAAAACTAGATTATCTCCCGAGATAACTAGATTAAATAGTTGAGATCTTGAAAAAACAACCCAAATGTACCTGTTAACGCCGGAAAAAGGTGTAAAATAAAAATATATGCATGCATGTCCTCTTAGGGTTTCTGTGATATTGATAAAATAGTTTATTACTACATTATTATTACCACCAATGCATGAACGCATCAGCACTAATTAAATTATGTAACTGGCTGCCATTTTGAATAATTGTAATTGGTTTAATTTATTTTTTTGCATTGTATTTTTATACTCAACACCAACTGTTGTTCTGTGTCTGAAGAGTGAATACCATACAGTACAATAATGTTTGATAAGAGGAAGTTCAACTCCAAGTTTCTCTTTAAAAACCTTGTTCCTGTGCTTTCCAGGTTGTCGCCAGAGACGACGACCAAGGTGCCAATGGGCAGCTGAGCTACATGCTCAGTGGTGGGAACGATGAGGGCGCGTTCAGCCTGTCGTCCAGCGGTCAGCTCAGCCTGACCCAGACTCTGGATCGCGAGGCTCGGGGGAAATACATCCTGCTGATTACAGCCACCGACTCAGGTGAGACCGCAGAGGAAGCTGTGAGGGCGTCTGATAACACCATGAAATGAATGATGATTTTAATGAAAGCCTTGCATCTAAATTTAGATGTTTATGCCTCACACAACATAGAACTTGTATAACTTTATTATCCATGATTCTTTTTATCGGCTGAAGTCTGTCAAATATTTCCTTACACAGACATTGTTGAATTTCAGCAAAGCTAGAAAGATATTTCACAATCAGCCCACCAAAACAAAGCCCAAAACGAATATTGTTCATAAACCAACAGCAATGTCAACAAACAGCATTTTTGATTTCTGAGAGTGCACATTTCCTTGTTTTTGTGGCACAGTAACCTAAACACTCAGGCAGTTTTTAGCTTGCAAAATAGTGGGTGTTTTTTTTTTTGACCTGTTACCCAGAAGTCATGTCAGCGGGTTCAATTGAACAGCATCCTCTGTTTATTTGGACATGGTGGTAGTGCTTGTTATAGCCAGATAAAAGGTTAACTTGTTATTGCATGGAGGCCGGTTAATGTGCAGTTTAAAGGAGTACATGCGTATCCCCGTTGCAGCCAAATCACATGGTATCCCAGTTAAGTATATGTTTCCCCGAGCTGCTCTGGCACGGCCGTCATGGTCTGAGGGTGGTTCTGTTTCATTCCTACGCTGACCATGTGAGCGTTCATAATGCTGTGTATTTTAAACTGTGCACAGGCAATGGTGAGAATTGGGACAATGTTGCATCTTGTTTTTGACAATGTTGGATGCTTCCACAAAAACACACTTTTGAGGGAATCATTTGCACATTTGTTGGAGAGATTGTACCATTTCTGGTAACTCCATCTTTTGACAATTCAAGTCTAAAAGTAAGCAACAAGATGAATGCATATGTTTTCTTCATGGCTGATTATCTTGCGTCATATAGTTCTCAGAAGTTGGTGCCACATGGACAAAAGTTGCCCACCAAGCGAACATACTAATTAAGATACAATCCCTTTTTGTTCATTTCACAAGGACTCCATATTTAGATCCCTGACAACAACTCCAAAATATTTTGACAGGACAGTTTCAGAACATTGTTGAAGAGAGACAGAAAGAAGGGATTTGGTGGAGGATATCAAAATATCAAAAACCCCATAATCATAGTTCAGGCCAAATTACCCAGAAGCATTTTCTCACATTTTTGAGGCCTCGGCCGAGACGGTGGGGGGAAATGGTTCTCCAATGCGCTCCAATCTGGCAGGAAATGGTGAAGGTGGATGGTGCAGACATGTCTCCGAGGCTGCCGTCTACCATGACCCGCGTGCAACCGCAGACATCCATCTTTAACATGTTGCAGTCTGCCTTTATCTTCTGCAGGCTGCCACATTCGAGTAGCTCTTCTCCAAAACACTGAAGAGTAAAAAAGAAAGTCAGGAGGATTCATCACTGTAAGCCTTCCGTCTGTAAAATAATTATTCTGCCAGACAAGGACTTAAGCTATCTGTTCTTTCTTACTTTCTGGTAACATATGGAAGCCAACTCAAAGTCCTGCAGAAGCCACTGTGCTCTTCAGACACTTCATCATGAGCACAAGAGATAGTGTTGTGTCTTGACAAAAGTGACTTACGATGAGGCAACCTAGCTACTCTTAGAATGACAAATGGATTGATCTCTTCTTATTCAGGCCGTGTATCTGATTGTTGTGTTTTACTGTTCTATTCATTTTCAGTCATTTCTCTGAAGGTAAACTCTTTAATCCCAGCCTGAGATGAGCTTCAGGAGCCTCTCTGCTGCTGCTGTGCAAACTTAAATCTGTCCCTGAAATTAGTGGAAACAAAAGAGCTCACAGGGTGCTGCTGGTTTCTATAATGTCTCTTGGCTCTTGTGAACAGCAGAATTTGGCAAAACTCTCCCCATTATTCTGAAAATCTGAGCACAGCTTTCCCCCCCTTTGAAATGTGGCATCCATACAAGATGCTTAAAGGTGTTTTACAAGGCGTCTCGTTGAGAGCAAAACTCGCAGATCAGACCTGGGATATTTCTCTCTCTCTCTTTTTTTTCCTGCATGTGGAAAGTTGTTTTCAGCCTTTTCTGAGTTAACTAGTTGTGCAGATAGCAGGAGATATTGGCAGCTGCAGGGACGCAGACTGATCTCTATGCCGGGCCAACATCTGGGATCAGCTGCAGGCAAATCAGATTTGTAAAGCCTCTGCTTAGAAATGTTCAAGTTGTGCACACATACGGAAGAATGTGAAACAATTAGATTACCAACAGAACCACACTGTAACACTTTTGCCACTCAGTGTTTATGGAAAAGCTTTAAAAGGGCATCTGTGGTTGAAGAATGTGCTTTTTTATGAATCTGGCAGCTGTTCAGGTGTGGGTTTTTTTTTTTTTTTTTTTTTTTTTTTTTTTTTTTACAGCTGATTAGCATTTAGTATGTGCCAAAAAAGTTTGATAGCATGCTTTCCATTCTCCACACAATCCTCTGATTGTCAGTGTTCAAAAACTAAATGACTATGCATCGTATGGACGTAGAGATTTCATATTTTTTTTTGGTGTCCACTTTACTTTCAAAATAAAATACTGCTGCCAGTTTCAACACGATGGAGGTGTCTTCAGTTAAATGTATTTTTTTCAAAAGCAAAAGCAAATCAAAATGACAAAATTAGACTGGCACATAATCATTATAATAATGGTCTGTAGATAAAAACTACAAGTTCTTTTGGGGTGAAATTTACCCAAAGTGCCCCCAATAAAAGTGCTTATTTTTTACCACTGGCTTGTTAAAGAAGTTTCTTCACAAAAATGCAGGAAAGATCCCTGCAGAAATATACCTTTTTACGTTAAGGTAAGATCCTTTCTTTCAAACTAGAAGCAGCTGTTGTGTACATAAGCAAAAAGCAGTCTTTATGCATCCCAGACAATAGGAGTTTTTAATCTACTACTGCCTTGATTTGTTCTTTTGTTTTTGTGGCTCTCAGCTCATGCTTTAAAAGACTGAAATCAAATCAGCCATACAAAAAAAACAACTAACCAGTCGAGACAGTAGGAGACCAGCAACACCCTGTTGTGGGAGCTGAAATTACTGGGGAGGGGGGGGGGGGGGGGTTTCCACTGAAGCCTGGTGCACTTAAAGTTAATAAGGGCTGTCTTTTCTAATAAAGAATCTCACACCTTCTCAAACATCTCTCTCGATAGAGATCATTTCCCTAGGTTTTATCTACTACAAAGTACTTAGTGGACGTACTTTGGTTGGGCACATGTAACCAGAGGAATTGCTTTGCAGCCTCTTACAGCTCTGCTTCAACTTGGAGTAAGTTCTAAACTCTTTGTACCATTGGTTCCCAACCTGGGGTCCATCCCCCACTGGGTGGGTGCGCCAAAGATCTCAGGGGGTGCACAAGGCTTTGTGTGCTCTGAGGTTGTTAAAATAAGATTTGCACATATTAACAAAAATTATGACAACATGCTAAGTGGAAAGTTTATTCAAAGGACTGTAGATAAAGCTCTAAAATACTCTTTAAAAAAAAGTCAGCCACACTTTTAATTCAGTTTTTTTTATAAAATCAGTGTATCACTTTGTTTTCCTGGTGGTTATTTAGATACACATAGGCCCAGGTTTCAAAGATGTCAGAATCACCCTTTAAGTTAAGGCGATAAACTAGTTGGTCCAACATTTCATGTTCTGTGTTTGAGGTTGTGTCTTTGCGATTGTGTCTGCATCTCTTAGTGTTTTTCAGAGTGTGAGTTTGAGCATTTGGTTGCCTCTGTGTTTGTGTTTGTGTTTGTGTTTGTGTTTGTGTGAGTGTGCGTGTGGGGGTGAGAGCTTCCTCGAGGCACATTGACATGCACTGTGTTTTGGTCACATTTATTAAAGAGAAGGCACAGTAAATCCCTTGGTCCATGCCTATTATGGCAGATACAGACCGCACAGAAATCCCACGTCTTTCACATGGCTCCAGCCCCATCGCTCCATAGCGCTACACAGTGTTTGTATATGGCCTTTTGGCTGGGGGGGGGGGGGGGGGGGCTAAACGACGGCTTAACAGATAAAGAATTTTAATGACCCTGCCTATTTAAAAGCAGGATCTTTTATTCTCTTAAATGGCTCCCATGAATCTGGAGTATAAAGTCTTCTTGAGTTTTCCTCCCATTGACTTGATTGGTTAAATGAGGATCTGTCAATCTCCTGACTGTTGCAGGTTTTGAACAAGAATAAAAAAAACTCTAAGCATATATCTGTCCATTTGTGGCACAAAGAGGAAAAACAGAAATGAAAAGAGCAAAATAAGTCGTGACAAACACTGATAAGGTGGTGTTAGAACCTGACGAGCCATTGCTTGATCACTGTCCAACACTTTGCTCACTAAATCTTTAATGGGGTCCATTGCTCGGAGGTTTCAGCCAGTATGCAGTCTAGTGGCAACACAAGTCTCGGCCAAATAAAATATCAGGTTCCTCAAATGAACTTTAACAGAGCAGTAACATTCTGGATCAGCTCTTAAAAAACTTTGCAGTAACAATGCGGTCTCATGGAGTTTTTTTTTTAGTTTTTTTTTTTTTTTTTTTTACTTATCGCCCATTTTTCTCCTTTTCCACTCTCTGCCTGGCACACTTTAACAACTGCTGGATGTGAGTGTTTGTGTAAATAGCTTCGGTAAGTCGTGTGTTTAAAAAAAAAAAAAACATTTTTGTTTTTTGTGTGGGTTGGAAGATTAGTGCTTTAGCCTGGCATCATCAGCATTTTAAATGCTTATTCGCTCTGATTCCCCTGGTTAGCAAAAGTAAACACTCTTAGATTTGATCACAACTAGCTGTTTCTGTTCATGGCTTTACTCACTGCATGAGCATTGTGTGTGTGTGTGTGTGTGTGTGTGTGTGTGTGTGTGTGTGTGTGTGTGTGTGTGTGTGTGTGTGTGTGTGTGTGTGTGTGTGTGTGTGTGTGTGTGTGTGTGTGTGTGTGTGTGTGTGTGTGTGTGTGAATAAATCCACATTTGGACTCCTACACACATTTTTTAAACGTATTCTCAAATTGGCACATCCCGTGTATGACTATTAGAGAGCTGTATTATTAGAAAGGTACACTGCCAGTGTGTGTTTTTTCTAGATTTAACTCTGGTTATGATCTGTTGGTGCAGCTGTGACACCATAAAATTGGTTTTAAAAAAAAAGGCCCAAAACAGGCCGCAGATGCACTGCTAAAGATTTTCAACACAACAGCAACTAACAGCATCATTGCAATAAAAAGACAAAAGATAAATCAATTAAAGGGGAAATCCACTTGTACAGTGTTTTTGAACATTTATTTGGGTAACCTGAGTCTACTGACCCACAAAATGTGAAATAAACCCATCCAGTCGTTTGTTTGTGGTCTGCATAAGTCTTACAAACAACACAGAGAAAAATGCTCTGTTTCAAAATTTCTCTCCTTGTGATGTCACAGTGGGATTCTGGTAAAAAAAAAAAAAAAAAAATCGCCTCTCCTCACCTTGTATGTAAATTTTTGAGCAGGTCGGCCATTTTTATTCTCTCTACAGAGGAGTGATGTCTACGGGGAAAACTCAGGAGGGGGCTCATTGCATTTAAAGAGACACACACACCAAAACGGAGCGTTCTGAGAGAGCTGGTTTATACAGGGTCACAAACCTCCTCTGGTGCATGACTCATGTTATATTTTGACCAACACAGCACAGATGTTTCATTTAGACCACAGGGGGACTGTTTGAAAAGGTGGAGAAGGGGGATAATATGTCCTCTTTAAATTGAATGTGTATTCACTCTGTTTCTCTAAGTCAGCACATTTGAATATAATGCATGTGTATTTAAGTTTCATTCACTCCCAAACACTTCTCCAAAGTCGTATTTCAAAATGAATGCAGTGAGTGTATGAACATTATAGAGCTGTATTATGAGGACCTTACACTGCCAATGTGTGTTTTCCAACTTTAACTCTGGTTATGATCTGTCGGTGCTGCTGTGACACCATCGAATGGAAAACAGTCCCCAAATGGTCCACAGATGCACCGCTAAATAGAGATTTCCAAATATTCAACACAACAGCAAATAAAAAGCACCATTGTAATAAAAACACAAAAGGCAAATCACTTTATTAAATTTCACCACAGGCCCTAAAAATTTGAGAAAAAGCAGCACTTTGCATCTGTCTGATGTGCTTTCCTGCCTGCATGCAGACCGCAAACCCTATCCGTTAACATATGGGGAAGAAATTATGCGAAAAGCATTCAGACGCGGCACTCCATAAATAACCGACGAGCTGTGTAACATTTGAGGTCTAATTTGACAAATGCCTGTGAGATTTTTCAGTATTATTAGGAATATTCTTTTCCCCCTTTGCACTGGCTGCAGTGTTCTGCAGAGATATCTCTTTCACTCTCCCGCTTGTTAACTGTGAGAAAAACCTGTGTTTACTCTGTTATGTTTGGCACACTGTGTAGAGGGGGACAGCTCGCACACCCTGCACTCGGCTCCTCCGACACCATTCATGGGTGCTGGACGGGGTCGCATTAAAAGAAGCTTTGTCGCAAAGCAACAGGTTCTCAGAGGCGGAAAAATGTCAATTTTGCCTCGATGGCGGCCAACTCTCTCTCTCTCCCTCTCTTGAGTAATGATGTGTTTTATTTACGCTGTCCCTTAAGAGCACAATCTCAGCACAGTCTATAAAGTGTAATTAAGCATTTAGCGCTTAAGCTTCAGGCTACATACGGGGCTTGTCTCATAAATTTACACATTCATCCGTCTTCTCTAAATCAACCTGTCCTGGAACATCACACTTTAATGAACCTGCTTGTTTGGACATCCCAGCGCTGTTCTTCTCTGCCCCTGAATATTGATAAAAAAACATCAGTGAATATATACCAAAGGAAGAGATTATCTCTTGTGCCAGCAGAGACACTCAAACCAGCTTCTTAGCGCAGCTTAGGCTGTGAAACTCAGGGCAACTCACACAGCCTTTTCCCAGGAGGAGGGTGCTAGTGGTCCCCCCCCCCCCCCGTGCGCCTCGCTCTCCCAGCAGTGTGCACCCTGCAACGATCAAACAACAGATAACCTAATCGTCATTAACATATGTATTTGTTTCCCACTCCGGTTCAGGAAGTTCAGGGAAGTACGGCTGCTGCACCTTCTTGGAGGTTAATGTGATTTTGTCTGCTGGTAATGTACACTAATAAGGTGCTTAGACCCTGCCATATGCTAATGCTAGACAATACTTTCTGGGGCTGAGAGGCTTATAGAGGACACTGTCTGCAGGGTGGAGGAAGAGGCAACAGATGGTCAGCAGGTCTGTTTTAGTCTCCGGGTACCTGAAAAGCTTGTTATTTTGGACACCACTTCTTCTTCTTCAGGTTTACTTCGATCACGATCCAAACCCCCGCAACGAAGATCTGAGCTTTCGATTCTGCAATGACATATTAGCAGAGAGAGAGAGAGAGTTGAATGTCACTCCCGCCGCCGCAGCTTTAACATGCACTTTAAAGTTCTCCAGGATTAATGTGAAATATCAAAACACACCGCTCTGTTTTGCTTGTCACTGCCCCAGCTGGGTCATTCCCAGATTTTGAAGGGGGGGGGGGGGGGGGGGGGGGAATGTGCTGCATTTAATTAAATGGTAATGGAAGTTTCTAGATTCAATTAAAGCCGGGGGGAGGAATCCTCATGTGGGCCTTGAGCACTTTGAGCCCCCCCCCCCCCCCGACCGATTCAGTTGCTTCGTGTGAAACGGAGATGCACTGACGCCAGCGACTTTTGTAATGACTGCTCAGAGGATGAAAAAAAAAAACAGTTATCTGAATACCATCAGTCTGATGTGATCCCATCGAGAGTACTCCCAGTCTTTGAGTCTTGGAGACAGAGATATGACCAGGACTTAGATCGGACTTATCCCTTACAGCAGTCTTTCCCAAACTTAAGACTGCCGCGGCCCGCTTTGAAATACAAAATTACTCCGGGGCCCGTTATAAAAAAAAATGTATGACTACATCTATAACTTTCAGTTAGGGTAAATTATCAGACATGACAACATGATATTATGGCAAGATAGACACAAAAGTTTAATAAACATTATGTCCATGAATCATGACACTCCTTAATAATCACTTAAAGGGTTGACTCATGGTAAATCACCATTATTGTGATATTTCTTTTATTTTTAAAATTGGTGGAGGGCTTTTCGCAGCCCACCAGGGGGCCGTGGCCCACACTTTGGGAAGCACTGCCTTACAGTATTCATACCTCTTCATAGCTCAGCGACTCCACTTCAGCTCTCTGAGGCTAAACCTCCTCATGGAAACACAGAACCGCAATGTCCACTATTTTCTTTACTGATTGAGGGAGCATGCTTCTCACAATCCAACACACCCCCCTCCCCCCCATTCCTCATGTGCAATAATAACCCAAATGAATCAAATACACACACACATACACTGCTGGACCTTCAGCACTGAGTGGCATGTTCTTCCAAAACAATTTTCTAGCCACAGTAAAATTGCAAAAGCAGTTCATCTTGATTTTCAGGGGGATGATGTTGATGTGTTCACAGCAGGAAGTACATTTGAACGATGCGAGGTTGTAATCACAAGGAGAGTTACGTCAGGTCATGGCGGTTTGCTTTTCCTGAGTGACTGAAGGTTAACCCTTTGAAATAAGATTATGCTCACAGCAGCAAACTTTGGACAGAGGTGAGGTAGTGCCTTGGTTGCTTTAGCCTGCCAGTAAGTGATCTTTAAAGTAGAGTTAAATATATAACAACAAATGTATACACTTATGTTAAATATACACAAGTAGAGTCCGGGGTTTGTTTTTGTTTCTTCAATGAATTGTTTGACTGTAAATCAATCAATCAATCAATTTTTATTTGTATAGCGTCAACTCCTAACAAGTGTTATCTCGAGACACTTTACAAAAAGCAGGTAAAAGACCTTACTCATTGCTAAATGAACATTTAGTTGTGTAGAACAATTCAATCATGTTAAACAATCTTTGCAGGGCTGGCAGTTTTTCCAAAACTGTCTGCAAGAAACGGTTTAAATTTGCATATTTCACCCATTAATATGAAAATATATACCAAAAAATGTGTCAGTTGTTTTGGGCACCTCCAGGGACAATTGGGATCCCCAGTTTTTAGCACCGTTGTATTGGGGGTCGCAGGCAGAAAAGTTTGGCATCAATTTGAATTGTGTAATGCCTTAGAATGAATTCAAATTGCTTTTCCCTTGTCTGAAAACAGCCTTAATTTGTAAGATACTTTACCATCTGCTGTGTAGACCCTGCACCTCAGAGGCTCTGGTTTCTAGTTTCATTCAGTTTAATAGGAAATAACATGTCATTAGTTTGCTGATAGGTCAAAGGCATATATAAGATGTCAAGTGGATTGTGATTTTTCAAAAGGAACTTTTTGGACCGCAAAGGGAAACAATCGCTCTTGTTGGGCTTAAAGACTGTCAATATTAAACTGAAACAGGCTATTACATTTTAAATAAAAACTTTTCTACCCACACGGCAGGTGAAATGTCCAGTAAAAAAATAAAATGACCGCCACAAACATTAAGTCCTGTAACTGCAAATGTCAGCCTATACAACATGCAAATTAATGTAGTCTCTGGCTTCATGCAGTCTTATGAAAAAAAGTTTAAGATCTGCAAAACCGCTGTAGAAAGAAGAAAAAAAGAATAAAGGGGTCTGGGAAGTGGATCTGCCAATGGAAAAAATACTTTTCTAACCGCAGTGCATGGCAGCAAACGGTAGGCAGCTGACTTCCCGCTGCACATTTCCAACCAGCTCTCTTTTCCATGGCACAATGATGTCATTCGTCATATAGAGCTGGGGCCAGATTGAGCGATGCCAGATTTAGGCATATTTCCTCGCCATATCCACCCCTCCCCACCACCACCACCGCTCGAGGTTTGAGCGTGAGGCTGTAGTCGTCTGAATCATTGACCCTGACACTCTTCCCCTGCACTTTGCCAGAAACCAGCAAAGACCGTGTGGAGGAGATGCTGGCATTTCTCAGCACTCTTGGAGAGCATTCCTCTGTTGTTGAGTCACTCCCTCCAGAAACAAGAAGAAGAAGAAGAAGAAGAAGAAGCTAATGGAGGTTATTTTGTGCAAAAAGAAGTGTTCTGGGTTTGCTTATCTTATTATTGCAGCTACAGTATTCACAGGAAATTTAAGAATCGGAAGCAGACGACATACTCAGCTGCGATCTTGACCCCCCTCTCATTAAGCAGCCGCCGTCTTATGAATCTTGAGAATGTCTCGCCCTCACCTTAACTATTTGAAACAACTGTCATTTACATACATTTGCATACCTGCTAAGATATAGTGTTCCTTGATGACTAAATCTGTCAGCCCACACGATGTAACAAGATAGAGCAGAACTATTATCACGTTGGACAGCAGGTTTGGTTTTGGGGGGGGGGTTTGGGGACAGCTGCCAGGGGGTTATGTGATATCAGTGAGCCCCGGGAGGCAGAAGAAGGCACGTCCTAAAGTTTGAACAGAGCTGTGAGAAGTGATCCACCAAAAAAAAAAGATGTGAGAAACGCTCTGTTTGAACCCACGCTTGTCTGGTAAGGCAGGGTCAGCTCAGGTTCAAAAGCATCAGGGGGGGCGGGCTTGGGAGTACTTTTAGCTCTTCACCGAAGGGGGGGTTGGGGTGTCTTTGCTGTGTGCTTACCAAGGATTAAGTGGGAAATGGTGTCCTGTGATGGTGACAATGGAGGCAATGCAGGTCAATGGTCAAACAATTGGTGGCAGAATACTTTTTTTTGGGTTCTTCCTGAGGCTGTAAACAGGTTGTGACATCACATCCTGTGTGCTCAACACACACACAGAGAGAGAGAGGTCCAGGTCTGTCCTGCTTTCCGCTCTTAGTGAGGAAACAATACGATAGATCTGCAGCTCCAACTGTGCCACAGAGCTCAGTTTGAGATCAGAGAAAAAAGTACAGCGGCTGGCTTGATTTTTCAAAAACTAAATATTTTCTTCACCACTCAGTCGCTTGGTACGAAACCAAATGCGTGTGTGTGTGTTTGCAAAGCCACTTACCTCCCAGCAGAGCCACTTATCAGCCCGCGCAGAAACTTCTTTGATAAACAAAAGTCTTAGCGAGTTGTTGACTTGTCAAACATGCTTTAACCTGGCAAGCGCCGGCGGCTTACAGTGATACAGACACCTGGCTGACTTGGAACGCTCTCACAATTAAGAGGATTGGATAAGAGCTGCACTTATTTGTTGCCATGACAACCCCCCCACCCCCCAAATGATGACTCACTTCGACGTATGACAACCGTGCAGGGCTCAGGCGCAGGGGGAGGGGTTAGAAAGCCGCAAATCAAGTATGATGTTGATTGAGTAATCCTGTGTTGCAGTGTCGTTTGTTTGGGCACTCAGCCACATGTTATGGTGCTTTGATTACATAATCGCCCTGTGATGATACACCATAGACTACATGCTACGTCGACCCGAAACCACCATTTACATGTTCTGCCTGGATTGTGTTTCTGCTGCTGTTAAGACTTTGCATTGGACACCAAATTTGTCCCTGCATGAATCGCCACAGAATTTTTTGAGGGTTTTGTTTGGAAACCGTATTCTCAATGACAAATATTTGTAAAAGGTGGAAATACATGATCACCTCAATCTTCAACAGTGCCTATATTTGGTTGTAAACACAATTTTGTAGAGAAGCCGCTAAAGTCTATCGAGGACATGACTCATTTTGGTAATGAGTCAGTGGAGATCGGTGTCGTTTGCTCTCCGGGCCTCTTTTGGGATAAAACGTTGTTTACCCCGTTACCTCTGTTTGTATCATTTATTTCCCTCCTGGAATTCAACTCTTGTTTATTCTAAAATGTTAGCCACTTCTGTTCTGACCAGAAAAACCTGGACGCATGACAAGCCTCAGGTCAAATATCTTGTTTATTATCATAGAGCCAGGCAGTGAAGTGATGTTACAGTAAACTGTCTCCCTGCCCTCCCCAAAGAAGCTGCGGTGGTCTCTCAACCCCCACAATCAAGTTCAAATTTGTTGATGTTTTTAAGGACATTTCTGTGCCCTCAGCGATGTCACAGTTTGGTGGCAACAACTCCACGGCAGCTGCAAGCGCTGGAAGGGAATATATTCTGTTATGTTCTCCATGACAGTCTGTCAAAGCTAAGGGTGTTCCCAACTACGGATTTGATTTGTCTTTTTTTTTTGCCCTTAATTGATCCATAATATCATGTAATCAAACTGGCATTTAAAGGGTTAAATTCCTGATAATTACTCAATATTTGATCGTTTTGAGCAGGGCTGGAGTTGTTTAAGAGATTTATGCAAAAAAAAGTAGAAAGAAATATTAATCTGTTCTATTTTTATAACAGTTTTTTGTAATTGGACATTCTTGTCCTTAGTGACTTAAGAGGAACCAGCTCTAAAACCAAAACAAACTCATGTTTGACGACACCTCCGCTATTCTGAAGCGTCCGCTCTCCTCCAGCGACACACCTCCAACCCCCCCTCTACTGGCTTTCCCATGAAGGAGTTATGAGTTAGAACGCACCATAATTAAGCACCATTAAGCGCAAGCGGCGGACAAAATCGTCCTGTGCTCAAGCTGCAATTGACTGTGGCCTGCATTGTTGTGTTAGCATGCTAATCTTAGCGCGCTTTGGTTATCTCGTAGCTTCATACTGAACATAAATTGAGCGATCTAAAGACACTTATGTGACATTCAAATAAGCAGTGAGTAAGCTATGTTATTCTTTTCTCTAGTCCTGGACTAAACCAGCTCTATACACAAGGCCGTCTCGTCCATGAAAACATGATGTAAACACGGCTCTGACAACAACACAGCTGGCAGGACTCACTCTTCCCACTCATTGCACACCATCTTTGATACAGTCATTCTTATATTATTGGGGTAATAAGCATATATATAAGCAATACCTAAGTGGTAGATGGAGGATCATTCACTGGATCCCCCAGTCAAAAGGATCCATATTAAATATTTCAGTTACCAGTTTCAGTTATATTAAGATCCTGGACAGAAGTTCCCAGTGCCAGTTAGCTTCTTGTTTCCCTGTAAATACAGTGCGACAGAAAGCAGTCATTTTATCAGCCGTGCTTCATCTCAAGAGGCAGCTGAGGGAAAAGATAAAATCATCTTACTTTCAAATGAGAAGAATTGGCATGAAATATAATGAGCATGTTGGCCTGATTTGATCATATTTAGAAGATAATCCCCGCTGGCTCAGCATATCGTCCCTTCGGCTTCTTTTCTGACCCTCGGCCCCCTCAACACCCTCGTTTCTCAGATTCTCATGTTTTGATTTTTGCTCAGCTCCGCATTAAGAGAGAGTTTTGGTGGCCACCGTCCAAATGTTTTTTATTATCTTTTATTAATCCCGGCCCCCACGGTACGCATTAAGTTCAAGCATCTGATGTTTTCAACAGCTGAGTACACAGGCACAGGAGACACAAGCTCAGGATCGTGTATGTACTCATGTGCTTGTGTTGTGGTCGACACTTTCACATAGATTCCTGCAGAAGGGAACAATGCATGTTAAAGGTGGGAAGAATCCCTCAGCATTTATAAGTCCTTAGGTGTTTTCAGTGTGAGCATATGCAAATGTTTTACATCTCAAAATCATCCAAGCCTTGTTTTTATGTCGGAAATAAAAACCCAAGCAGTTCAGAGCTCCGTTTAAGGAAGGATTATAAAAGGCCAGCTCATGTCTGAACCTTTCTTTCTCTTCAGGTTTTTCTGCATTGCAGCTCGTTTTCATCTGCTATTGATTTAAATCCGTCCCCCCCCCCCCCGCCGGGGCCGCAGCAAGCCCCGTTTCGTCACCCGCTCTTGGAGAAAAAAACAGTCAGATTTTTGCTGAAAATAGCACTTCTCCTCGCTCAAATTCCACAGACTAACTCTCTCAGTGCCGCGCACCTTAAAATAGATACCTCGCTGTGGAAATTAAATCTGTGAGTGTCCCAAGAACCCCAGGAAGGACGCCTGAAAGATTTGGTTTCAGAGACATTGAGCCCTTTTGATGTGTTCTGTACTGGTGTGTGTGTGTGTGTGTGTTGATGGAAACCCAAACTGATGGTCAGAGAAATTAGCTTGACTGAAATGCAGCAGGAATATTATGGCTGAGCTGTCACAGGAGTATAAATTGGTTCAGTGTGGATATGCTGCAAATGGCAAGTCATGTACAATAACTGAAATAACACAGAAAAGCTGCTGGGTCCCCTTCACCAGCTCACCGTGGAACAATGACGAGTTGAGTCATGTGAATGGAAAATCTAATAAGTCTCTTTGGCCACTGAGGAAGCCTCTCCTTCACACCGCAAACAGCTTCTGACACTCACACTTTTTTTTCTTTTCTGTGTCCTCTTTTTGATCCGCAGGTTCTCCGTCGCTGAGCGGAACAGGAACAGTCACGGTTCTGGTGAACGATGTGAACGATAACATCCCGGTTTTCACCTCCTCCACCTTCCACACCACCATCACGGAGGACGCTCCGACAGGGACGGATGTTCTGTTGGTCAGCAGCTCGGACGCAGATGTGGGCGTCAATGGTGTTATAAGGTAAGAATGTGCCTTGATGCTACGGTTTTGCTTCGCTTATGATTAATTCCATCTTTTTGATTTTAAAATTTGAGAAACAAAGTTATCCAAAAGTTACTCATGTTTGACGATTTGTCATCACTTGGTTTAACCAACTTAAATGTCTTTTTTTGTTGTTGTTTTTGTGGAGGGGCCTAGTATTAAACTTACATAAAATAAATGATCCCGGCCGTAGTGAAACTTGGGACATTGTAGTTTATAACCCCCCGGCCTCCATGCTGTCTGCATCCAAAGGAGAATAAAAACCCTCGACTTGAGTCTTTCTTTTTGATTTATTTTGGGCTTTTCATGCCTTCATTTTAGAGACAGGACAGTGGACATAGTCAGAAACCAGGAAGACAGAGAGAGAGAGAGAGAGAGAGCTGGTAATGACATGCGGAAAAAAACGAGCCACAGGTCGGGCTTGAACCTGGGCCAAAGCCTCCGCACATGGGGCATGCCGAGTAAACGCTGGGCCATCTAATCTTGTTTTTTAAATGATCCTTTTTAAAAAAGAGACTTGTTTGATATACCGGGGCCTCATCTTAAAAATCATTTAAAAACACAAATATTTATTCAGATTGCTTGTGCGGAAAACACCAAAGATAAACATTTTGGAATACATTAAGTATTTTTTTCATACTGCAATTAAATCAAATTTCACATTCATGACAAAAGTTAAAGAGTCGCTGTAGAAAAGAAAGAAAAAGCTAAACAAAAACAAATGACTGAAATGACCAAAATTTTAATTATTTTCTTTCAGAAATAAAAGATCATTTGCAATGAAAATGCATTTGATTTTTTTAATTTTCTATAAAATCAAAGTAATGCAGGGACAAAATCATTTGTGTGCAGAATCATAAAACAGGTTATTCTTTAGGATCCAAAACACCTCCATGATGCTCAGTACACTTCCTGTAACCTCTGTGAGTAATCAGGTCAGTTTGAAGTTTGCCTTGATTCCCTGATGTGAATGAAACCCTGTCAGAGCCGGACAGGACTGGGTCTTGGCTTTCTTCTTCACGCCTTTAGTGAAACGTTTTACCTCATCACCAGCTCTGTGAAATTCCAGGCCGATGTTGCAATTGTAAACAGAAGTTTAGGAGTGATTACCAAGTTTTAGTCTACACTCAGAGTCATTGTTTGGGCTCTAATTCTCAAACTGGACAACAGCCTTTTCACACTCACAGCCCCCCTCCTCCTCATTCTCCTCCATGGGGGAGCTTGTAAGAACTTCTGGTCGGTCTCTCTCAAGCTTGGACCCTGACTCAAGTCCGACCCCTCCTCTCTCCTCACAACCCCACTGGGTGCACATTGGGGGGGTACCCCAGCGTGCTCCAGTTTCCCAAAACACTGTAATGAGGATGTTAATTATCTATGACAGTACGAGTTGTGCCCATCAGGGGTTCTAGGGGAGGGGGTTTGAGGTCCTTAATGGAGTCCAGCACCAGTTACCTTTGCTCATTAGTTTTTTGGTTTCCCCTCATCCTTAGCTCGTCCCTGGACTAGACCACGAGCATCTGTGGACAGTTTGTGTTGTTTAGTGATGTCGGAATGAGCTTTGCATCCTCCGCGTTTTCACACATTGTTGTTGTAATTTGTCGTCCCATCTCTGGGGGGCGGGGGGGCTTTTTCTGAAGCCTTTTCAAAATATGCACTGGTGTGTATATGTACGTGTCAGTTTACATTTATGTCTGAGTCCTACTGGAGACTGGTGAGATACAGAGTGAAACGTGATATAAGACTGCGGCCCCCTCAGTTGCTGAATAGATTTATGTTTTTGAGATGTTATTATTTCTTCTGCCTACTTCATTTTTATGTGTTGTATATGACTGAGTTTTTATATTTATTTTGGTTTATTTTTCCCTTTATAAACATCATGCACCACAGTAATGTTATTTTTTTTATTTTTTTATTTATTTAACTAGGACAACCTCATTGAGATTAAGAATCTCATTTACAAGTGTCTCCTGGCCAAGAGGGGCAGCAGCACAACAAAGAGTTACAGACATAAAACAGAGAGTAATTACAAACACAGTTTAACATGTCCTGAGTCACAGAGCAGAAAGTCATCAGTCAAAGCATCTACAACCTGAAGCATCTTCCTCACACAACTTCAATCTACTTCCTTACAAATCTAAAAGATTTAAAGAGACCAGCTC
This sequence comes from Labrus bergylta, assembly GCF_963930695.1. Lineage (NCBI taxonomy): Eukaryota > Metazoa > Chordata > Actinopteri > Labriformes > Labridae > Labrus > Labrus bergylta. The sequence continues at coordinate 26,022,513 of NC_089203.1, read as the reverse complement.
CCGCCGGAGCAGCGTACCTGAAACTCCTTTTCCCCATTTCAAGACGCACTTTGGGAACAGATAACAACAACAAGTTTAGTGACTGGGTTGCAGAGCGTCTATGTAACTGTGTCTATGTAAATTAAACTAAATGAGATAAATGACACAGTGGAATCCAGAGTTCTCCATCTTCAGCCTGAACCACAGGGCCTCTGTGTAGGCAGGGAGGAAGAAAACAGTGGCTGTATTTGATAGAATAAGAAGCTGCATGCCCCAATCAGCAAACTAACTGATTTAGACGTCACACTGGTACAATGTGCTGACAAACTGTTTTTTTTCTATAAGATGTGCTCTTTTGGGAGCTTGAAACATTGCCCTCTATGGATCACATTGTGACACAGTGCTGAATCAGATGCTCACTTGAAGTGCAGCTAACAGTTTGCAGAACCAGTCTTGGGGGAATGACTCATGTCACACCTGGCAGTCTGTATTTACATTAGAAACATCTGTAATAACACATTAGCCTCACTGAGACATACGACGTGCTCATAATGCAGAACAGAAGTGGCTTCATGTGTCCGTTGAGTGGCAGTTACTGTGAGGATTTTTATCTACATAAAGGAGATTATGAATAATTCAATTCCTTTTGTACTGTTTGGAACACCAGAAAAATTCAAATTTATAGAAATGTAAATGATAAAAGAAATAGTTAGAAAAACAGTAAAAAAAAAGAGTTAGAATCACAAAATACTTTGTTCATCTCCCGGAGGACATTCGGCATACAGTTGCTCATATAAAAGCATTGGCGGAGATAAAATCATGAAAATAGAAAAATCCTCCGCACATCTGTTTCACAGGACAGGTGTGTATGAGAGCAATGTGTCCATCAAAAACATCAAAGTAATCTCATGCACACTGTTAAAGTTGTAAATTAACATTAATTGGCAAACAGTACCAAACGTTGCTAATAAATGTAAATGTGTGTTTGCAAATTAGACAGTGTGCAGGACTTTAGCCCTGAGTTAGAGATATATTAATATAAACAACAAAAAAGTATAAACATTAATAAGTATAAGTAGAAATCACAGTAACAAACACCAATAACTTTAATAAATCTAAACTACAAGTTGTATAAACGTCGACAAGAAAGATAAAAAACAGTTGAGGGAGTTACACCTTCATATTCAAAAGAGTGTGTGTTCTTCAGATCAACGAGTCAGGAGTTGATGCAATAGAAGGTGTAAATAACTTTTTCTAATACCCACACTTAGGTTCAGAAATGAATTGATATCTGTGATATTTCGAACATTTCACAAAGCTTTCCCTGAAACTTGTCCTTCTTTATCCGTCCTGCAGCTACAGTCTGACTGGAGGACACGGCCAGTTCTCCATCAACCCAGCCACGGGACAGATTATCACCAGCTCCCTGCTGGACCGAGAAGAGAGGGCCTTTTACCAGCTGCTGGTTGTAGCGACAGACGGAGGGCAGCCTGAGGGCTTGTCCAGCTCTGCCACTGTGTCTGTGACAGTGGCTGACATCAATGATAACCCTCCTCGGTTCCACCACCACCCCTACGTCACTCATATACCGGCCTCTACAACAGCAGGTGAGTGCATGCATCAAAAAGGTTCTGAAATAATAATATGGTTGTACCTTTTTTTTTTTTACTGTTATAGTGCTGGTAGACAGGGTTAGTTGATGTGTGAAGGAAGCTTTGTTCAAACACTGCTTTATAAAATATGTGCAGCTTTTGCTTCAAACTAATTTAAACCAAAAAAGAAGAAAAATTTCTGAAACTAATTATTGATAACACTCATTTTTATCTGTAATTTACCCTTAAGAATTATTTTTATTTAATTTTTATTTAACCTTTATTTAACCAGGAAAAAAACTCATTGAGATTAAAAATCTCTTTTTCAAGAGTGTCCTGGCCAAGACAGGCAGCAAAACATTTAGAGAGTTCCACACGGACAACGAGCAGCCAATCTTTCAAATACAAAATACACTAGACATTAAAAGACACAAATAACAAATCCGAATGGCAAAATGTTTGTCAAAAATCATCCACAAATACATCAGGAAGAACATCTACAGCCAGATGTAAAAAAACAGATACAGGATCATATTTTCAACCTAAAGCTGCTGCAAACTGAGAGTGAGAGAGAAACAGGTGAGGTAACGAAACAGGTATCGTTATCGTTTGATGTTAATCTCGTGTTGAAACAAAAATTTTTGGTATTTTGACCTTTGACCTCCCCAGACCTTTACACGCTGCAAAACCTGTCCACTATGACAGAGTCTACTATGAATATTTCATCCATATGTATGTATTTTAAGTACACACAATTCAACATAAAGAAACCTGACCAGAAAAAATGAATCTCTGTTTTTAGGGTCCCTGGTCTTTGCCGTTACTGTCACCGATGAGGACTCTGGCTCCAATTCCCAGCTGCACTACTCCTTGGTTGGACGCAACTCTGAAAAGTTCAAGATCGACCCCGTCAGAGGAGCCATCACTGCCAACGAGAAGCTAACCGGAAGCTCGGAAGTTACCCTCACAGTCAGAGTGAAAGACGGCGGAGCTAGCCCTAAATCTGATATGACCACAGTGACCGTCCGCTTTGTGACCGGAGGAAACTTCCCTGTCATCAGACTGAAGGAGCATGCATTCACTTTCCCCGAGAGCCAACCGACCAATCACATCGTTACAACGGTGACTGGGTCTTCTATGAGGGGTGGACCGTTGTCGTATTACATCGCAAGTGGCAACCTGGACAATGCCTTCCATGTTGACCAGCTATCAGGAGAATTGTCTATTAGACATCCATTGGATTATGAACACATTCAGAAGTATGTCCTCTGGATTGAGGCCAGAGATCAGGGCTTCCCACCTTATTCCTCTTATGAGAAAGTTGAAGTAACAGTACTAGACGTGAATGATAATCACCCAGTGTTTGATAAGGATCCTTTCCATGCTGAGATACTGGAGAACCTTTCACCTCAGAGGGTGCTGATGGTCTCTGCTGTCGATCTGGACAGCGGGCCGAATGGACAACTTGAATACGCCATTGTCGACGGCAACAAGGAGAACAGCTTCAGCATTAACAGAGGAACTGGTGAAATACGAACCACCAGGCCACTGGACCGGGAGAAAGTTGCCCAGTACTCTTTGAAAGTCAAAGCAACAGACCGGGGGTTGCCACCTAAAAACACTGCAGTGAAAGTGCTAATAAATGTCCTGGATGTGAATGACAATGCACCAAGATTTTCCAAGATATTCAGTGCTACAGTGGCTGAAAATGCCCCAGTTGGTTACACGGTCACCAGAGTGACCACCACAGATGAGGATGCAGGTTCAAATGCCATTAGCAGATATTCAATTACAGATACCAGCCTTCCATTCAATATCAATCCAAACACGGGAGACATAACAATAAGTAGGCCTTTGAATAGAGAAGACACAGATCATTACATTGTCAAAGTGTCTGCCCATGACTCTGGTTGGACTGTAAGTACAGATGTCACCATCTTCATAACGGATATAAATGATAATGCACCAAGATTCAGCCGTCCCTCTTACTATCTCGACTACCCGGAACTCACGGAAGTGGGCTCCCTCGTCAAGCAGGTGTCTGCCACAGATCCCGATGAGGGCATCAATGGCAAAATTTTCTATTTCATTCGATCTCAGTCGGAGTATTTCAGAATAAACGCCAGCTCTGGGGAGATATTTGTGAAACAGCAGTTAAAGTATCAGAACTCAACTGGTAGCATTAATATAAATCGCCACAGTTTCATTGTCACAGCCTCGGACCGGGCAGTTAAGCCTTTGATGAGTGAGACGACAGTAATTGTAAACATTGTAGACAGCAATGATAATCCCCCCGAGTTTGATTCACCTGGCTACTTTACTCCTGTCACCAAGAGTGTCAAAGTTGGCACCAGACTGATTAGGATTGTAGCTCATGACAAAAAAGACTTTGGCCTTAATTCTGAGGTTGAGTATCTAATAACGGGTGGAAACAGCTCCAGTAAATTTAAACTAGACAAAACAAGTGGATGGATTACTGTTGCTTCCTCCCTTACATCAGATACAAATAAAATGTTCCTCATTGACACCACAGCGACTGACAGAGGAAATCCCCCTTTGTCAGCGCGAACATCAGTGCGAATTGCCGTCACAGAAGAAAACCACCACACTCCTGAGTTCTCACAAAGCCAAATCTCAGCCACTGTAACTGAAAGCCTCGCTGTGGGAACAGCAATAAGGACCCTCTCTGCTAGAGACAAAGATAAAGAAATGAACGGCCTTATCACATACAATATTACATCAGGAAATGACAAGGGTCTGTTTTCACTCAATGCTAAAACTGGAGTTTTATCCCTTGCTCAGCCCCTGGACTTTGAAGAGAAACAGCATCACGAGCTGAGAGTTTCTGCGACCGATGGCGGTTGGATCGCAAAAACAAGTTATGTCTCCGTGGCGATACATGTGACTGATGTGAATGACAACCCTCCTGTGTTTGAACCTGATGAGTATTTCCCCATTGTGCAGGAGAACGTACCTAGTGGCACCACTGTAGTCAAAATGAACGCCACAGACCGTGATTCGGGCGCCAATGCAGTCATGGCTTATGTGATACAGTCTTCAGACAGTGACCTCTTTGTTATTGACCCGAACTCAGGCACAATCACCACCCAGGGCTTCTTGGATTATGAGGCCAAGCAAGTCTACCATTTGACAGTGAAGGCCTTCAATGTCCCAGACGAGGAGCGCTGCAGCTTCGCCAATGTCAACATTCAGCTCAAGGGAGCCAATGAATACGTACCCCGCTTTGTCTCCAAACAGTACTACTTTGAAATCTCTGAAGCTGCTCCAAAAGGCACAGTGGTCGGGGAAGTGTTTGCCAGCGATCGAGACCAAGGAGACGATGGAGTGGTTTACTACCTCATTTTTGGGAAGAGCAGAAAGAAGGGCTTCAGTATCAACGAGAAAACAGGCCAAATTTATGTCACAGGTACTCTGGACCGTGAGAAGGAGGAAAAGATTTCATTAAAGGTGTTGGCAAAGAACGCTGGAAGTATCCGTGGAGCAGATATCGACGAAGTCTTTGTTAACATCACAATTCTCGATGCCAACGATCCTCCCGTTTTTACCCAAGAACTGTACGATGTGCAGGTCAGTGAAGGTCTCTCACCTGGTGGTCTTGTTACTTTTGTGAGCGCTGAGGACTCAGATTCTGTCCCAAGCTGGAGCAGATTCTCATACACCATTGCTCCTGAGTTTGATAAAAAGATTTTCACCATCAACCCAAAAACTGGCCAAATATCTGTGGCTGCAGAGCTAGACAGAGAAACGACTCCGGTGTATAATCTAACAGTTCTCGCTGTGGATACTGGTACACCTCCTTCCACTGGAAGCACCACTGTGATTGTCAATCTGGAAGATATCAATGATAACGGCCCAACGTTGAAAACCACCTATGCTGAGGTTATGGAGAACCAAAGACCTGGCACTGCGGTTGCAACGCTAACAGCATCTGATCCAGATTTACCACCCAACCAAGGCCCTTTCTTATTCAGCCTTCTCGGTTCTGGATCTGCAAACAGCTACTTCAGCCTCAGTCCAGCCGGAGTGTTGGCCACCAGCCGTGAGATTGACAGAGAACAGATCGGTGACTTCTACCTCTCTGTTGTGATCAAAGACTCTGGTGTTCCTCAAATGTCCTCCACTGGAACAATTCATGTCAAAATAAATGATCAGAACGATAATCCCTCTGAGTCGAGGTCTGTTGAAATCTTTGTTCACTACTTCGGGAACATGTTTCCTGGAGGTTCTTTGGGAGATGTCAAACCACAAGACCCTGACATTCAGGACAGATTCCACTGCTCCCTTATTCCTCCTTCCTCCAATCTGTTTAGTATTCCAACTGGAACGTGCAACCTCAACTCTAAAGCTCGCTCAACAGACGGAACCTTTGAACTCACCGTCCGTAGCAGTGATGGTGTCCATGGTTCTGTCAGCAACACAGCCAGAGTCCTCTTCATGGGCTTCACAAATGCCACAGTGGACAACAGCATACTCATCCGACTCCAATCTCAGGGAGTCAAGAGCTTCCTTACCAACCACTACCTCAGTTTCCTACGCATTGCCAACTCTCAGCTTGCAGGACTAGGGACCGGGGTGCTGCTGTACGGAGCATTTGAACTCAACAATCAAACTTTCCTCATGGCAGCTGTGAAACGGGGCCATGGACAATATGTCAACCCCAGTGGTGTGGCGACATTCTTCCAAAGTATCAAAGACGTTTTATATAGACAGAGCGGGGTGCAAATAGATGCAGTGGACCATGATCCTTGCACCCGTAACCCGTGCCAGAATGGCGGCAGCTGCAAGCGGCGTCTCAGTGTCGGGCCTGATATGAAGACAGAAGAAAGTGTCCCCGTCATCCTCGTCTCCAACCACCCCCTGCAGCCCTACGCCTGCAGCTGCAGGCCTGGATACACAGGAGCTCTGTGTGAGACGGACATCGACGAGTGCCAGCCATCACCCTGCCACAATGGCGGCACCTGCCACAATCTGGTGGGGGGTTTCTCCTGCACCTGTCCTGAGGGTTTCACCGGCATGGCCTGTGAGAGGGATATCAACGAATGCCTTTCCAATCCCTGCAAGAATGGAGCGCTGTGCCAGAACTTCCCCGGCGGCTTTAACTGCCTCTGCAAATCCGGCTTCGCAGGTACTATTCGCGTAGGAGTTGCATTTTTATGTCCGACCACAAAGTCACTCATGTTTTTTTCTGGGGGGAAAAGGCATGTTGGGACACATAAACTCACAGACACACACAGAATTATGTAGTCACACACATGGCTGAGGGTCCAAGGAAAATATTTGTCTCTGAATGTTTCCAAGAGGTGTCGTAGCCATAGCATACAAGCATGGCTGCCAAAAACATTTTGGTTTTTCTTATTACTAGTTGGGGGGTATCAGCTGTGATGCATATCAGCCTGCCATGTTTGCTTTAATAAATAGGATGATGCTAAGCTGACCCTAGTAAGGGGCTTGAGTGCAGACTCCACACACAGCTCAAACAGTATCACATTTCCTTGTGTTCCTCCATGTGCACACAGCTCTGACCACACACAGATACATTTGTGTACACAGAAGGATTTTTTTTAATCAAGGATTTCTCATTTGGCCCTGATTTGAGATGTAAGACAAATGAGCAACACTATAAAAAGATCCAATCAGGCTTTTCATTTTGAAGTGTAATGAATACACCGTGTTATTAGCCTTGATAAACGGGGAGTGGATTTTAAGTGGAATTACTGAGAACAGTAATTTAAATACTTCATGTTGTCCAGCTGCTGATTCCATCCAGCATCTGAAAGACATTTTCAAAGTGGGGCCGTAGCAGGCGATTTGCCTCAAGTCAGGTCATTACTGTCCCTTTTTATTTTGACGATAAAAAATGACCCTAAATCTTGAGGTTTTAGCAAGATAAATGACCCCCCTGTAGAAATGCACCTATTGACTTACAGTAGTTTGCATGCCCTCACAGTGAACTCTCGACTTCCTGTTTTCCACGGCTGTTTTTTGGCAGCAGAATCCATCTCCATTAAGGCAACTTGTCGCAGGATTTACAGCCTTAAATAAATTTGCAGAGGTTCATTGTCAGTCTTTTTTGTTTTGTACCATGCCTGAATCATACATGTCTTTTCCCCAGCTCATTGTTTTAATATAAGTTACATAGCCTGTTGTTATGGTAAACATTTCAACTCATTTGGACACTCACCTATCGCTGTATGTTAAAGTGATCCACATATGTTGTTGCAACTGTTTGTCTTTCTGCACTGCAAAAAAATAGCCTCACTAAAACATAATTTGATCATAAAACAAGTTTGAAAACCTGATCATTATTTGTGGGAAGAATCGGCCAATTGAGTGAGATCATGTCTTTTCTTCAGATGAAAGTTTCAAGATGTTGTTTTGGATAAAATGATGTCATCTTAGACAAGTGATTTTGATTCCAAAATAGCATTAAAAAAAAACGAATACAGGTGAAATTAAATCGTTCAATGGCGTATTTTATTGTTTCAAAGAAAATGAGATTCTTCTGGCTTACTACACTCAAACGATTTGGTGGATCCCAGACTTTTTTGCTTTGCAGTGCATTTGTCAGCTGTGAGGTGATGAAAGGCCTGCATGACTTGGCCTGTGGGGGAAAGTGAACTCTGTTCCCCTTGGGGTTTTTTCCTGTGTTGTCTGCCACCCCATCCATTTTAATTTGTGTTGTTCTGTGAACCCAGGCAGAACGTGTGATTCCATCATCAATCACTGTGAATGTAACCCTTGTTTTAATGGCGGCTCCTGTCAGAATCGAGTGGATGGATATTACTGTCATTGTCCGTTTGGTAAGTAATAGTAGGAAACTTTTTTTTAGGATATAAGCGGAGGCCTAGTAACTTGAAAAGAAAGTTGCACAATTGCAGACATGCAGTTCTCCTAAAGAAAAGACAGTGATGCCATTATTGATTCATGTTTTTCAAACAAATGTGGAAACTGTCTTTCCATCCTGTGTCTCCATCTGTCATACATTGTATTTCTGCTTTGAGTTTTTGTTGGAAAAAAAAAAAAAAGTTTGTGACTTTTTAAAAATACAAGATTATCAAACGGCCGTGATATCTGCTTTGTTACTAAATACAGAACATGTTATTCTGCTAGATTAAGATTCTGTTTTATCTGTAGATATTTTTATCAGAGCTGCAGCGTGAATCATTCATTGGCTTCCTCTTTTGGTCTGTTTTTTGTCCTCAGGGGTTTTCGGCAAACACTGTGAACTGAACAGCTACGGCTTTGAGGAGCTCTCCTACATGGAGTTTCCGTCTTTGGATCCCAACAATAACTACATATATATCAAGTTTGCCACTCTGCAGAGCAATGCCCTTCTCATGTACAACCACGACAACCAGACCGGAGACAAGGCGGAGTTCCTGGCCCTCGAAATCTTTGAGGGACGGATGCGCTTCTCCTTCAACTTAGGGAGTGGAACTTATAAACTGATGACCATGATAAGAGTTTCAGACGGCCAGTTCCACACAGTCATCGCCAGGAGAGCTGGCATGGTAAGAATTACTCTTTTTTTATGGTGAAAATTAGCTTTTTATCATGCATTCTCGAAAAACTTTACAACAGTTGGCTTTATGGTTCGTTTAGGTCTTGTTGGGAAAAAAACAACCTTACAGATCATCTTGCACATTGTACGTGTTTAAAATGCTGCTGCACTATCAATAGCATTTATATCCTGGGCTTTTAAAGTTAAAACCTGCATCTAAATTAGGCCTTTTATTCTATTTTGCACAATCCGATGATAATTTAGCTTCAGAAAACCCATGGGTAGCTCGGCTTATGGTTTCATGGTTTGTAATTATATTTTACTGCTCGTTGTGATTTACAATGCGAGGATCAAAAAATGTCCATGAAGTTTGAAACTCTGTCTCCTGCGCTCTGAATGAGAGGCTTCTCCCTGCCAGCAAATGCAGTGGCAAGGAAAAGGGAGGGGAAAAAAAAAATCCAAGAAGGCCTCTGTCAAACTTTCTATAAAGTAGCTCTCCTGATGGACTTCAAATCTGTCATTTCCCACAGTGCACCGAGAGTTTGGAAGGAAGCTGGTAAAATCGTTAAATCGTCAGCTTTGAGATGGTGCAGAATGACGGCATGGAAATGAATACTACACACTTTTCGAACTGCGTTCCGTCTTCGTATATAGTGCTAAATGAAAAGTATGAGAAGGTGGCCGTGCGAGGGGAAGGAGAATGACAGCATTGTGCATGTCATTGCCTCCAGTCGCTGTGGGTCATTTTGGTGGTCAGGTTTCAGGTCTTTTCTCCATTCCACCTCCCTCTAAACCAGGGGTTCTCAAACTTTTTTTAGTCTATGGTCCCCTTTCAGATGAGAAGATTTTTCCTAGGACCCCCTCATTATCATAACGTTGATGAGCATAATATTAATACTATGCAATAATGTACTATGTAGTACTTTGCAACAATAGAATTAGGCTACATTTATACTTTACAAGTAATTCATTTTATAAACTTTGAGAAAATGTTGGCTCCAAGGTGTTTTTTGTTTTGAGTTTGTTTTTTTATCGTTGCGCACTATGACGTGATCAACATGTCACGATCATATCAGAATTGATCTAATGGCACAAAACTAAAGTGGGCGGGAGTATCGGACAAAATAGCTGATTTTATTGGTGCGAGAGTTCCCAGTTTGTAGATATGCTTTTTCAATGATAAAGCACACTTTTACAATTGTTTGTAATTATTACCCCCTGGGGTCCGCGAACCATAGCTTGGGGGTCCGCGGACCACTTTGAGAATCACTGCTCTAAACGAATGTAAAAATCACAGACAGAAAGTATGGACAACATCAGGCACTTCTTCATCATGATGGCTCCAAGTAATCAGAGTATGTTTTAAGTCCAAACAAACAACTAAAAACCTCCTGTGCATGAGGTTTGCAAATGTAGTTTGACAGATCGCGACCCATTGAAGCTAGCAGCAGCGGGCTAATCTTCATTTTTTTCTGATTAGCTGAATTGTTTCATCCTAGAAACAAACTCATAACAAATGTGTAACAACAGTTCCTGCACCACAACAGAGAGCGATGCCGTGATCCCGTCTTTACATTAGTCATGGGGGGGAAACAATGGGTCTCCTGTGGTGCTTTGCTTCACATTTCCTTCTATGTTAGCCAAAACATGAAAAAAAACCACTCCCCTCATCTTTTTCCTGTTACATTCGGCATTCATATCCAAGGAGGGTTTTCTCAAGATGGATATTTACTCCACCACAGTGTGAGGCACTTGACAGTTAAGTGCAGTGTATGGTATTTAAGACACTAGAGGCTTTGATCACAGGAAAAGACATTAATAAAATGTTCATGTGGTTCTGACGTTCTTTACGGCGCCTGAGAGAGTCACCAAAGTGTTGTTCCTCGCCTCGCTGTTGTCACCCTGTTTGCGTGTGTGTGTGTTCATGTGTCTGATTCCAATGTGCTTAAAGTAAGAGAAAAAAAATTAGTGTGTGTGTTTGTGTGTGTGTGAGTGTGTGTGTGTTTGTTTGTGTGCTTGGTGGGGTCTCCTGGATGATTTGTGTCAGAGATCCGGGGGCCAGTGTGGTCCGTGTTTACTTAAGATCCAGGAGAGGTGGAGCACGATTGCCCCGGTTTTTCAACACTTTCACACACTTTTCCGGGTAGTTTCCTCCACCAGCCCATTTCTTTTCTTCCTCGTGTGGGCCGTTCCCTCTCAAAAGAGCACAGAGAATAACCCACATCTGGTCGAAAGCTTTTGCACGGGTTAACGGGAAACAGGGAATATTAGCTGTAATGTATGGCATTTTATGCCACTCTTCAGTCAACCGCCGTGATGAATCGATGTTAAATAATTGGTCTGGATGCCATTTGCAGAATAAGAGCTCAAGCTCCTGAACAGGACTTTTTCACATTACAACTCATAAGGAGGAAATGTTCGCAGTCCTAAATATGTGCACACAAGAAAGTGATGTTTAGGCTACAAATCAGACTGCAAACACGATGTTCTCTGATCAGTTTAAAGCTCTAAGAACTATACTGTCCTTGCAATGAGTTGCTTATCTTCAGTGCTAGACAGTTAGCTAACAAGTGTAAGTCCTCCAAAAAATTACAAGGCGTAACTTTTCTTGTTATTTATTGAAGAATCCACAGTATTTCCGTTCTTATTTACTTTCTTTCTTTCTTGTAAAACTGTAATAAAGCACAAATTGCAAAGTCCATTAGAGAATAACAAACTGAAAATAGGGCACAAGAAACAATTAGCTAACCTAACATGCTTAGTCATGCTGCTAGCTTACTGCTCTGCTAACTACCAATTTATTAAAATCCAATCGTCTAAAGAAACAACTTAAAAACTTACATTCTGTCTCTGTACACCAAAGAACAGAAAATAATAAATACTTAAGGACAATTAGTGTCCAAGGCAGCAATGTGGAAGATCATTTTGCAGGAGGTGAAGAAACTGCTGTCTGCTCTCTCCACAGCACTTAAAGGTCTGCCGGTAATTAACACCTCACATGCTCATACTACTCGGTTAATTTAAACAACCAGGAGGGGGCAGTGTAAAAAAACAATACTAAATGTCCTTCACAAAGGGCACAACAAGAACCATTAAGGTGTAACATATATGTAAATATACATTTATGTTACACCTTGATTAAATAGCTGCTTTAGTGACAGACATGCAGTTTCTTATTGCTGTTGTTGATCTGTTAGAGTTAGATAGATGATGATACCTCTCTAATGCTGTTAAGATAATTATCAAGCTTCCTGCAGTTAGCCTCTGAGCACAGAGACTGGAAACATGGGGAAGTTAGCCTGGCTCTGTCCCACAAGTGAAAAGACCACCTACCAGCACTGTTTCTTTTGTGTGTTGTTCTCTGCTTTTTCAATAACCATGCTTGCGTTCCACATAATGGTTCTGAATCATAATTCCTTAAGAATTTGAAGCTACAACCTGTATTGAGGGTTGCCGACCGTTTCAAATACAGAACCATACGTTGGAAACCATTGGAACCATTGGAAACAGAAAAACGTTTTCCACATTGAACTGATAAGGAGCGCACTTTGTTCCATATTTTGGTCTCTCTCTCTCTCTCTCTCTCTGGCTGGTATGCGATTTGCGCTGACCAATGAGAAAGCTCTGTGTTAGTGATGACGTTACATTCTCACTGACCAATGAGAAAGCGCTGTCAGTGATGGCGTTTTTTGACCAATGGCACTATATTTACTGGTCTAAAAATCTACTCAGGTAAAAGTAATTCATTTGAAGATTTCTTAGAGAACAGAATAGTAACTTTTGAGTTGTTGAGGTTGAAAAGTAAAACATGATCTTTCCGTTATGTTAAGTGCAAAAAAAAGTGAAAGAATATTGAATCTCATACCATTTTGTTTAAATAAAGGACCATGCTTTATAATAAAGTGCTATGAAACAGCTAATTTAAGATGTAATATGAAATCATTCTCTTGCTTTGTGCTACTGTCCGCTTTGTGTTAGCATTAGCCAAACAACTGGCAAATATCAAGAAGATGAAGGGAAGCTTGGACCTCATCTTTTTGCCATTTATGTTGATTTATTTACTCAGTAACAGATGTTTTGTCAAATGTAGCGAAGTACAATACTTCCCCAAAAATATGCTCTAGGAAAAGTAAAATTACAGATTATAAAAGTTCACAAAAAACCTTCTCAATGACAGTAACATGAGTAAATGTAATTTGTGACTTCCACATCAACTCAAGGCTACTTTTACTTTTTCCAATTAACTGAACATCTTTGGCAACATTAAAGACATTGAATCAAAGTCATGAGATATAGCATGTGTTTAATACAAATTTAGCAACTTAGACTGATCAACTTATCTACGATAAGCTGAGCTTCATGAGGAAGAGACGGCAACAATGGCGGCATTCATACTGAAACCAGTGCTGGTGAAGCACTCACTTCCACATGTCACAGATTATAAAGAGGCAGCAGCAGACTGACTGTTATTAATTGAGTGTTTGATGAGTGACCTCAGAGCAGCACTGACTGACTGACACAGCTTGTTCCTGTTTGCAACCAACTATGTCAACCCACAGTCTACCATTCAAAAACTGAGAGTCTCCTGCAGGAACAATAACTGAGTGAAGCAGAGTGACTTTGCAGCTGTAAGTCTTAGAAACAAGCACATGTGACATGCATATGTGTGTGTGTGTTTCTACCATCATGTAGGCTGCGTCCCTGACTGTTGACCTGTGTGGTGAGGACCAGGAACCAGGCTATTGTGCTGTTAGCAATGTGGCAGTGCACACCGACTGGTAAGTAAATCACACACACACACACACACACAGACACACACACACACACACACACACACACACACACACACACACACACACACAGCACCACAGATGTTCTGTTTCTATGATCTAACTGTATACATTCAATTAGTGTTGACAGTTTCCGTTCCAGGTCTTGGAAAACTAAATGCGTAATGAAGTTTCTCATGCCTGTTGAAAGGATGGAAATCAAACAGAGGCAGTCGTTTTTTCTGCGCCTGGATTTAATATCTTCACTGACTACTTTGCTGTTTTACCTTTTACATTATGTAGACGCAAAAACCAGCTGTCTTCATTTTTAAATGACAACTTAGCCTGGCATTTAGTCATGTAAACCTCTGAAAAAAAGAAGAAGCTAAACAGGGGCGCCAGGTGGCCCAGCGGTTAGTTTGTGTGACACATGTACGCAGGCTATCGTCCTATAAACGGGTCCTCTCCTACATGTCATTCCCCATTTCCTTCTCAAGTCCTTCCAAAATAAATGCAGGAAAGCCCAAAATTGATCTTAAAAATGTGGTAGATCTCTTCAGATTTCTACTAATCTTAAAAAAGTCTACTGAACGATGGTCAACCGAAGATTTTTAAACTTTAATTTTGTCACTCTGGTTGTCCATACTTTACTTTATTGGCATATTTTGGACAGAGTATATCTTTCTTCAATTTTTCGACCTGTTTAAGTTTTCCTGAACTTCAGATGTTTATTGTGTGCCTTGTGAGCTTTACAGATATAGCCAAAACTTCTAAAATGAAATTTAGAATAAAATTGACCTTGTACTGTTCTATAGAGAGAAAAAAAACTACAATTCTGGCACAGCCTCTTGGATAGTCTCAGCTTTTGTATTTCAGTTCAGGATTTTGTTTTGCCGTCCTGACTGTCAAAGTTTCAGAAAGGAAGTGAATTGCTCAACAAGTGATTCTCACACATTTTTAGGCAATGATAACACAAAAAATTACTCAAAGTTAGAATGAGGTCGTCTGTTGTTAACACGAGATGATGTAAACCCTCGATAAATTACTGGATGATCGTTGACTTTACACAGAGACAGCTCTGAGCCAGGCCTTGTGGGGGCCAAAACATGTGTTTTTTATGTGTGTGTGTGTGTGTGTGTTTGTGTGTGTGTGTGGAAGACAGAAAGAATAAAATTAGAAAGGGAAAGATTTGGAACATGAGGAAGGGCCACATAGGTCTGCAGGAGGTTGATTCTGTAAGGGTCTCAGGACCATTTTGTGAAACGTGTTGACCTGCAGTTTCTATTTGTGCAAGTAAATGTGTGTGTGTGTGTGTGTGTGTGCGTGTGCGCATACCACTTATTTCTTCAATGCATTTTTGTAAGCTTTCAAATTTCTGTGAGGATGTACTATTCTTTCTGTGTGCATTCACCTTTGTGTGTTCCTGCTCATTTGTGTGTGTGTGTGTGTGCAGGATCCTGGACGTGCAGCCCAACAGGCTCTCAGTGGGGGGCGTCAGGTCAATAGAAGCCGTCCTTCATCGCCGCGGTCAGGTCGCCACCCACGACTTTGTCGGCTGCATCATGGAGTTCGCCGTCAACGGCCGCCCGCTGGAGCCCAGTCAGGCGCTGGCATCGCGTGGCATCCTTGACAGGTCTGCACAACTCAACCTGAAACCCCTCCTGCGCCCTCCGTTTCTCCCGCTTTCACCCTCTTCCCATCATCTGCCTCTTCTTCCCATCTGTCCGTCTTCTCTAACCTCGTTGACTCTCGCTGTGGGACATCTGTTCACACTTCTCAAACCCTCCAGAGACATTATAAAAAGATGTTTTTCTTTGAATACAGATTTTTTTGATGGAGGAAACCAATTGCAGAATTCCGAAAGGATCTTTTTTTTTCTTCTTCTCCTCTGTGCTTGTGAATAGTGAGGCGTGGACAGATCTTTTAATATGCTAATTCTCTTGGGGTTCTTTATTGTTTTTTTGTTTTTTTGTATTAAAGTTTGAGGAGAACAAATCACAGCTCATCTGCCCCCCCGAGTTTCTTTTTGCAGCCCCCCCCCCACCCCCCTTTCTGGCTGCCGACTGTGCAGCTGACTTGTCAAACTGACCGTCTGATTGTTGATTTGTGTGTCTGTAGATGTCCAAGACTGGAAGGAGCCTGCACTGCCAACCCCTGCAGACACGGGGGAACCTGTTTGGACCACTGGTCCTGGCAGCAGTGCCAGTGCGTCGAAGGCTTCACTGGCAAATTCTGTGAGAAATGTGAGTTCAGGTTTCTGAAATGTGCTTTTATCGCTGAGTCTGCACTAACTTAGGAATATTCTATCATGACTATTTATGATTCTTCCCTCATGAGTCATTGAACTGCAGCGTGCAGCTTTAATGTAGGCCACATCACTGCATCATGAGCTTCATTTCAAAGCTTTTGTGTGTTTCATTGTATAAAAGCTCAGACTCAACATTAGAAAACTAAGAGACCTTTGAGGCCAACAGCTACTGTAAAAGGTGCTCCAGTGTGTTGAGCAACAGTACCAATAATCATTGCCACATTTATTCAGACTGTTATATTCTTCCTGGGAACGACTGAGACCATGGCTTGAGAAGTCTGGAAGTGCCACTCTGGACTGTTCTCTGTCATTTGGTTTGATTTTTGTGGAAAAGCTGCGGGTTTGTTTCATGGCAAGAATCACTAAAAAGCTCTTTTTAATACAAACAGAGAAAACTTTCTCAGAGTCATGTGCTTTTTCAGAGAAGAGAAAAATACCACACAGTACAAAAAAAATGAAGAGAAGAAACAACCTGACATAAGTAGTGCGATTATATGAAACACAAATCCTTAAGCGGCTAGCAGCATTCAATCAAAATGTTTTCTTTTTTCTTTTAATCCAAATTGGTCTAAAAGTTTAAATCTAAAAAAAAGTTTTCACTGATCCAAAATAATGGTGCCAGTACTGTTCATAACTGAGGTATGCACGTTGATGTTGGTTTGATAGTTTGTATAGTTAGTACTAGCTTTGTTACCACAATGACACAAGATTTCATTTATACTCGTAAAGTAAGGGGCAGCCATCTTTGCTGTAGTCTTAAGTATTTCATACATTTTTTAAATGTTGTTCGCTGGTGGTGTATCAAATGTTTCCTTGTGTTCTGTCTAAATAGTGGCTGCTAGAAGCTGGATTATTGTAATGACTTCTCAGATGGCTGGATGGAGTTTCAAAGACAGATTTGTAACATGAACCTCCATCTCTAAGTGGTTAACAAGTCATGCCTCCTCGTTGCATCAATGTTCGCTCCAACAGAGCAGAACTTTTTACCATGTTAAGTACAACGAAGCTGTTGAGCTACGATAGATTTCTAAACGCTCTCTTAGTCTCCTAACTTGTTTTGTTTAGTTTGAAAGCAAAAATTCACACAAAGTTCACTGAAGTTCAACATAGTGTGAATAATGTGCAAGGACAAAGTTGACCTATGGTGAATTCCTGAAACACTGATTGAAATAAACGGATTTTGCGACAGTGATGCATCTTCCTAAACACAGTCTCTATGTTGAATCATTAGACCTTCCAGTAAAGGAAAGGAGAAAACTGCACAAACACAAAATATTCTTTTATGTATGCAGTCATTATACAAAAAAACTTCTACAGTAATTCCCCTAATTTACCATTTTACAGTGGTACCTATAATAAAATGTGTTTCTTTTAACTGAGTTTTAATCCAACTTTAAGGTGGAAACAACATTGTTAATGGCCTGTTAGATGAGACCGTACAAGGTTTGTGGAAAATGTTATCAGTTTTAATTATTATCTATAATTTGTATTGCTTCACAAAGTATGTGAAAGTATAGATAATTATACCCTTACTATTAATTGAAAGTCATTATTGTGGTATTTTCTGAAGGGCACTTAGATTCATCTTTACTTATGCTAAGGTATTTGTGA
The DNA here is from genome assembly GCF_963930695.1 of Labrus bergylta. Lineage (NCBI taxonomy): Eukaryota > Metazoa > Chordata > Actinopteri > Labriformes > Labridae > Labrus > Labrus bergylta. Next base: position 26,004,732 of record NC_089203.1, on the reverse strand, counting down.
CAACTAGTGAGAAACTAAGAACCAATTTGCGGTTATGGCAGTGGGATTAGGAAAATAATTTAACCCCTGAGTGTTTGCCAGTTTCCCAGTGGAAATAAAAGTTTTACAGGCGCCTGTGAATAATGTGAATTCTCAAAGTTCTGACCATATTCTGCACCGTTCTCCACAGATATGACCGCAGACACCGCCCTGTCCCTGGACGGTACCGGTCGTCTGGACTACTCGATGAAGCAGGGCCCCAAACGTGACATCCTTCTGAGACAGTCACTGCAGGGCGTCTCTGAACCCGTCAGTCCCAGCAGCTTGGAGATCAAGTTCAGGACACGCAGCAAGAGCGGCACCCTGCTGCATGTGCAGGAGAGCAGCAACTACACCACTGTTAAGGTACAGACTCAGACTCAGAATCAGAAATACTTTATTAATCCCAGGGGGAAATGTGTTTGCTACAGTTGCTCATAACACCAAAAATCAGTAGGAAGTACAAATTCACAATTTAAAATAAAATAAAAATAGTATAACAATATAATAAGCATAAGTACCAAGTGAAAGCAATAATGAAGTAGTATAAGTAATAAGCTATGTTCAAGCGCAGGTAATTGAAAATATAAACAATATTTACAAATATGAACGAATATGAATATACACTGACAGGATGTAAAGACAGGATGTAAGGAGGGAAAGATGTATGTTTCAATGTAAACGTCAAGGTCACCACTCACACACTCACCTTCAGTCGAACTACGAGTCTTTCTCAGCCACTTTCTTTTTCTTTTCTCATCCTGTTCAGCACCTTCTTTTTCTGTCTGATCCCTGCCAGCTGCCTAAAGAAGCCTGAGCGCTCATTTATCCTCTTCAAATTTTCCATTTAGATCCCTCTCCACCCTCAACACCAACAGCCCTTCCTTTTTTTTTTCTTTTTTTTTACCTGGATTTAACCAGGGAGGTCATTAATAACAGATTCTTATTTACAACGACGGCCTGGCAAAAGACAGAAGCCTTTCGAGGGGAGGGTGGGGCTTCCTTACTATATCAGTAATCAGTATCTGTATGAGTCCTTCTCTCCTGTGATTTTGTTTTCCGGCTCCGAGCAGCTCCTGGTGCTCATCGAAGCACCATCACAGTCTCACAAAGTATCATAAGTACCCTGACACTCGGAAAAAAAAAAGGAGAGCAGCAGGGGAATACATGCTGTACATATGTTGAGAATCAGAACTCTATATACTGAGATGTTAAAAAAAACACAAGATGTTTAATAGATAAACTTCATGATTGGTTTTCCAGGTTTAGAGCACTCTGTGTTCTTTGGCTGGGGCGACTTTCCGCTTCTCCTATTTTAAATCAATTCTTCCGGAAGCCACTTATCATTGCTGACTTTTGAGGTCTTTGAAAAAGGGAGGGTAGCGGGGATTACTTTTCCATCGAAGTGGGGAGTACAAATATGAGATTACCATGCACGGTGGAAGCCGCAAAATTTGCTGTCCATGCCAAAGTGAGCATGATTAATTTCTTTTAAAAGACACACTCTGTCCTCTTTTAATCTGGAAAAGATCCTTCACAAGTGGGCGTTTTGAATGATGGTGTTTTCTCTGTATTTTGTTGTCAGCAAGCTTTCTGATCATCATCTGGTTGAATAACATAAGCCTCAAACACAAGTCCTGAGAACATGATTTACTGTAGCGTGTCCCGGCGGGAGAAAGATTTATGAGCTTGAAGCTGCACTTTTTGTTTTCAAGTTCTGACCAAGAGTTTTGGTTTTCTAGAAAAAAAAAAAAAAAAAAAGCATAGTGTTGGTAATTTTGTGTAAGACAGAGGGAAGTCTTCCTCTCTCATGGCTCATGATTGATGCTGAAATGATAAATCACTGCGTAAGTCTGAAAAACTTCATTTTTTAACCCAACTTAATGCAACTGCCTTCAGCAACCCTAATTTATCACATGCTTGATATTAAGAATTACAACAGCATCCATCATGGATTGGACAATTTATCAGGAATCTTATCCGGTCTGTCAACTAATTTGTGATGCATGGTGTCCTGGATAATGTTGATAGACTTCTTACTAACTGTACTCACTTCACTTTTGGATTAATTGCCATGGACGTTTGTACACTCAGACATATGACAAAGATACATGTTGTATTAATCATACATACATCATCAGCTTGGTTGTGCACATCTTTTGGCATTAACAAGAAGCAGTATGCAGTTTAGAAAATATAGTTTCAATGTGCTGTGATTCAGTAACCCAATGAAAAACCACTAATCTGTAAATGATTCCCAAAATATGTCACCGCGTTGGATACTTGACCTTTGACCAAATATTTGCTGGAATGAATTAAGATTTCAATTTATCAATGCAATCATAATATATGTGTTATCAATTGTTTTTCTGTCTGTTTTCATTCTTTTTCCAACTCACTCTGAGCACAGTGTGTGTTACCTTCCAATTAAACCTCCATCTTTCTTCCTCTTTCAGCTGAGGAACGGCAACATCCACTACGTCTCAGATGCTGGCGTTGGCGGGAAGGTGGAGCGGACCATTGGAGAGGCAGTTTTGTCAGACGGCCAGTGGCACACGTTGCAGCTGGTTAAAAACAGCTCAGCCACGGTGCTCCAGGTGGACGGCAGCCACCCAAAAGTCATCCAGCATGCCACCCAGGACTTTGGAGGACTCAGCGTTTTAACCTTTTCCCTCGGAGGGATTCCACCTGGACCTGCTCAGCAGAAAACTGCAGCAGGTGAGACTCCAAACTGTATTTATGACTTTTTTTTTGTTTTGGTTGGCAGGAATCAGACTCTTTGTCATTAGATCAGATTTTTCTGTTCCAATTAGATGCTAAAAACTTTACATTTTGTCTTGTGTCCAAGTGAAAGAACATTTTTAACCACAACTTATAGGTAGAATGTGCAACATTTTATACATGTTTGTTGGAGGAACTTTTTAGGATTCTTATAGGAACCGCTAGCTGCTGGGTTTCAAAGATCTAATTATCTTTTAAAGACCCAAATACTTCCTTAAAGGCTTTTTCTTACCTCCAAAGACAACATTTTATGGAATACACCGTTTCGCTTTTAAATATTATGAGAAGCAAATTTGACATGTTCAAAGTCTTGAAATATCAGTATGGATAACGCCCTAAAGGAGCGCGCTATCTTGGTCAAACTCTTGTTGAATGTGCACTATTTTTACACAAATGTGTGTATGTGCATGTGTATTTATGTGCTGTGTCAAACACATGTGCTAAAGTTTGCAAAAGCTGGCGATTGACCAAGACACTCACCCACTCTTTACCCACTGTAAGTTACATGTTTTGGAAAACTCTACATTCTCTAAGTGTGTGCACGTGCACATACTGTCCTGTACATGTGTTTAACAGAGTGTTTGTGAGCTTGTGAGCCCTTATAAATCCAGTACAAACTTTTTTTCCCCCAAAACAAATTAATGGTCTGCTGTGCAAGTCTGCTGACCATATTTGGTGGCCATCCAAGAGGACTCTGTGAAACTGGCCTGTAGTCTGTTTCTACTGAGATTTTCCTGATATGAATTTACTGCTGTTGAATAAATGTTTCTTTATCAGAGTATCGTTGATGTACAAGATAACTAATATTGATATAATCTGACTTCGTCTTGGAGCGGATGCCTCTAAGGGCTCTTGGTGTTTTCCTCTCATTTTCATGGCCCCTCTCCTTGGCTTAAACTTAAATCACAGAAACTCCTGTCCACAGTTTGAGTTAGGAAGGGTTTGGAAAAGGTGAAAGAGAGGGTGTCCAAGGGGAGGTAATGTAGTAAATTAAAGACTTTCAAGGGAGGAAGAAATCTGACCTAATACTATGGACTAATATGGTAAAAATGAGCAATTGGAAGGATTTGCTGACCTTTTTTTAACCAGAGCATTCATTTGAAAAAACAAGCATATATTCACAGCATGCAGATCTGTGGCAGGCTGCCTGTTAACCAACTCTTTTTTTTGAATATGTATCAGAGGAGTCTTTTCTGTTGCTTACTCCCTTTTTTTTCAAGAGCTAATGAAAAGACATGAATGGATTTCATCTGCACAGGGATAAATTCAATAAAAATCTATTTACCTCGGTGAGGCAGTGCTGTTAGGCAACACACGAAGCAAAAGATTGAATTAGACACAGAGACATTCATCCAACACAGATGTATGTCTTGAAGCTATAATGTCTCAGACCATGGACTCTCTGTTCGAAAATATTTCATATATCTGTCATATTAGCCAGAGTTATATTCAACCCATTTTTAAAATATTATGTTTTTAAGGATGTTCTTTCCACAAGGAATTTGACTTTTTTTAATGTTGTCCTAAGATTGAACCAATTACCCATCCAAACAAAATTCCTCTTAGCTCTGATTATCCTAGTTCCTGTTATTCACAAGGAAGCGATCCAGCCAAGGCAGACATTCTGAAAAGCCATCATTCTGGTGGTTTCATAAATTATTTTCCTCCAGGCCACTGTTAGTGTCCTTGTTTACAGCTGATGACTGTTTCATTTTATCTGAAGAAGTTTTCTCTTTCTGTTCATTTACAGGTTTCGATGGCTGTTTGGCCTTTGTGAAATACAACAGGGAGAACCTGCCATTTACTGGAGAACACAACCTTGTCACTCTAACAAAGACCAGTTCATCAGTCAAGATTGGATGCAGGGGTCCCAACCTGTGCGAGAGTAGCCCATGCTGGGAAGGCTTGATGTGTGTCAACCAGTGGTACACACACCAGTGTGTCCCACCCGGTGATTGCGCCTCTAATCCCTGCCAGAACCATGGAAGCTGTGTGCCAGACCCACGATCAGGTTTCACCTGCGTCTGCTCTGAGTTCTACACAGGAAACACTTGTGAGACCTTGGTGGCCTGTCTTGGAGTCCAGTGCCCCCAGGATACTGTTTGTAAGACAGCCAACAATGGTGGGTATGTCTGCAGCCCCAGCCCCACTGCAGAGACAATGGTCCTCCCAATCTGGGCGGTACCCGCTATTGTTGGCAGCTGCGCCACTGTCCTCGCCTTGGTGGTGCTCAGTCTGATCCTGTGCAACCACTGCAAGGACCGCAACAAAACCAAAGTGCCAAAAGAACCCAAGGAGAAGAAACCCAAGGAGAAGAAGAAGAAAAAGAAGAAGGGTAGTGAAAATGTTGCCTTTGATGACCCTGATAACATCCCTCCATACGGTGATGATATGACGGTACGGAAACAGCCAGAAGGAAACCCCAAACCAGACATCATTGAGAGGGAGAACCCATACCTGATCTATGATGAAACAGACATTCCCCACAATAATGAGACCGTCCCCAGTGCTCCGTGTGCCCCCTGTAATGGCCCGGAGGCAGATATTGAACACTATGACATAGACAATGCAAGCAGTATCGCCCCTTCAGATGCAGACATCATTCAACACTACAAGCAATTCCGCAGCCACACACCCAAGTTCTCCATCCAGAGACACAGCCCGCTGGGCTTCGCTAGGCAGTCCCCGCTTCCCCTTGGAGCCACGAGCTACACCTACCAGCCTCAGTACACACAAGCACTGAGGTCCACTCCCCTTAGCCACTCTCACTCAGCCTGCCCCACCCCAAACCCTCTTTCCAGACACTCCCCAGCCCCGTTCACCAAACCCTCCTCCTTTTACAGAAACACCCCAACAAGAGAACTCAACCTGGCTCGTCGTGACGGCAGCCCACTGGACCTGCACAATGACATGTGCCAGCCGCCGCCCATGTTCAACTACGCCACCCGGCTGGGGAGGCGCAGCAAGAGTCCGCAGACCATGGCCAGCCACGGCCACACCTCAAGGCCCGGAAGTCGACTCAAGCAGCCAATCGAGCAGATCCCTCTGGAGACGGGGCCTCCGGTGGGGCTGTCCATCGAGGAAGTGGAGCGGCTGAACACTCCACGCCCGCGCAATCCCAGCATCTGCAGCGCCGATCACGGGCGCTCTAGCTCGGAAGAGGACTGTCGTAGGCCGCTGTCCAGGGTTCGCAATCCTGCCGATGGCATCCCTGCCCCAGAGTCCTCTTCAGAAAGTGACTCACATGACTCCTTCACCTGCTCGGAGATGGAGTATGACCGGGAGAAGCCGGTATCTTACAGCTCTAGAGTTCCCAAGCTCTCCCAAGTCAACGAGTCAGACGCTGACGATGAGGATTATGGCGGGAGGCTCAAGCAGAGGAGGTACTCGAGCCGGAGGGCAGAAGGTGGGCCTGGCATTCCCCAGATGCCCCCTACTGACCAGCACTACACCCTGCCCCACAAGATGGGCCAGCAAGCCGGGGGCTTCAACTGGGACAATCTGTTGAACTGGGGCCCTGGCTTTGGACATTATGTTGATGTGTTCAAGGACTTAGCCTTGCTTCCGGAGAATGCGGCAGCAAAAGACATTGAAATGAACAGTGGAGATGGCTCAGTGACCATTCTTAACGAAGGAGAAGCTGAGCAATATGTATGAGACTATTTATTACAAAGTTGTAGAATATGGTGATGTTCTCCAAATTCATTAAAAAAAAAGAAGGAATACTGTATATTTGAAGAGAACATTGGACTACATGTTTTTTTACATTATTCAAATTACATGACGACTTTCAATGCAGTAAGGCAGAAAAATGGCACCTGTACGACGACATATTTAGCCAACTTGGAATAGTTTACCAGTCTTTTCCATGTCCAACCTCAACTGTACAATTGTGCATTCATCTCTCTGTGGCCTCATTACGGCATATCCATTGACAGCATATGGCTCAGAAATATAGAAATAGGTAATCCATGTCTGAATTCCATTTAGTGACTGCAAAGCTCCTTTGACTTTATCTTGATCAAACATTTCTGCTTTTTATTACCAATATTGCCTCTCCTTTCCCAAAACTTCTACAACTTCACAGCTGAGAGATGAGACGGCAGATAGTATTAACACTCACAGGAAGAGAATTCCAACGAGCCGTGGAGCAAAAAGGAAACTCCTGGTCGCTTGTCTTTTTAGGGGTCAATTTTTAATTTACTTAAAAGGAAGCATGTGTGTTTGATCTGAGTGCACCTGTAGGTGACAGGACACAGCCCTCAGTGTGAGGGTAAGGGCAGCATTTTCTTTGCACGGTATAGTAGACCCCACCTAGTTATGATCCCTTTTTTTCTCTGTCTATCTACTTTGGTGTGTTTTCTCACAGAAGACTGGCTAAACTCTCCAAGAGTGAGGATTAATCAAGTCCCCCTGCCTTACAGACATTTGAGGATCTCAGTACGGGGGAGGAAATTTCCTCCTCTTCTGTTTTTCTGGCCTGGGTTCAGTAGTAGAGTACGTTTTTGGCGGAATAGTGTTATTTGTCACAAAAATTGCAATTTCTGACCAGCCAAGCATTTCTCGGGCAACTACAATGGTGATGATGTTGATTATACTAAGGATGGAACCCAACTAAAACACTTTGAACTTGTGTACATTTTTTTAATTCATGAGAAATCATGGAGTCATTTGTTGTTGGTGTCTTCGTCCATTATTTTGTCATGTATGGTTTCTACATTTTTGTACTGTTTATTAACTTAAATTACTTAAACTGTGTTTTTATGGATATTTTCATATGCTGAAATGTATGTTCTTACTTTCGGGGAAAGTAAGATTGAAGACTTATTTTTTACATTTGTTACAAATGTAACATCAGTATTTTCCACTTTTGATAAAACTATAACATGCTGTATGCTTTGTACTTGTAAAAAGCCAATAACAGAATAAAAAAAGTATTTATTTAAAAGCTGATTCAGATACTTTTCTCTCCTGCAGTGGCATCACGCTAGTTTGGATCAGAGTTGTCCAAAACCAACTTCAAGGACTGCTTACTGCCAAAAAATCAGGTATCAGGTAGTGCCTCTGTCAATCTATCCAATCCATTACCTTCATTTATTAACCCAACAAATGAAGTACCCGTTTCTTACTTTCCAAGATAGTAGCCTTACCAGCAATATTTTATGACAATAGCAGCTACTTTTTAAGTGCAGCAAAGAAAAGTTGGAATTGTGAAAAGTATTATATTGCTTTAGCAAATTACAACAGAGTGTTGAATAAAGAAAAGCTAACATAGTTTTCATAAACCAACGTTTTCCAATCACACATTTCAAAGTTTTATCATTTCAATTTAAAGTGAACTATTTAAACTTCTGTTCTACTTTTTTTTGGTCCTGCACAAAATTCTTAGAAATCATGGGACCGAGGCGCTGAATCAATCAGGTCATGCCCATTTGTACGGAGGCTATACTGCGCCAAGCAGGCAGCCTGGGTTCATTATCTGTATCCACAGGGAAGAAGTACTATCATATACACTTCTATTTGAATGCATGTAAGCAGAGATTAGCTCCCATTCTTAATCATATGGATGGTAAGGTGTTCTGGATTCAAAGCTCGCTCTGTTGAGTCTTTAAATAAAACTAAGTCTGAGCAAAATATTTCAAAAGAGGCATTTCAGGACCTCAATGAAACTGAGCCACCTCTCTTACAGCCAAGCAAAACATCAAGCTGACTCCAAAACGCTGCGTCTTATATTGCTTTCAACAATTATTTACATCTGGCTTATTGAGCAGAACCTCTTTTTTTAATCATAGTTCAGGGATTGGGTATGCAACATGCTTATCTTCTCAGTCATCGAGGGGAGAGAGGCCACGAGAGAAAACGCAGGGAGCCGTGAACCCCGGCGAAGAGTGACAGCCTGACTCTGGGTAAATTACTCGATCCTGCAGAGAGCTCTGTTGACCGAAGCCTCTTTGGGAAGGCCGCTCCACTGTGACGCTGAGATAAAAACACTCACAATGGTAATGAAGGTGTGGGTGGTAAATAGGAGATGGATTCAAATAAACCTGCACAGCATCTCGTCTGGTGTGACATGGCAGGGTCTGAAAGACATCAGGCAGAGGCCACTTCAGGAGCAACCCCCCCCCCCCCCCCCCCCCCCCCCCTCCCCCCGTCCTCCTCCATATAGGTGAGGCCTGTATACACAAAGGGCACATTGTTCTACAATACACTAAGATGTAAAACACTCATGAGGACTGACATGAATCTGTCTTCCTGATTTTCTTGGGGGAAGGGAGATGGGGGAGGGGGTCATTTTTTTTCCACAAGTGCTGTTCTTGGATATTGTCCAGATGGCTGCTGGACTTCAGTAAATGGCAGAGGAGCTCATGATGTGTGTAAGGATTAATTGCAGTGTATATATAACGCACAAACCATGCATGCTCCATTATAGGACAGTGCCCTGACAACTTGTGCTTTTCTGATCAACCCAAAAAGATGTGGGTGCTATTTCAACAAGCACAAGTGATTTTCTTTCTTAATTGTAGAGATTGTGGACGTATGCAGTCTTAACTAAAGCTGAAGAAAAGATACTTTGGTAAATTAGGACGCTGGAAACAGAAGAACTGATTCAAGTTCTTTAAGAAGTTGGGGCGGCGGTTCTTAGGGACTTGGGTTGGGAACTTGAGGGTCACCGGTTCAAGTCCTGATGTGGACCAAGATATGGAAGTTGGTCTGGTAGCTGGAGAGTTGCCAGGGCACTTCCCGAGCATGGCAGAGGTGCCCTTGAGTGTATCAGTGTGTAGAAGCCCCGCTCTGGCATCGCTCCAGTAATGACCACAGGGCCTGTTTGTGCATTTATGTATTATATGCCTCTTAATAGCTGTTAAAACAAGTAAAGTATGTAAGAAAATAAAATAAAGAAAGCTGCCTTCATGCTTTCATAAAACTCCTGAGAAACTCTTGACGTCGTCAGGGTGCGTGTGTGAACGCAAACAGCCAAATGTTTCTCCTGCCGGCCCCCTGGTAGAATAACTGTGTTAAATCCGAGTAAACTGATGTGTGAACGCAGCAGGATATAATCAAGAACAATTCCCTGAGAGCAAGTTGGATGGGTTGGTAATTAACCCTGCGATCGGTGCACAACTATATGGACTCACCAGTGTGATCTCCTTGCACGTAGTTAAACTGTAAGGACACACTGTCTGCCTTCTCACTGGGGTTGGTGACTGAATCACCTAAGTGCAGAGTCAGGTGTGTTTGTGGCTGATTGGCCTTGATTAAAGCCACGTGTGGGAAGCGTATTTATACTCTGTGCTGACTCATTATCTCACCTTCAGAGGTAGTGAGAGGTTCACCCTGTGTTGTCGCTTGTTGTCTGTGTGTTCATCAACACAAGTAACTTTCTGTGTATTTGTGTCTATTTCTAAAATAACTTGGGGTGCTGGGTAGTAATTTTCAGTGCATTAGTTAGAAGGGTGTTTTGGCTCTATACTATTTCATTGTTCCCTACCCCCCCTCCAATCTATCGCTTGTGAGTTCTGTGGTTATCCCTCTTGAATAACTTTAAGACACCCCTGGGTCTGCACCTGTGTCCCACTTTGTCATTTTCCTGACATAAACTGCTGCATCACTTTTTCTGTTCTCCAGTATGTTCTTTTGTGGAACTAGACACAGCGTTGATATAAAGGCAGATATTCTCTTCTGCCTAGTTCTTTTACGTTCTTCTTTTACGTCATGTCATACCTCAGGAGAAAGTGAATCTCACTCTCTGAATGTGACATGTTTTGTTTCAGGACATGGCCCTCTGTGACATACAACATATGTCATTTTTGTTGATTTGAATTGATATGGGTGCTGCTTTTTGAAGCAGTGAGCTATTTGTGTAAGCAATGTCTAAAAACACGCTACAACCGCATACTTGTGGCTCTCACTTTGCAGCAAAGTAATCCTATTATCACGTGTTTGCTCTATAAAACCCTGAAGTTGCAGAGTTCAGATGGGAGCAGACTTCTTTCCAACGAGCCAGCCTTAATGTGTTTTGCAAGGTGTGAAAGAGCCGTCCTTCGTTTTCCCATGGAGCTCCTACACAGTCTTTTTTTTTTCCCTCTCCTCTTCTTGAATCCACAGATGTCATCAAAACATAACATCCATTAAGCTGATTTCCATGTTGACTTAACAGTTTCCCCAGTATTTACAAGAGGATGTGGCACTGAGCTGCGATCGACTTCCATGAAAACAGAGAGCTCCGCCCTCAAAAATCCTCCCAAAGGCTTGTTTATAAAGATTGATTATTCGGAGCCCCAGTGTCCTCATGCAGCTCCAGCACCTCCCGAAGCTTGACTTAAATGACTCATAATTAAAAACAGATTCAATGCTGGAACAACAACACTTTTGCTGTCATCAATTAAATGTTAGATGACTTTAAACTTTACTGTGAGAGTGTGTAACAAAGGCATAGGGAGTGAACTTTGGAAAACTTTATACGTTTCAAATATAGAGCTGTCAGCTAATCTCTTCAAAGACGTGTGCTCTTTTTAAAGTATAGACACTGATTTGATTATTGTAACCTAGAACTTTTACCAGATATTGTGCGTTGCATGGTGAACAATACATGTTATCCTTAGTTAGGCGCGTAGCTGACGTGATTGACAGGCGGGCGCAGTGTAAAGGTTTGTCAGGAGGTTTAAAACCTGCCTCAGCTCCAGCTCTCAGCCTGTCATTTGGTTGACTGAAAGTTAAGCTGAAACAACATTTCCAACATGGCGGCTGCTGTTGATGAGCCTCGGGAGCTCGCTGGAGTGATAAGACACTGTATGTGGTATGAAACCGTATAAAACTGTTATAAACACAACAACAATCTGTTTGTATTCTGGATTTGTCAGATGAATGTGTCTTAGATTTTAATGAGGTTTTTGACGAGAATTTAGACAAACACACTTTGATTTGAGTTTTTGTGGAGCAGCGTTCAAGTATCAATTTTTCTCTCACATATTTCTTATCGGCGGTATAGTTCATAAAAAATGATTATACATTTTAATTCTCAATTACGTCAGTACTTTATGGCCGTCAGCATTAATAACCATGAATCAATGCTTGTTAAAATAATGACTTACTGCACGGTCTTCAGCTGCAGACTTTAGATGACCATATTTTTATATTTGACATTACATACTCAACCATATATGTCAAAATGATAAACTGAAAACCGTTACTGTATGGTGCCTCAAGTTAAGATTGATAAGATATTTTATCATCAATGTAACTTGTTTAACTCGATCATGTTCAATCATATCATAGTTGATTTAAACAAACAGAAGCCTCCTCTCTAATAATCCTTAATTTATTACGAGTTATTCAAATCAACCTTAGAATAATACATATGGTAACCTACAGGAGGTAACTGTATAGACTATTTCTAGCGTCAACTTGGACCTGTGTTTTTAACAAAGCCATTCTCCAGGTCATTGTTAATGCTCCTGTAGACCTTGTAGCACTCAATGAATCCAAAACAAAAAGACTGATCTCATGGTTGTTGTAAGTCAGAGGTTACAGTATTCACACCCTTCACCTTCTTTCCACTCGATACCTACATCCACACAGCTCCCAGCAGACCACTCAGTGTGCTTCCCCTCATTAGCAGCGTCTTCATTTGGCTCTAGCAGCCTGATGGACGAATCACCGGTTCATCCTGAGGGCTTACATGTGAAACAACATTGACGCTCTGCAAATTATCAGCCCGTCTTTGGTGCTGCTCTCTCCGTTTTCACATCTGCATTAAAGCTGCATGGCTCGCCTTCGATAAGTGTTCTTTAATGCCGTGTGTACTGCAGCCAGACGATGCCTTTCAACACACATGAAAGCTCCAGAGATTCAGAGCTGCTGTGAAATGAAAGAGAAAGATAGATGTGTGTGTGTGTGTGTGAAAAAACACACATTTGAAGTAATATTACGGTTAAAGACACCACAAGTAAATGTGGTATTACTTTTTTGTATCTTTAAAATGACCAGAAAGACAAGGCCACACTTGTGAAGTTTAGACCTATAGTCCCCTCCTAGTATGGTAAGCGTGTATGTTTGTGTGTGCGTGTGTGTGTGCGTGTGTGTGTGTGTGTGTGTGTGTTTGTGTGTTTGTGTGTTCTAGGAGGACGATGGCTGTCCCATCTTTAGAAGTAGAGCTGTTGTTCCTCTTCACCTCTAAATCTCTGTGGTTTTTCCTCTCCAGCATGGAGGGGGGTTGGGATTAAGAGCGGCTCTGGTTGCCACCAGCTTGGGAACATTTATGGGAGTGTGTGATGGATGCTAAACAGACAACATCTCTGTCATGAGACCCCTGGCTCGAGTGTCGTCGCTGTGCTGTCAGGGAGTCGCTCCGTCAGAGGCAGAGGCAACACATCTGTTCCTGATCCCCATGTGTGACATTCTGCTGCCTCAGCGATTTCAGAGTTTTGTTTTGTTTTCTAATTCTAGGGGAGATGATGATGCTGACTTAAGAGCCAGTGAACCTACTGAGTGTTGAGCCGTCACTCTGTGGGGAAAGAGAGTTCTCTCCCAGCCGGTCCCAACGGTTTCTTTTCACTCTGACACAGCAGATGTCGGCCTTGTTTACGCAGGCCTGGTATACAATGAGACACGAGGGATCATTTTAAAGACAAAAACACTCATTTTAAGAACTTTAATTTGTTGACAGCTTACATCAGTGGAAGGTGAACTTCAAGATCTGATTTAATAAGATGTTATTGTGTTTATGTGTCGCAGCAAAAACGTAAAGCTGCTCTAACAGTTGAGGTCACTTATTATGCAAAATACACTTTACTATGTTTTTCCAAAGCTAACATGTGTCCCTACTCCATCTACATACCCTCCAATGATGAGAAAAGTCCATCCTCTACGTCTTTTGCCTGCTCCACTTTTCAGAAAATGTGTGCTCAAACAGGCCGTTTGGAGATTTTCCCTTCATGACATCACAAAGGGCAGTAGCCCCTCCCCCTGGTGGGTGACACTCCCACAGCTAGGTGTTTGTTCTGCCCTCTGAGTCTGACTTCTCACCGTAAACAATAGCTAAAGTGTCAAGCATTTCCTTATAGGCTTTTTTAGTTCAGTTTTTCTGCTTATAGAACCCTTACTGTTGTATTTATTTAACCAAGTGAATGTAAACACTGATGTAAATGTTGCTCCATGTGCAGTGTAAGTGTGTAAACTTTTTTTATTTTCTTTAGTCACACTGCAGTTCAGTCTGAGGAAAACTCCATGTCACCATCTTCTGGAGGGGTTTGCTGAGAGTCTCTCGTAATATGTCGCTCACACTCAGAAACTTAAATGACAACCAACACAGGCAGAGGCCAAACCAAAAAATTCTCACACACACACACACACACACACACACACACACACACACACACACACACACACACACACACACACAGAAATGTCCCTGATGAGGGTGGACTGGCGAACTTAATGTTTACTGTTTCTGTTACTTTACAGCCAATTTAATAAACTCAGCCGCAGTTTAACTAACAAAATAAAACAGATAATTTTTTATGATGTAGAAAACTTAATTCCAAACTCCAAGCTTTGCAATAAAACATAAAGCTTTAAGTAGCGTTATTATGATCCTTATAAAACTGATGATGGCAGTACAAGATATCGTAATGATGATTAGTTAAGATTGGATTGTTGAGGTGGATAATTTATCGCAGTTCATCAACTGTAATCAACTTCTTGATTATTTTCACAGGGGAATGAAACTGAATTCTTCAGTATTGCAATTCTGAAACGTTTCTTATGATAAACATGATCTTTAATAGGACTTCCCTTTAACAGTGGGTTTGACACGACCCGTCTAGTTACCAAAGGTCATGTTTGGCTTCTGTCCATGGATTTTAGTATCATTGTTATGTCCTGTTTTATTTTGTACTTCCCCTCGTCTCTGTCTATAAGATCCTGCTGCTCGGCTGTGTCTGAAATCACACACTCATTCCCTCCCCCTTCTCACTATATAGTGAGTTATACGTGGACTTTATAGTTCACTCACTTAGCAGAATTAAAAAAACATTTTGGACACTATTTGCTCACCGCTGACAGCGCAACTAAAATGTGCAGCCAAACGACGGCTGAGGATAAATAATAACTGCAAATAAAGACATGAACTTTAGTGAAAACTTACATTATACTGAGTATATTTTCCACATAATAATACAAATATATTAAATATTGAATTTGTTATACATAATGACATTTTTTTCCAGACCAAAACTCTCTGTATTTATGGAAACAGACTCTGGTCTCCTGACTGTCATCATCATTAGGCCAAAGTACCGCTACCAGCTGCAAAGGGGGGTCCATCGAGGTTAGCGAAAACATTGTCCATCCTAAATTTAAGCAATGATAACCAACATTTTCTTTAGAGCTAAATACAAAACATTACCAGTTAAAGCAAACAAATAAAAAATACACATTCTATTCATTATTGTTTCAATACATTTAAGCCTGTTTCAAAATGTAAAGTGTTTTTTTTTTTGTGATGTTAATGTTCTGGGCGGGCCCATTGAACCCCAGTGCATCAAAATGACGCAACCACATGTCCTGTAATTGAACCGCTAGATAGCATTGTGTTTCCTGCATTTACAACATTTCCAGTGTCGCTGCCTTTTTTTTAAATTCTGCTGAAGGAAGAACGTTACAAGATGGTATGATCACCTGCTGCTCAATATTTCTCAGCTCTTAACTCCAACATGATCTGCTAGGTTTCAGTCGCCGTGGTCTCCTGTACATCGATAAACCAAACCAGATATGGAAGGGCCCTTTCACTGGTCCTTTCAGGGGCCCAACTATTGCTTTGGGCGGCCCTGCCTCTTGCTCTCTTTGTGCATACAATGATAGTGATAGTGATATTTCTACATGTTTTGTTGTAGTGCTTATTGATGATTTGTATCAATACATGATTTGCTATTAGCTGCTTAGAGAGGAGAATGAGCTCATTTATTGTCTCCAGCACATTAACATGAAAGTAATAATGTAGATTGATGTGCGTCGTCTCTGATGAAGAGTTCAAATAAACAGACACATTTCTTCGGGGATTGCTGCAACTTATCGTCGCCTGACCGAGGGTCATGACCCACAGATTTGGTCAGGACGGTAGCATTTTTCTTTAATTGTACTGAGTTGGAGAGAAAATTACTGAGAGCTGAAAACAATGCATGTTCTGCTGCCAAGAACTTAACTTCAGCAAAAACAAACATCCTTGATGAACTGAGGGAGGCTTTCGGTGTTCGGTCCAAGCCACAATCACAATCCATCAGCAGCAGAAAAACGTTTTTTTGTGCAACACAGTGCAGGGTTACCTCACATTAAAAGAAATAGTTTAAACTAGTTAGACACAAACAAAATGTGTAGCTCCTCTACACATAGCAGCTCCCCATTGGATAAGCTTAGCTTTGTGCCTGCTGATGTTGTTTGTAACTTTTTGATGGATTTGTTTCTTTTGTTTTTTTATAAGGTAGTTAGAAGGACATTGTAAAAACTTTTTTTTTACTTTAAAGCTGCTTGTTGGATGATGAATAAAGCAATTTATGACTCTGGAGTCAATGCATTATGCCTCGTGTATTTGTGTTTTATGCTTTTATGCATCTGGCTACAAGGAGAATCTCCCCCACAGGGACAATAAAGATGAATGAAACTGAGAGGATCAGAGCGCAGGAACAAGCAGCAGCAGCAGCAGAGAGCAGGGAATCAGCTTTTTGTTAAAAATACCCACAGGCCTTTTCTTTTTTTCATTGTAAACAAAACAACTTTCAATGTCATCATGCATCATAACGCTGTGTGTGTGTGTGTGTGTGTGTGTGTGTGTGTGTGTGTGTCTCTCAAGTTTAACCTTTCGAGTCTGAATGTTTTGTTCGAACTTATGAGCACTAATATTTGTATTCTTATAATTTCTTATAAGGTGACTATCAACCTCATGCTGCCTAAGGCCTCGTGTCCACCTAACATTTTTTTCCGGGGTAGAAAAGTGCTGGCTGTGCGCTCTGTAGTGCTTTCACTGAGCGTTTGTTTGCTGAGAAGAAAAGTGCTGCACATCCCTTCTGTCTCTATGACAACAGTCGGTTGACAACTGCTCCGTTACTTACTTACTTACTAATGTTTGTTTTATATTTTGTTTTACATTTGGAAAAGAGCGCTGGTGACTTCAGCTGATCTGCTTTGCTTCTGTGACACCGCATCAAGTGAGATTGTGGCTCCAGTGGCACCTTGAGTTGACTTGTAATCACTGTAATAACGTCACAAAAAAATTCACTTTTCTTGAAAAAAACAACCCTACATAAAGTTATAATATGTCAAATATTTACACTAAAATATCAAAAGTAATAAAAAAATGGACTAAACCATGTTATATATGTTTCTGTTGAGTACGTACATTACCTCAAATGTTTCCAAGTTATATAAAAACGGGATGTGTCCTGACATGGAAACCCCGGATGTTAAAAAGAGTGCCACATAGGAAGTGCAAACGGTGCCGTAATGTTGCTGTATGTGCGGTCAGCTCGGAGGTCATTGTCATGGGGGTCGGGATTCAGTAACGGACATAATCACTCCCATGATTCCCCGATAGCCTCGGATGTCATCTTCTATTATTGTTTTGATTGCGAGCCCCCCTGGCTGCAGAATTTACATCCTGTGCAACAATCCAAGCTGCATGACCTCATTGCACACCAATAACACTTAAAATCATATCTTTTTCTATTATTTCAAATGTGAACTAATTTATAAAGAGAGGCATTCTGTAATCGTTAAGCACACTTTTACATCCCTACCATTAAAACCCACACTAATACACAAATATAACTCTGATGTCCCAGCGACAGCCCGTTATGAAACGCAGAAACAGCTGCTCTGCTCCATATGTAATTACCACATATTTCTGTGCAGCCTGTCTGTTGTGCTGTTTATGAAACCCTTGTGCATCTGCCTGCGTGCCGGTTGCCAGAGTGTGAATGTGTGTGAGGCACGTACACAGACTCGGTCACACACACAGGTGTATGCACATACAGTAAACAGCTCACACACTGTACACAAAAAAAACCCCAAAAAAACAGCTGTGACTGCTCCTTTTGACCCTCCTGTTGCGTCTCATGTGTTTCCAGGCTTTAACCCCTCGATGGTTATTAGTTATGATGCCTGCAGGAAATGGCAAAGGCTAAATGTCACAATCCACAACACCGGCGTGCAAAATCTGTTTCCTAAATTTTAAAATTGGCTGTGCAAGGCAGACTGGGAGTTGGCAGCGATTCTGTGGAGCTGTGCCCGATTTTATTCTATAGAACTGCACAGATTGAATTTATCTACGTCACAAAACTGGAACTGGAACAGGAAACACAGCAACGTCTGAAGGAAGGCTCATTAAAACCTTGAGCACAATATGAGCTTCTCATTGACACATAGACATCTCGCTAGAGATGGGAATTCCTGCTATTTTTCAGAATGCCACGTGATCTACCTCGGCTCTTTATGACTCCTGAACAACTCTTCCTGCACTCAGTTTAATGACATATCGCTTAAGTTGTTTAATATTATTATAACTAGTTCCATATTTACAGAAAACCATACTTTTACAGTGGGATTGGTTAATAGAGAACAAACCATATGACGTATTTTTGTAGGCCAACCCGGAAGTAGCATCGCCCTGGGGTCTAACGAGAATTCGTCCTATGGGATTTTTACATTGGATTTTGAATCGTTCATCGTAGGCGTTTTGTTCAGCAGGATAATCTTCACAGATGAACGCCATTTTTATGATGTTTGAAGCGTTAATGCGGCCGACAGAAGTAAAAAGCTAACGTTATGCTACAAGCTAACTACACCACGGTGGGATGATTGTGACGTCACTAGCGTTATGCTTCAGACGATCTCCGATAAACTAATCCACGTAGTTTAATAAATAGTTTACTAACATAATATTCACCTGAACCTAAAGATTAAACCTACAGGAGACATCTCCGACTAATGAGAGAGTTCCCGCCCTCTGTGTCCGGCGTGATGACCTTTAATGTCCCCGACAACCACTGTAGTCACATTTAGCCACTTGTTAGCAACCGCCTTTTTAAAGAGGCGTAAAAACTTCACATTGAAAATTGACAATATTAATACACCGTTAATATGAAGTGTGCAGTCACATAATTATACCCATTTGTCTATGACAGTAAGGAACCAACGAAACAGCCTTTTTAAGAAATGCATAATATCGATGATGAGTTGCACATTAGACATTAAACATGAAGAAGGATGTCAGAAATCACTACTTTACATATGTGCAGGATGAGATCAGATAAGAGAGATATCTTGTCCACAGGGTGCAACAAAGGAAACATGACCTCACATGATCTTTAAAATACTTTATTTTTTCATTTTCTTTTAAAATGCACAACTAAGACAATCCCTGACTTTGACGCATTCATTGGACTGATTTTTTCTTGCTTTTTTAAGTTGCATTGGCACATGATAAACAGTACAAATCTATTTAACGAAATACAGATAATCATTTTTAAATGACCACAAATGAAGATTGTCCCTCATACTGCAGATGACTCCCCTCATTTACTTAAAGGAGCCGGCTCCTTGGGCTAGCTTCATTAGCAGCCAGCACAAACGAGAGGCATTAAGCCTCAGTTCTGCTAACACCTGATGGAATCTGTACTTGAATAGATTGCAAAAGCCTCCATTTCCCCGCCTTTCACCCTCCTGACGGCCTTGCTTGTATGCTCAGTGGGAAACAAAAGTCACGTACAAACAAATGGCACTTTTTTAGGTATGGAGGAATGTGGGCACACTTGGCAGCTGACAGGATCACATTAATTTTCACCCCCACAGAAGAAAACGTTTGTTGCCTCATTGTTTGTCCTTTGCTCATTGGCTACTTCAGTCATGGGGTTCTCTTTGGATTTTCCCATGCCCTGCTATCTTTTCTCAAGTCTTAATCTTTTCATTCTGTCAGGCCCGCTCTCTGCAGCCTCCGCGCTCTTTCCAAAGGGTCTGGGCTTCATGCTAATTGTCTCTCAATGGCGCGGTTACCTCCCACCTACATAATGCACCTTGTTTCCTCCGCTCAGTCTTGGGCCGCACCATTTTTGTGCTCATTCAAATTCAGGAGGGAGAAGGACTGTAAAAGCAATGCCGCAGGCTGTACGGCCATGCAAAGCAGCTACCAAAAAAAAAAAGAGGGGGAAGAAATGATTTGCTTCTCTGTTTTTTTGGCGGAAAATTTCTGTGGGTGGGCCGACTAGTGGGACACTTTGAAGGATGGGCTGCATGTGATTGCTGTTGTGTTAGAAATCTCTCAACTACAAGTCCTCTGAGCCAACTTTTATCGCACAGCTCATCTTGTAAGACAGCAAAAGGCAATATGTTAGAGTTAGCTCTTCTTTCAATTTTAGACTGTGACTGCAGTTCATTGAGAACAAACACTGGACAAAAAGCATTTTTCTTACACAATCGAAACAAACGGCTTGATCTCAATAACAGAAATGAGAAAATAATACGTTGGTTTCATTTCAACATATACAAATTCATCTTTATTGTGACACTAAAAATGTGGCATTGAGTCAAACATTACATAAAATACAACCGACAGCCCAGCAAATATGATTAAAACTGATTATTTTAGTTATTTTCTTTTTGTTTTATTCCCAGCCAGCACCATTTGATAAAAATATAAATACATCCACTGCAAAACCAAAACTCCTTCACTCCCACCCCCCTCCCCAATAGATAAAACAACACATACATGTGAAAAAAAATATAGAAATGAAGCACTTTAACTCTGCAGGTCACACTTTCTATGTAAAGAGACCATCAGTATTTACTAATCACATTCATAACCATTCATACACCGCCCGACGAAGCAGTGGGAGCAACAAGTGTCTTGCCCAAGAACACGTCACACATGTTGCTATAGGAGCTGGGGATCGAACCCCCCACCTTCCTGCATAAACTCATCTCTGGAGATAAGATGATTTGTCATTTTACTCAACATATGCCACATTCTTCTGACATGTTCACTTACTTCCTGTTTCCTGAAATAAGCCTTTACATCTCATTTAAAAAAATTACTTTTCATTGTCCCTGCTGCACTTGTAGTTATTTTCACTCACTCGAAGCTATGCATGCCTTTTTATTCCTTTTAATATCTTGAAATAGGATGTTTATCTAGACTTATCAAAGGGAATGAGGCTTGTTGTGTTTCATAGTGATTCATGAATTCATTAATTAATCATCATTCTTTCATTTCACTCCCTCTCGCCCTCTGTCTTCCTCATCAGCTGATTAGGGGCGTTTACTCTTTAAGAACTTAACCACCCAGATTCAGCCTCGACCTCTATCGACCAATCATCCTGCTGCTGACACATTTAAAAAATCAGCTCTCCTCTGCTTCTCTGTCATTTTGTCTTTTCAGTTTGATTGCCTCCAACGTCCTCCAACCCAGTCACCTCCATTCCTCTAGATCTACAGCAGAACTGTGACAGAAACAAGCGGTACAGAAACTGAAGATCCTAACAGTACAATGTATAGTTTTCTGTCCTCCTATTGACAGAAACTTGTGTCTGCATTGAATAAAGTTAGGACACTGTGAAGGATGTGAAAACGATGGACGGGTGCTTTTGTGAGTCTGCCCACAGTTGAATCTTTTATTTCTCGAATGCATTTAGGAAAACAAAGAAAAGGAGAAAGGTTGAAATGATTACATGAACTTCATGAATGGCGAGCCCTTCTCGCAGGTTAAACGGGAGTTCTGTGGTGAAAGGCGCACATAAATTGTGCTAATTGTGTCCGCGTAGACCGCAAATTGGCTGTTTTTCTTTCGCTGTGGGGATCTCCACTCCACTCAGGACCAAGATGACAGCCATGCACCATTTACATCTATTCAAGTGCACACGCTTTGATCTTCACTGAGAGAGAGAGGGGGAGAGAGAGAGAGAGAGAGAGCAAAGGGGGAGGGAGAGAGAGAGAGCAAAGGGGAGGGAGAGAGAGAGAGAGAGAGAGAGAGAGAGAGAGAGAGAGAGAGAGCAAAGGGGAGGGAGAGAGAGAGAGAGAGCAAAGGGGAGGGAGAGAGAGCAAAGGGGGAGGGAGAGAGAGGGTGCAAAGGGGAGGGAGAGAGAGAGAGAGCAAAGGGGGAGGGAGAGAGAGAGGGTGCAAAGGGGAGGGAGAGAGAGAGAGGGTGCAAAGGGGAGAGAGAGAGAGAGAGAGAGAGAGCAAAGGGGGAGGGAGAGAGAGCAAAGGGGAGGGAGAGAGAGAGAGAGAGCAAAGGGGGAGGGAGAGAGAGAGAGGGTGCAAAGGGGAGGGAGAGAGAGAGAGAGCAAAGGGGGAGGGAGAGAGAGGGTGCAAAGGGGAGGGAGAGAGAGAGCAAAGGGGGAGGGAGAGAGAGAGAGGAAGAGAGCAAAGGGGGAGAGAGGGAGAGAGAGCAAAGGGGGAGAGAGGGAGAGAGAGCAAAGGGGGGAACACCAGGGGAGAAAAATAAGGAGAAAAAACATAATCAACAATTCAAATGCTCCCAATTATTGGACCATAAATAAAAAGCCTAATTAGCATAGATTGCTCCCACATTGTTGCTATTAATACATCATTTCTTCTCTATTTTGTGGACTTTTTCCCCCTCTGTTTTCTGTGTGTGTTTATAGGCTTCTGCAGTCTGACTTATGATGGAGATGCTTAATTTCAGAGTGAAATTGCAGAGCTAATTAAAAGTGCTGCACAAATATTTGCTTTTTGCACAGGATCCACATGTGTTCTTGTTTAGAAAGCATTTCATGTTATCTCACAGGAACGAGCTGAGCTTGATGTAATCGCAGCATCGCTTGAGATCCAAATCACAAAACTGTCAATGCAGCGTCTGCAACATTTCAACACCTATGACCTCGGGTTACCTCTGATGTCACAATCATCAATGTCAGCATTTATTTAGCCATGGATTGTTTCCATTGGGTTTGTAGCTCCAGACTTTTGAAAAGCTCTTTAGGTCTAGGCTTTTTTCTGAAATAAGAAACGGAACACTGAAGGGAAGGGAACACTGTAACCACAAACAGTTTTACACATATTACTGGTTTCCAGTCATGTTGAATAGATGTTAATGGTGCATGGCTGTCGTCTTGGTCCCAAGTGGAGTGGAGAAGTTCCCAGTGAAAGAAAATCAGACACTTTGGGGTGGTTACTACGACGGAGGATTAGGGCCATGTTAATTTTTTACATTTTTTTAATTTCACGATTATTCTCGTAAATTTACGAGATTAACGTCATAAATTTCCAATTTTATTCTCGTAAATTTACGACTTTATTCTCGCAAATGTACGATTTTAATCTCGTAAATTTACAACTTCAATCTCGTAAATTTACAACTTTAATCTCGAAATAAAAAAAATAAAGAATAATTAACGTGGCCCTAATCCTTCGTCGTAGGTTATGTCCTGACTGGACTATGTTTTGATTTGCTCTTCCTCACCATGTCTGTGCTGCAGGTCTGCCACTCCCCTCCTGTTCCACATTGCCACACCTCTGACAGCTCTCCCATCACCTCCTGGAGCTGATCTTCTAATCAGAGGAGCTGGAGATTAATGCCCCTAAGACGATGTTTCTGGTCTCTCATTCTGCCCTGACTTTAAGTTGATGTTGCTACTTGTATGTTTTGTAAGTGTGGTCGGGTGTGATTAAAAGAAAAGCAGAATTGAACTTTGTGAGTTCTGGCCAACAGTTTGAGTAAAGGAAGCATACAGAGGTTTTCTGCCATTTTGTTTAAAACTCCAGTTTCTCCTGTTTTGTGGAAAGCCAGGGAGCTTAGTCTTGTGTTTGATTTTACGTCAGGTAAGACTTCTTTTATGTTGAGTTAGAGCGGAGGTTTTGTTTCTTAATCTGGCCTTGTGAGAACTCTGAAGGCTTTAGATTCCAGTTGGGTGTTTTTCTTTTCTTAGGTTCACTTTTCTTGTGTTAAATTGCTGTGTGGAATAGTTTTGTGATTAGATTATGTTTATTGTGAATAAATACATTATTTACTCTAAAGGCTCTGGCAGTATTTTTCCCTCAGTTACTTTAATTTCACCAAATGTTACTCCTTTACTTCCCCTAGGCCTAGACTTAATAAGGTCATAACAGGGGTCTACAATTAGCACAATTTAATGTGATATTGAATGATTGTCAGAGAATCTTTGATGCTTGAACTCTACAGATGTCAGCAGAAAGATCTTCCTCCCAATGGAGTCCAGACACTGGTGAGGGAGATGTTAGCTGATGATGTCGTCTGATGGGATAGGAGCTGACTGAACAATGAAGACTGGTTTTGACTGGATGAAGATTTTACTTAAATGTCTTAATGACATATATTTTTTAATTAGGTTGTACAACTTATTTGAAGACACTTAACATGTAAAATCTGTTTGCCCCATTTGCAGATATTTTTACTCATTACAAGGCCTTATTTGTGCTTTTTTAAAGATGTTCATCATCCAACCTTCACAACAGGGTCCTAAGTCTCTGACTAGACTCTTCTCCTCTGTCGCCCCCTGGTGGTGGAATAAACTTCCAAACTCCATTGGATCTGCAGAGTCCCTCTGCACCTTTAAGAAAAAGCTAAAGACCCAGCTCTTTCATGAATACCTACTAACTTAATGATGATGGTCTCCATATTATTGATGATGATGATGGTTGTGACGATTGTTTTTGTTTGATAACGACGACTTATAAGATGGTTTCTATACTGATTAGAGCTCTCAAGAACTGCCCTCAATGTTGTGCTTTGCCTCTGGTCACTTCCTGTCAGCACCTGTGTGTCCAATCAGACTCAAAGCTGATCGTTTGCTCTTACTGACATTGTTCTCTTTTTTCTAGATCCTTGCTTGTGTTGTTCTTACTCTCTGATGTACGTCGCTTCTGATAAAAGCGTCTGCTAAGTGAATTGTAGAATTGTAGAATCTTGTAAGACGGAGGTGGCTTGGCGTATTATAGCTTGTTTTTAACCTCCCTTTGTTTTTGTGAATGCATTTGAGAATCACAGATTTAAACTTTGGGCAGACTTAAAAGAAGCACCTTAGCCTTCTAGCCTTAACAGCGCCCTGAATGACACATCATGTTGGCATCCTTTCCAAAGCTGTCAGCATTTATTCAACCAATGTCTTGTTTCCTTTGGGCTTGTGTTTGTAGTTTAATAAGCTGTGTTGGTTTAACTTTTACTAAATTTAGGAACAAAGCAAGGGAAACACTGCGACTAAAATTGTTTTTTTTACACTTACTTGTTTCCAGTCACCCTCGGTGATGGTGCTCGTAAATGGCGTCCATGTCTGCTCTTGTCTGGTTCGGGTTATGATGTCACTTTTCAAACTACAGAATCAAGACAGACATCACATTGGATCATGATCTGTCCCAGTGTCTTCTGAAACATTGTTTTTGATCAGACAAAACCAAGATCGCCACAAATGGAGAAGAAAATCCCACCACTGTTTTTCTTATTAACCCTTCATCGCTTTTAAGACGACACTCACATCTTTCAGTATGCCCAAGAGTTCAGTGCTGGGACTCAATCTTTCACCGCTTGGCTTTAGTTTCACCTGTCTGCCCAGTCGAATATGATCATAATGAAGTTAAAAGATGGCATTCCCACGCAGCATGAAATCTAGCCTCGCCTCGCGGTTCAAAACCGCCACTGTCCTCTCCCACACACTTTCAGCACGTCGGGCCAAAGGTTTCAGCATCTTTTGTTCTCTTGTGGTTTTTTTAGTTTGGCTTTTATTACACGCTACGATTCATCCTCTCCCAGTTTATAATTGCCAGTTTGAGGCTCAGAAGGTTAGAATAATAAGCCATAACTTCTCTCCAGTTTGAATGTTTTCCTTGGTCACTGTTGATGTCATCGGGCCGTTAAAATGCCAAAAAAATGACTTAATTGTAATTTCCATCCAAGTTCCAGAAGGAAAGCACTCTGATGTCCAATAAGCGTCTCTACTGATTAGTAAAGGGGTCGTTTCGGGCGGTGTCTGATGTGTTTGCACGATATGAAGAAAACGTGGTTAGAAGTTCTACGTCTTCATTGGACTGTTCTCATCTTTATTATGATTTGGTTTGATTGAGACTGAAATCGGCTGGTCTAATTATTGTTTAAATGTTCTGTGGAAGTTTCATGCTGGTCACTTCAGATTTCACAAGAGTAAAAAAAATATGTGAATGGATAACACGTCTGGCTTCAGGAACTGATGGTCATTATATTCATTACAAATTCAAGATGTAATTCAGCTTTACTCTATCAAACATCTCTTATTTCCCAAATGATCCACATTCAAGTTATGAGTAGTCATTTATCTTTCTTTTTCATACTTGTTTAATATACTGAGGACACTTAAAACCTTTACCATGAGTCAATCCATCAAAACTATAATATCATAGTCCCTATGATTATAATGTATCACGTAGTGATGAACCCAGAATTATGAACCAACTGTGCCACTTTCTAACTAGTTGTAGTCTCTCAGCTCACTGTGTTTGTTTGACTTCACTGCTTTTTTTTCCCACAGCGGCATGACGCTGTTTGCTTTAAAGAGTCCATATTCTGCCCTTTTTGGGGTTCGTATATTTAATCTATGTTCCTACTTTTGTACGTTCACAATAGCTAAAGTTCGAAAAAAGTGTCTGTTTTCATGTACTGCTCCTCCTTGCTCCCTCTACGCTCTGAGTCCGTCAGCTACGCTCTGTTGAGCCCCCCACTGCAGAGCCCCACGTGGGCCAAGTCTGCTCTGATTGGTCTGCTGATCCACTCTGTCGTAATTGGTCAGTTTCTCAGCACGGTTCTCGGAAATGTCCCGCCTCTTTTACCATATTGGGAATGCAGCCACTGGCTCCGTCCGAGGGGAGCATAAACATTAGCACAGCACCAACACACTAAAGAGCATATGAAACCAGAAAAAGCATAATATTTAATTTAACTTTAGTACAACACCAGCATCATTTAAAGCCAAACTATTGTTGATTGACCGACATGTAAAATATTCCTTCATAGTTTAAGTGAAAGATTGTTTTATTTTTGTCCATATTAATCATCAACAAATGACTTCTGTTGCCTAAATTATTTTTTTTAAATACTTTTTATTTGATAGTTTTGAAGAAAAACAACATAAACTGTCGGAATGAGCATATATACATTTGTATATGGTTTGTATAGAAGATCTACCCATAAGTGCATCATCTATACAGGCATGGATAAATATTTCTGTTAGCTCATTCTACGACAGAGAGGAAGAGTGTGCAAAAAGGAAAGGAAAAAATAAAATAGAATAAAATAAAAAGAGAGCAAAAGTACAACAGAGCATATTAACTTATCAAAAATAAAAAATGAAAAACAAAATAAAAATAAAAAGTGAGCTTGTTGCCTAAATTCAATGAACCACATGACTCCGAGTTCAAATCATGAAACAATTTCCACCCCCCAAAAAAACATATAATTTCTAGGAAAGTTTTCACAATATTGTCAGAGAACCAACTAGGATTTCATCTTAGCAGTGTATGATGGAAAAAAAGAAGATGGTGAGAGTTGTTTTTGTCTGCCACCCAATGCTGAAGTCAGTGTGAGTAGGAGTTTGTGTGTACCGGTCCGTTGTGTGTGCATATGAGAAACTGAATCTACCGCACCAGTGATTCTCAACTGGTGGGTCGGGACCCAGAGGTGGGTTGTGGGGCCATTTTCAGTGGGTCGTAAATGTGTGCCTAGAAAAAAAAGCTTTTTAAACATGTTTTTTTAAAATCAGTTTCTTGCTTCTGTCACTTTTGTGCCGACTGATGTCCAACAATTTTTTCAGTAAATGATTCTGATTGGTCTAAACACATCAGAAACTGGGGTTGCAATTCTTCACAGAGGAGTTTGTGGCGGGTCCTAAGGCTAGACGAGTTGAGAACCACTGACCTAGACCACCTCTCCATGTTGATCGATCAGAGAAAGACAAATACGACTCTACTTTCTCATCAGCCACCATGAAATTATCCTTAAAGACGGTGGGACGGATTCTCTAGCTAAAATTCACTCTGCCCTTTCCAAACAGCTCCTATCACGGCTGACCTGCCACTGAACCTCTTGGCTCTGTCTCGAGGTCTCTGCCAATGTAAGCAGATGCCTCTTCAGGGTTCACTTTCTGTCTCTTATTTTTTGCATAGATGATAATGCAATCCCACATGTGATACTTCAAGAGAGGGAAGAGTCAATAACTAATGGAATGCATGCTAAACAAGCACTCCTCTTCTCTCTTAATGTACCACCCAGGCTTTGTGCTGATACCCTCACCTCTGTGGAGCGTCGACTCTGAGCCCACACAGTCTGCCACGACAGCTTTAGCTCAATTACTGCAGGTCCGGCTGGATTGAGCCCCTTTATATCTCCAGCTGGGAAAGCTCACTCCTCTAAACTCAGGGAAAGCTTTTGGAAAGACCAATAAATGACATCCAGAATAAAAACCTCCCTCCCCTCCCTCCCTCCCTGCCTCTCCCTCTCTTCCCATGGCTCCATAATGAAAGGTTTTACAGTTTGAAAGAAGGTATCAGTCAAAACCTGCAACTGGATACTTCTCATCTGCAGAAGTTCTGCAAACTATAAATCAAAAAGTTTAACTTCCGATGAGATAATATCATCCAAAAATAAGTCCACTTTCACAGTGTCAGCACACTCTTTTTGACGGATTGTAAAGTGAAACTGAGTTTGAGATAGTGTTTTATGTGTTTAATGAGCTCTGAGATGTTTTCTTACAAACCTTCCATCTCTCTCGTGAGGCTGTGTTGAGAGTAGGGATTCACAGATACCTTAAGTGGGCGGGACGGCTAACGGCTGGAGAAGCAGAGGTTCACAGGAAAAACACATTGGTAACATGTTTGAGCCTCTGGGTTAAACATACATTCCACATTATACATTGTTATACATTATTAGAGTGGTTCTTCAACCTCATCACACATAGGACTTCTTAACTGACACATTAGCCCACAAATCCCAATTTGATTGGATTGTGTCCCATGATCCCCAACCCAATAGAACATTTATTATAGCCATGCATTTTAGAATCGTAGAACGTGGATGGAATTTAAGTGAAAAAATAATGTGCTCAGGACCCCCTCAAACCCTGTCAAGGATCCCTAGGGATACCGAGACCTCACTCTGAGAACCAGGAATCACTTTGCTTCCTCTTACACTAATTTGCATGAGAGATTTTGTGGTGGACTTATTAAACTTAATTCAGAAGATAATGTTTTTTATGTGCAAGACGGGAAATGTTGCGTAAGCTTTACCACAAAGAAATCAGAGGTATCACACACCAACGATATCCCCGGAGTAAAAAAGGTAAGAATAAGTAGAAATAGAGCTATACTCCGATTCAGGCTTCTTCTTTTTTGCTTATGAAAAAACAACCTATGAGATTTATTCTACAATTCTACAATTCACTTAGCAGACGCTTTTATCCAAAGCGACGTACATCAGAGAGTAAGAACAACACAAGCAAGGATCTAGAAAAAAGGGAACAATGTCAGTAAGAGCAAACGATCAGCTTTGAGTCTGATTGGACACACAGGTGCTGACAGGAAGTGACCAGAGGCAAAGCACAACACTGAGGGCAGTTCTTGAGAGCTCTAATCAGTATAGAAACCATCTTATAAGTCGTCGTTATCAAACAAAAAACATCATCATTACCATCATCATCATCAATAATATGGAGACCATCATCATTAAGTTAGTAGGTATTCATGAAGGAGCTGGGTCTTTAGCTTTTTCTTAAAGGTGCAGAGGGACTCTTATCCAGCTGGCAAGTACATTTTCTAATCAACAGTAATTGGCAAACTACAAAGGCTTTCATTAAAGTGGTCATTTCAAATAGACCAAGTTTAATTCAACTTATTATAGGAAACACATTCACTTACTTCAAGAGTCAAACTCATGAAAGCTTTGAATCCCCTTGAAGAGCTGTATTGTTCAGCTGGAGGTTGATATGTTTTAACCATTTTATTGATTTGTTTCATATTGCCTCATTATCTCTTGCCTATTACATCTGTTTGTGTATTTTCAAAACATGACATCTATTATATGACAGTGTTTCATGGTTTGTTGCATCTTTGTTAGATATTCTGTGGGCACAGGCTTTCTTGGAACGAACAATCTAAATATTCAGGGTTTTGGGAGATTTCTTCCATTGAGATAATCTCAAACTGTAAATACAATTTCATACTCACATAATGGGAACCGTACTGTTGAGTGCTTCCAAATAATACAAGCTTACTTGCCCAGTTGGATCAAGTTTTCCCAAAAGATGATGCTCAAATGGCATCAAATCTCTAAAACACAAAACTGAGTTTAACCTCATTGAATGGAGAATACTTTGGATTTCTTCAGATTCTCTTCTTCTAACACCAAAGTCTTACCACCACTTTTTTGTATCTCATCAATATTTGACTTATTCTAATGTTTGTGATGAGAACTTTAGCAACTTAGTGAGCTGGTAGCACCAAATAATGTGTTATACTGTAATTGCTAACAGTAGCAATGCACTGGAGCTGATTTCCCTCTTTTGAGCTGTTCAAAAACATCCTGACTAAAATGTTTGGAATAGAGTTCCCTTTGACTTCAGACAGTCCCAACAGAGGCAGGTGTGCTAATCATCGGGAATAAATCAAAGTATACCAAGAGATTTGGAGAGGTTAATATCTGAAAAATTTCATACATAACGTCCTTCCAACAAGTGGAAAGCAATTTCCAGCCCCTGTTCATATGATAGGATGTTATTATCATCTAAAAACAACATGCAGCACATTGTTAAATAGCAGCTGAACATATGTGTCCAGTGATTTATTTTAAATTACCTACACAAACGTGCAGCCGCAGTAATGTTATAATCATAGCCGCACTGTACAAATTGCATGTCAAATAGGCTTAAGGGTGCACTGAGAGTAGAGGCAGCATGTGAGAGAGTTCAGCAGGTCGCATAAGAAGACTTCCCCAGAATATTTCCAGACTATTAAATTCAGTGGTGAGAGTCTTGTGAAGACCCTCCAAAGTCTGCACCTGGTTCCTATTCCCCCCTCGAAATCTGCTTTCGTTGGACGATGCATCTTCCTCTTATTTGATTTCAGCTCTTTGTGATATAAAATACACACTGATGGTTGAGGAACCGTCTTCAGGGATGGCGAGGTGAGTCGGAGAGAGAGAGAGAGAGAGAGAGAGAGAGAGAGAGAGAGAGAGAGAGAGAGAGAGAGAGAGAGGGGGGCTTCTGAGCCATTTGGAAAATAGATTTATTGAGAATTGGCAGCAGGTTGAGGACCGTCAAAGGAGATCTGAATGAGAGTTAAAGCCATACAGTCTATTAAAGCAGCAATTATTGGCTCTATTAATGCCTTTTTTTGTACCCACCACTTGAACAAGTCAATCTTGGACTTTTTTCAGGTATTTTTACGAGATGGATCAAAGGACTTGTGGCACCATGTTTCCTCACATGGTTCCTGAACAGTGTCAGCAAACACTTTATTTGATGGATTTGATGGATGCCTTTAATGTAGAAACACCCACACAGGCCTGAATCTCCATCTGTCTCCACAGTCAGGATGGTTCTACATTTATGCTTTTTACAACTTAGCAAACGGAGGTGGCTCCGAGGTTATAAGATAGCGGTAAATTCCTGCGCTTCATGCCATTATCTTGAGTAAAGGCAAGTGTAATGAATCGTGATAGGTTTACTGGTCCTCCAAAGTCCTCTCTGGCTAAAGGTATGGAAAAGCTACTTTTGCTGGCGAAAACAAGATAACTCATCAGAGATGTGGTGGATATTAAAGCAATCAAAGTTGGAGACATGGATGGCCCAGAAAGGAACAAGAACCTGAGTGTTTTTTAGCCATTATCTGCAATGATCCAACAAAGGCTTTAACGTAGCATGCATGACCTGTGTTGAAAGAGACTCCATCCATTTTCAATCTCGACCTTGTTTTTAGTTTTCCATCAAACACTTGTTGGTGAACTTCACTGTCTATAAAAGGCAAAAAACAGCGGATAAGAAGTCTTCCAATGTGTATCATGAGGAAACCACAGTTTTACGTCACAGCCAAACTCTTCATTAGGAAAGTTTGGGACACAAAAACTCAACACTGGCTGCAGAGGTAGAATAGTTCACTGCTCTCTCCATCCACATCAGTCAGCACTGGTGTCTCTTCGTGTTCTGGGATCTCTGCAGAAGAACAGAATGTTTTGTAATAAAACAAATCAGTTCTTTGTTTAGCCATGTGTGAATCTGGTGTATTGGATCTCCAAACCATAAAACCTCTTTGGAAAGTATACTTCAGAAGAACATGCTGTTAAATAGCTTTGAAACTGTTACAGTGCTTGTGTAGAGACGCTTAATGTCAAACTAAACTTATACCAGCTAAACAGTTTCTGAGTTTAACCTTGGGAATAAATAGTAAAAAAAATTGGCAGAATCAGTAGCAATTCTTACATTTGCCATCAGTGACCATTCTCATGCCTTGAGTTAGTCCAATTTGGCAAAGGCCATCTTGTTTTCTGGGCCCATTTCTATACCTCTATCCTAACTGACAGGTCATTGTGGTCCCAAATTTTAAGTCACAAAAATGTTCCTTACACACTCACTCACAAAAAAATTGCTGTTGTTTGAGCTTAAAAGAGTCAGTGTCTGGACTGCCTTAAAATGTTAACTTGACTGAATTTAAGGTGATAAGTTAAGACGCATTTGTATTCATTCAACCTTCCAAGTCAGACTAACTTGTACTTTTTATTTCACTTTACTTGTATTATCAAGTTTTACTTTCTAAACAGGATCGGGACGAGGGACCTTCTGAGTGTGAGACGACAGCAGTGCTCTATATAGCCACTTTGTATCGTGACATCTTCATTAATATTCATATTTGGTCAACTGTATTATAAGGACTTTTGACTCATTTTCCATAATTCCAGTTTAATAATTTTTGTAAGTTGTAAAACGTTACATAAATTCAGACTACACATAATATTGAGTATCTTCTAGTTAATCTGTCAATGAATTTTAAGTAACCCTCACTAACTGTTTTTTTTTCCAGTGCTGTGTACACCAGGAGAGATATTGATGAATATAAAAATGACTTCAAGTAATTTTTTCAAATATTGTTGGTTAAAGTCAGCACATGTTGCTTGACTTTCTTAGCTTCCTTTTAGGCTCTTTTAAATCGGCTGCTCCACCCATACATGACTGTGACTGACTGACTGTGCTACCTGCAACATAAATCAAACACACCTTTTCAGGAAGGCAGGTTTTTTTTTTTTACACTTTCAGTGCCCCGCCCCCTTTTCTGGAGTGCTGCCATGCTGAAATGCCTTTTTTTGGATTTGCTAGCTCCTGCTGCTGTGTTCTTAACCCATCTTTCCTACGTTTCAATATTCTCATCGTGAAGTCGCAGAAGGCCTTGTGGATACTATTGTTGGCATCGCCTGTCGGGCCTCAAACGAACCCATGAGGAAGAGTTTCCAGTGTTCATGTTGAGAGCATGGTGTTTGCTCTCAGGCTGAAATGCTCCTGCTTCAACTCCTCAAGGTGAGTTAGCTGGTTTTCCTAACTTGCATGTTGAAAGCTGCCTTGTTGTTGCTGTTTGTGTGGTTGGCTGTCGAGGTTTAATAAGCCTCCACTAGATATTGTTTATGGGCTTGTTGGCTGCTTATTTCTGCTCTCATGCTGCTGCCTTTTACCTATATAAGCATCAACTAACTGTGTGGGTTGTCTTGATATGGTTAAGCTCTTTAACTCATGATTGATGATTCTGGTCTGCTTTTAGATGCTTTCATGTTGTTGAATAGTTACAGTGATTATGTCAGGATGGTGTTGAACTGCGCCTACTCAGGGCATCAATAAAGTTACACTTGGGTGCAATGGTACTTAAGGAAATTTGGACAAATTGCAGAGGATACCTGACACAAGGATACCTCGTTATTGTGAGACATTACACATGTCAACATACAGTATGTCGTGTGTCTTTTGGGCCATTGTTTCTTTAGAAAATTATTGGTTTCCGCCATTTCTACTATCTTAACAGAAAAGGTCTTTGGTGGATGTTTATATTGTGTAAGCTGATTTGGGGATTTTGGCACGCCTGCTTTCTTGCATGCAACCCATTTACATTATAAGCAAACCCTTGTGTTCACATAGTTTACATCAATCCAATAAATAATGCAGTGACTGGATGGCTTTCTATGCTTTCATGTTGTTTCTCGGCTCTCCTGTTTTTCATTGTAAGCTGCTGTTCCACTGTCCTGTATGCATACTGTATATTAATGCACTCATGACTTTCTGCTACTTGTCATTGCTTATTGACAATTTGCAAAAGGGATAACCAGCTCGAAACCTTGACTTTTTGTACGTTGCATGCTTATAATATACTAAAAATCCTCATTTAATGGGACAATGATGTCAAACGGACAGCATACATGCATTTCTTTGAGACGTTTGTTGGGGAACGGCTTGAATCTCACATTCCACATTCTTTATATGACTGGATGCACGCTGGTCTGGGATGAATACCAAGACAATGTTTGTTTTCTTATAACTGCCTGTTCTTCATTTTGTGATGCTGCTACATTCGATGCCAACCTCATGTTGTAAACGAATGGGATAACCTGTCTGAAACTATGATATGTTAAATATACCAAAAATCCCAGTTATATGGACAGGACAGCACACTCTTGCACTGCTCTGGGGTGATTTGTTGGGGGAATGGCCACATACTCAAGCTTGAATCTCACATTCTACATTCTTACATTATATTGCTGGATGTATACTGTTTCTGGTCTGGGATGCCTACCAAGTGAATGGTCATGCTGGGGTTATAGCTGCACACATGGTTAATCTACATAACAGTCAAGCTTTGTCTGTAATGGGGTTTCTGAAACAGAAGCTTGATATAATGTTTTGCAATCATTGTGTGCTGAGCTTGATGTGCTTTAGATTCATTATATCAACATTGTGTTAATCCATCCCACTTCAATATCTTCTACATTTTTTGGCTCGATGGAGGAACTGAAAACCAGAAATATTGTATTTTATTAAAGATATTAATCTTGTACTTTGCTTTGTTCAAACTGTAAAATTTTGGAAGATATTCTCTTTCCCATTCAAAATCTGGCTTTAAGCATTCCTCCACACATTCTTTACATGTCTTGAGGCTGGATTCTTGACAGTATTGTACTGTGCACACATACTTTGCAATCCTGTGGCTTTATGATACAATGGTAACGATGTTTTTTTTCTGCATTGGTAACTTTCATTGGTGACTTGAGCTGCAATATATTGACACAAAGGGTTGGGCTGACAAGTACAGTATTTTCGTATTACAAGACATTTTATGTGTACAAACTTTTTCTGATACTGACCCTGCAGTTACACATGCAAACATACTTATACACAAGAAAAATCATTTTTTTCTGTCATTGAGTGGTCTCATTTAACACTTCTAGTGTACAGCTCGAAACTGTCAGACCACAGCTTGTTTTTTTTTATTTATTACCAAGTATTACCATAAATCATGGCATTGTTGAGCAACTTGCAAAAGACAGAAGTCTAGCAGAGCAAAGGAGCAGCTTTGAAACAGAAACTGTTGAACTTGTTGGATAGGAGCCGCACTAAGAGCTGATTTATTAAATAGTATAATAACAGAACATAAGGTCAAGAATGACTTGAAAATGACTGAATTCATCCATAATTTTACTGGTTTTAGCTTGTCAAATGGGGAAATTTGCTTTCAATTTTAGAATTTGTTGGATCAATTTTAAGGCAATACAAGTGATGTGTACTCTAGTAAAATGTCAGACATTGTTACTGAAGTTTTTGTTCTTTAAAAAAACAAAACAAGAAAAGAGATGTACTCAAATGTCCTGTTTTGTTCAAACACCACTAAATGTTAATTTAATTTCCCCCAACTGGGGAATCACTAAAGATTATCTTATCTTAAACCATCATATCCAAACTAAGGTCCAAAGTTCTGAACTTGGGAAAGTTTTTATTTACTTTAAAAGTGACTGAAACTTTTAATGATTTATTGACATAGTTGCCAATTATTTTTCTGTTTAAGAAGCATTAAATTAATTCTCTATTTGTCTCGGTTGTACTTTCCAGTTCTTTTAAAGTGTCAGTTAATTGTCAAGCGACACCAACAAACTTTCCCCACGGTCCTCTCAGCCTCTGTGTCTCATCTCTCTGCAGTCAGTATCAGCTGTCTGAGAAAACAGAGTAATTAGATCATCTCCACAAACACATTTCTGAGCTGAGGGGCCCAACCTTCCACTTAAAGATGAGAGGGACGTTAAAGGACATGCCGAGCTAGAGGTCAACCACAACTGTGCTGCACAGAGCTGTGGTCCAGTAATTGAGGACTCTTTGGCTGACACTCAGCCCCTGAGATGATTTACACTGTCCTAATGGTTTTCCTGACTCCAGGACTTTGGCGTCAGAGACAAAAGGAGTCTGTGCTGCCACTCGCTCAGAAGGACCAGACGTGAACGAAGCTGAAAAGAAGTGAAGCCCTGCAGTCTTTAGTCTGTAATCCATGCTCTGTGCAGCTCATTGACAAGATGCAGGAAGAAAACGCTTCCTCTAAAGTGTGTCCGACAGCGCTGCCTGTTTGTGAAATCCAGAGCCAGGTTTTTTTTTTTCAAAATTGAAGAACTTTCCAATCCCACTTATAGTCTCAAGTGACTTCAGGGATCCAAAACCTTTCCTGGTCGAGGACCTCTGCTGGCTGCTGGTTTGACTTTGAGTCGTTCAACATCGGTTTTTATCGACTTGAGAAGCACTTTGTTAGCTGAGTCCAAGCCCTCTTCACTAATCTGGTATGGTGGTAAGAGGCACTCCACCAAAAGAGCTCAATGTGCTTGTTCAGATGTGTCTGTGTGTGATTTTTTTCTATGTCTCTGTGGTGTTTTAGGCTGGATAAGAGAGGCAGGACATTAGAGAGCAGCCAGGAGGCCTGGGTTTTCCTGGCACACAATAGCAGGAAGTGCTGCCACACTATAAATGGAAGCTGAACTAGTGGCAAAACCCAGTCAGCAAAGCTTTTCTGCCACCAGCCAGGAGGATTTATGAGCTCGCTCTGCTCTTTTTTCCAACATCCAAACTGTGATAATGAAACTAAATAGACAGGAGCACCAGGAAAGTTACACTCCGGGGCCAGGCTGTGTAATTATTCAACCCGTTACTCTTGTAAGCTGATACTGACAGAAGGTTTAACATAAAAGCTGCCAAAGCTTGGCATCTGTGCCAAAATTCAGCATCATTTTTGTGCCATAAACTTTCAGGAGTTTCTTTGTTTTTCCGCTGCAAATTTATTCTTCACTGGATGGAAAAGTTATTCAAATCTGAAAAGCAAACTAATGAAACTTTTTTTTTTTTCTGGTGGGACAAAGGCTTCCCATGGCAAGGCTTCGTTGTCCACTTTAAAACTGGTGAGAAAAACTAATAAAGTAATATCTTGTAAAGTCAAATCTCATCTGTACCACCATTGTATTGGTGGTTTTCCTGCAAAATTCTGATATCTTCTCTTGCCAAATGTTGGCAGTCCAATCCAAAGTAATTTGTTAGAAACCGTTTTAGAGCTTGTATTAAAATCCAATTTTGTACTCTGTTCTTGTTACATTTACGACCACCTCGCTTAGCCAGGCGAGACTAAAGAGGAGAGTTCCAGTTCATTTCCTTAGAGAACAAATAAGTATCCCTGTGTAGACTGTTGGCTGTGAAAACTAGCCACAGTGAAATCCACAGTGTAGAGTTAAAATGACTCTCGTTATTGATATGGTCATAGACATCTCCAGAAGCCACAATATCGAACTTTTCCACCTTAAGACAGTAGTGTCAAATCTATTTACAATGACTATGTTTACATGTACACCATATTCCTGTATTAATCGGAATAATGACAATATTCTGATTGCGTAGGAGTCATGTAAACACCTTATTCCAATTGTTATAACCCGATTAAGCTCATTTTACGATTATTAAAAACCTGAATAAGACCCCTGGCATATGCCTGTATCAACCTGAATATTGGGTCATGTAAACGCGTTAGTCTGAATATGCTCCTGAATATGTTACATCAAGGATTTGTTTACTTCTGCGCATGTTCAACATGGTGAGAAACACGCAAAAGACATTACAGTTTTGGGGCGAGGCGGAGACAAATGTCCTACTACTACTACTACTACTACTACTACTACTACTACTACGACTACTACTCGCTCCCACCAGTCCTGGCTGTGAACTTC
The DNA here is from genome assembly GCF_963930695.1 of Labrus bergylta. Taxonomy (NCBI): domain Eukaryota; kingdom Metazoa; phylum Chordata; class Actinopteri; order Labriformes; family Labridae; genus Labrus; species Labrus bergylta. The sequence goes on along the minus strand of NC_089203.1, from coordinate 25,966,679 downwards.
CATCCATAGTCTCTCCGCGGGGCTCTGGTTGGTATCCATGGCGTAACGCGTAGAGCTCCATTTACCATTTCCTCGCGTTCTCGTCGGCCACGGTTGAGGAGGTGAATGAGAACGAGCGTTCCAGTCACACTTTAATGGAGAAGTGATGAGAATATTACACAGTATAGCGCAAAAGCAAACATCTTGGACTATTTGGTGGAAATGCCAATTCAGTGTGTGCGAAAAGAACGCCTCAGATGATGTCTTGTCATGAAGCTAATACTACTACGGTTTATTGGGAATATGCTGATTAACATGTAAATGGGAATATTCCAGTAGTTCAGCACTCTGCGGAGCATGTAAACACCTTTTTCGGAATATTGCCTTAACCAGAATATGGACCTTAATAGGAAAACGGTGTGCATGTAAACGTAGTCAACTTTCAACAGGGAGAATGGAGCGTCCCCCAATAATTGGACATCTAAGGATTTAAACCATTAATGAGGTAGTTAAACGATAAGGTGACTGAGCAGTCTTACCTTACCGTAAATGGTAAAAACTTACTGTGTAGATGAGGATAACAGAGGTTAAAATAAATGAAAAGACTTAAAACTCTTGAGTCAGTTTCAGCCATGGCCATGGCTCAGTTGGTAGAGTCTGTCGTCTCTCAACTGGAAGGTCGGGGGTTGGATCCCCAGCCCCTGCAGTCACATCCAATGGCTCCTTGGGCAAGACACTTAACAAACTGTAATACATGTTTCTGTATTGTAAGTGTTATTTTTAGTATTTCCACATCACTGGGGGACATAACCTTTTTGACACCACACCACTTATAAAAATGTTAAATATTGTCATCCTTATGTTGAATATAAAATATGTGTACTGTATGTTAAGACATGATGACAATAACAAGTAATAAAAAAAAGAAAAGCGCTTAACATATGAGCACAAGTCCATTGACCATTTACCAAATAATGAGCAGGTTAAGAAGACAAAAGATGTTGAAAAGGTTGAAGATTGTCGGCTTTAAAAGACACCAACATACTTGAGAATCTACAGTATGCAGCTTTATTTCATCCAGCTCTGCAAATGTGTTCAGTCTCAACCAAACTTAAATGATCTCTGAGGGAAAGTGGGTCACTGCAGCAAAGATTATACTCAAAGAGGAACCAAAAAATACAAAACAGAGAGCAGATAAAATACAGTAACAGACACAATGTCCGTGTAGTGGTGCTGAGGAAAAACAAGAAAACTACAAAGTTAGTTTACAGTTTCTTTATTTACTTTGCAGTGGCCCCTTCCTCTGGCATGTTAGCATCCCTGTTTTACAGTTTAAGGTTCATCTCTTCTGGAAAACCCATCACATCCTTCACCTTGGAGAAGTACTCCCTGCTTTGTGCTATGTGGCTCTTCCCCAGGAGTCCATGAAAAACTTCACAACCTCTCCCTAAAATGTCAAGGTTAGTCTTAGTGAGAAGAGCAGGCAGGAGAAAACATCCTTCACTCCAAAAGATCTGTACACATGTAACTGTTCATTCAGCAGTTTTGAGCTGACAGTTGGGCAAATAGTTGTAAAACTCTCCCAAAATAGTCACTAAAATATAACAGAGTCGTCTACATTGATATACAATTCATGTTTTCTACATAACACAATACATTTTATCCATAAAACATTTAATACATTTTTTCAACTCCTAACTCTTAATTTTGAGTTTTAACATAAAGAGGACTACATTGTACTTTTAAAATATATATATTTAGGAGGAGTATGAATCTCTACTACAAGACGGCCTGATTCGATTCTCTAGAGCAGTGCTTCCCAAAGTGTGGGCTGCGGCCCCCTGGTGGGCCGTGTGGGTACTGCACACTTGTTCAAATTGGATTATCCTTTTCACCCTAAATTTTAGCGACCCAACGTATATCCACTGTGAGCACTTGGCAAGATTTGGAAACTCCCAATAGGCAGAAACCTCGAGCAGAACCAGACCCATTGGTAAAGTGTCATCTGCAACGACCCACTGGCCGAGAAAGAGAGAAGAATAAACAGACTCTTTGTAACAATGTCAATAACTGAAGCTGAAATTTGACTGAAATTGAAAACACCAGCTATAAGAATAAGAATAAGTATGGCTGATAACAAGTAGCAACTCATTTGGCTTTCAACAGAATTAAACTCTGTGCCTGCAACACAAAAGCCTTTAAACCACTTTATGTGTTGGTGGCACAAATTACGAGTCTGACAGGCTGCTGTGTTTTCTGCTGGAAAATCTTCAACCCAGAGAGTGAGACCGCTTTCCGTGCGCCATCTGAAACCAGAAGTAAACGATGACTCATTTTTGAACACACAACCACATTTTTTTCTGAACTAATCCAAGGCAGAAAAGTACCTAAATCAGAAACACCTCTGGATTCAGTTAAAATACAATACATCAATCACTGTGTAGAAGCCTTGTGAGTGTAGGTCCTGTGTTTTTATTCGACCCTTCCAACTGCACCCAACAGACGGCCAATCAGACTGTATTCAACACCTACTGTGTTAGAGACATTACATCCTCTGAAGGCAGAATTCATGTCCAAGTACACAACTCTGTATTTTATAATTTCATGACAATTTCACAAATAACCAGTCTGACTGAGGTTGTCGTGGCAACAGACAGATGTTTATAAGACTCCACGACTCGAGCTGAAAGATCAAAACATTTATTAAACTTCCATGAACAAACTGTCGCGCTGTACCCGAGGAATTCAACGGTTTACCTGCCGTCGCCTTTTCTCGTCCCTCAGTCCAAAAAAACATTCTGTCCTACATTACCCATCATGCACCTGGATGATGTCTTTCATTAGAGCCTTCCAGCCACATCTTTCCAATTCTGGAAATAAATCTGTGACGCGTGTCCAAATGACATGTGAAGATTAATCTTTTGCATATTCATGTTTTTTTATTCATGTTTTAATTCCTCAAAATTTGAGATACCTCAATTTTTTTAACAAAAGCAGTGCCAATGCTTAAAAAAACCTAAATTTATTTTGAAAAGAGGTGCTGAGGAGAGAAATAAGTCTGTCAAAAATTGCAAGCCAACTCCTGTCTGAATGTTGAGTCACTGAAACATTGCCAACATATTAATGCAATTGAGGCAATGTGGAAGGGTTTGCTTGCCATTTTGAATAATTGAAAACAAAGTTTCCAATATTTGGTGGTGATGATTTGTGGTTTTGTTGCTGTGCAGGTTGTTATCTTTGTTTTTACCAGCATAATATCTAGGTTTAAAATTCTGGTATCATGACAACCCCATTTCCATGACAAAAACCAAACAAACATTTTAGCTCAATAATTCAGTGCCACTTATATCTATGATAGGGTAAAAAGTGGGTCAAAAAAACCGGGACACCAGGACATGAAAAGCAAACTACAGTTAAAGAGACAGACATCTTTAAAACTCCAATGGTCTGGATTAACCTCCTGCCATCTGTGAGCCTCACAGCAGAGATAACTGATCTTTTACAGTTTCATCTCTGGCTCCGAGCTTGGACGTGTTTCCGACAGTGCACTGAGTACTTCTTTCACATTCCTCTTAATGTTTCTGCCTCAGTCTATGTCTCAATAAATCATCATTATATCCTCAATTTCACAGGTTTTTATAATTCACTTTTCTCCTCCCGTGAAGTTAAATATCCCAATTTGTGATACCAAAACGATCGGAGCGTGCCAGCAGCTCTTTCTCAACACAGTTGTGAAAGTGTCTATGCATTCCTGTGCAGCAGAAGCATATTTTGTCAAATTGCTGTAAGACAAGCGAGTAATTTTGCATTAAGAGTAAATCCTTCAGTCAGTGTTTCTCACCTCAGATGAAAAAGTGATACTCGACAACATCTCCAGGGAATCTGTGAAGTATCAAGCAGTAAAAACAGCTTAGCCATCTGCGCCGAGGTGAATTAAGATGTTGGCATGACGGATAATGGCAGCATTCTTCTTCTCCTGTTTTCTTTCATATTCAGACAGATATCCAAGCATCCATACGTTATGTTTGGCATATGATCTGCTGCTTTTATGTGAATGACCTAAGATAATTTAAATACTCCTAAATATTAATGTGAACGTATCTGATTGGAAAAAATATTCAACTTTTCCGATATCAATCTTTTTTGGCTGAAACTCAGGTGTGTGTCTACTGACCAGAGACTTGCGGTTGCTTCTGGCCAGTTTTCTGGCTGGAGCTCAATGTTGAGCCAAGGGCGGGGTCTGGGTTAGTGGGTCAGCCTGCCAGGCGGAAAGCCCAGCTGGCATGTCAGCGTGCTGTGAGATAATGTCAACGCAGGAGAATGCTAATCGTAACCAAAGACCCTACAGTGAGTGGCAGCATGGTGCACCAGCTGTGTTTTCTCAAACTTAAGACTAATGTGTGATATTCTTAATTGACTGATAATGATTAATGCTCAATAACAATATTGCACTGAGATGAGGTCAAACAGCACTATTTGTTGGTGTAAATACAGGATTGGTACTCACTAATGGATCACACAGGATCATTTTATCTGCCATTTTGAAACAGTTACCCAATAGAGACCCAATATATTGATTTCATATTTCTATATTAATCTGACGGCAATGCCAAAAGATTCATGCTCATACTAAGGCCAACATTTAGTAATGGCTTTTTGACTTACATGTCTTAAATGTCCTTTTTACCAAGACCTTCAGGAATTTTTCCGAGGTAGAGGGATGTGAAAAAGAAATCCAGTGGGATGTTCAGAGATGAATAGTTTCACATCTATGTACAGGAACCATCTCAAAAAACCCAGACATCAGTCCACTTTTTTGACCGAGCCTCTCATCAACTTTCACCATCTTCTCCTGTGAGATCAACACATCTTGATGCTATTCAAACAACCCGAGTTTGTATATCAACACTCTCGGCATGAAACATGTGATGGGTGATGTTGCTAACACAGTTTGAGGAATCTTGGACCGGGTGTGGAATGATAATCATTACGTCTGGTGTGACTCACTCAAGAGTAAACATTAGCTTTAGCCGCTCTGTATTTCGGTCCGTTTGCACCTGTTTGCATGTCACAGACTAATTCATAACTCCTCGAGCTCTGCGCTATGTAAGGAACACATTTCAGTCCTTAAACAGCTCCATATGGACAAATACACTTGTCGGGGAAGATTTCTTACTCGCCATGAAGAATTAGCTCCATACCGCTGAAACAGTAATAAAGCTGTGGATCTAATTTGAACCATAAATCTAGCCTCCCAACAGCTTGCATCGAGGATGGACCTTCAACTATAGAGTTAATAACTTAATTACTGTAACACCACATGCTGCTCACTTTGAGGAAAGACAGCTCCAGTGTTTCACAGGCTTTTTAAAAACGGTGTGTTTAGTCAGCTTGTAAGGAACCCAGGACATCAAAAGCTCCCACAGTTACTCCACCATGTGTGATCACTCGGTTTTCGACCTGACGTGTGTTACTTAACCTGAGCTTGTATAAAATTGATTGGGCCCTCAGCGTCTCATTACGCCCCGAGTTCTTTGTGTCATTTCACTATTGTTTCATTTTGTGCCAAACCATAAAAAAAATCACAAAATGAAGTGTTACAGTCTACTGAACGTTTATTTCAAAATCTGTTTTAAATTCTCACTATTCCATCAAAGACTGGAATTAAATGAATGACAAAAGTCTGACGCAGCTACAGTCGAGGCGTTAATCTGAATATCCTGTCATGTTATATCCAATATGATGGCACATTAACACTTCCAATCCACCCACTGTTAAATAAGCCTAAAGCTCTACTGCTATGTAAAGATTAGAGCTGAAACGATTGGTCAATGAGTTGAAGAGCTTCAAGAAAAAACATAAAGCCTCTGCTTCAAAGCCTTACAAAATCATGTAAACATAGTTATAGACTCAGAAAGTTGAACTAAAATTAAGTTAGACTAAGTTCACTATAGTCCCAAACACTGACATCAAGATGTTTACATCACTGGTACTATGGAAACTTTCATGCATGTCCATTTTATTATTTAATTGTGATGATAATGGTGAAAATGTTCATTTTTATAATAAACTAGAGACTAAAAAATGTCTTTAAAGTTACCACAGACTAAATAAACACCGTCCTGCATCATCACATGGCTACATGTTCATTATAGTCAAAAAGCTCTAGCACTCATTTTCACAGATGACTGAGCTCGTCATGGCGACGCTTTTCACTCCTTTCAGTCTCCTCAAGGCGACACAAAGCGCTGTCTCCTCAATAACTTTGAACTCCGCCTCAAAACAACTTTGAATCGCTGGTTCTCACACACGACGAACCCCAGAGGTGAAATTTGTGAATTGAGCTATAGATTGAGAGCCCCGAGAGCCCCAACCACCCCCACTCCCCCCCCGATCCCTCTGTGCCGGAAGAAAGCGCTAATTAGCTCTGATGTCCGGGCGAAATCCACACCCAGATGCACCCTGGGAGAGGAGGAAAATAAGATGTTGTTGTTGTAAAACCAAAAGAAAAAAATCTCACAGGAAGGATGTTAAGTTTTACATCCAGAACAAGTTTACCTCAGATAAATGAATCCAACCAAAATGTGGTCGTTAAAAAGCATATTACCTCATACACATGCAACAACAGCTGAACAGTTTTATAATCATTAAACTCATAACACATTTTGTGGCAAATACGGGATTCCCTGGGCCCGTCGCAGCAGAGAGGAAGCCATGCGGAAGCTTCTGTTCCTGCACTGGATCCGACATAGCGACCACTCCACAGTTGATTTTTGATTGCACTGATCAAAAGAAGCACCGTGTCTCGATATTTTACCAGAGGCAAGGAACACAGGACTTCAAAGACCTCCGCACTAATCCCATTTGGATTATTTAATTAAGGACTCAGGAGTATGGGAGACAAAAAAAGAGCAATGGTTGTCACATCTCTGAGTGACCTTTTGGGGGGAGGGGTGCAGGTGAACTCCTGAAATCACACTTCATGCTGCAATCAAAAACATGTTTATTTACTGCACATAAAATGTTGCTGCACAGTTATAGATTTTGGCAACAACCTCGCTCTTCCCATTTGTTTTGGTTCACTGCACGGGTTTCTCTTTGTTCGTTTAATTGTCATTCCAGGAACATTCCCCAGCTTAGTTTAGATTGGTTCATGATGGTATAAAATGGTGGAAAAAGCAGGGAAGATATGATCGTAACCGGGCAGCGGCCACGATGTGGAAGTGATCTCAAGCTGGGCTATTATTAGCTCCAGTGCTGGGGGAAACTGCTCCTTTAGTTTACCATGTTTGGGTCAAAATGTTGACCCCAGATTGCTTGGCAGGGTGAAGGTCATTTCAGGTGTTTGTGTGTAATTAGTTACAGTATTCCTGTTAATTTACTCATGATGGTTTAGTCAAGCAAATCCTCTGAAAACACTTTGCTTTATTAACATTGTTTTGATGCTTCTCTTTAAGCTAATCTTTGTCTCATTGATTTCCAATTTGTAGAGGACTAACACGACCACGTGTTCTTTTTGGTAGCCAGTCAAAAAATAGTTTGGTTGGCCAATCAATGCAATCATTGCATCAACATAATACCTGTTGAGATGCTTTTTTAACACGGTTGGTGAAGCCTTTTTTCTCACACTGGTCCTATGGTTCGACTCCAAACCCTGGAGGTTGCATCTCATCCCCCATTCTCCGACCCCCACTTTACATTTCCTGTCTATCTTCAGCTATCCTGTCCAAATATAATGTTAAAAAAAGCATTTTATCCATCAAGCTTGATGAAAAGTCAGAGTTCATGCTAGACTCCCAATCAGTTTGCAGTTTAACAGTAATACTTGATCAATAAGTTTTATTAAATCAAAATAGCTCTGATGTGTTGTCTGTTGACCCCGGTTTGATTAGATCTGTAGAAAAGGTCAACTTGCTCTAAAGATAGCTGGCTCCATCGCTTAAGAGTGGAATGGAAAAAAGTGGTGACACAAATATCAGCAAGCATGAATAATATCGATGCAGGTGTACAAGGCAGTGTAAGTCAGACACAACATCTACATCTTTGGTATTTGTCTAATCATTGTGAAAAATGTTTACAGCTGTTTTTCCTAGCTTCTGATTCTGGTTTACAGTGGGACAAACCAAAATGACTACATCTTTCAGATGGAGAAGTTGTTAAGGGAACTATATGTCAGACTGCAAAACGAGAAACAAATGGTGATATCATTCTGGTCTGATTATCAGGGCTACTGATAAAATTATTTCCTGGTAGAAACCAAAGTTCAGAACGATAGAACATAACTTAACTTGAGTACACTGGAAACATCCTCCTTTCCACTTTTGAAATGGGTTTGTTGCTTAACAAAGAACAGCACAAATGCAAATTTTTCTTTTGACGTTTTGTAGTCCAGACAAAGTAACTGAACATCACAGAATTTATTAAATGTGGTAAAAACAATGGGCCATGACTTAGATAGGATCATTAAAGGCTTTATATGCGATTTTTTTGATCCAGCAGATGTCGCCCTTGAGCACCAGCATGAAACCAAAACAACTTGCAGTGCATTGTTTTGTTAGCATGCTAATGCTAGCGATCTTTATTCTGCTCGTATCTTCACACTGCATGTAAATTTACCTGAAATGAGCGTGATCTAGAAACACAGTTAAGCAGTGAGTACAGTATGTTATTCTTCTTTTCTCTAGTCCCTCAATTAAACAACTTTTATACACGAGGGGAGGAGTCAGCCGGCCGTCCCGGCGATGTAAACAAACTGAAGATAGGACTCTGAAAACTCTGAAAACATCACAGACAGTGGGACTCGGGTGTTACACCCATTGTAGACAGTCATGACTCACAGTTATTTTCAGAGGATAGACTTGATTTATTATTTTTTAGGCATATAAAGCCTTTAACTGTATAACACATCTATGAATAATCCTAAATAAAGTGGTACGTTTTTGAAATTACAATGAGTCAGCAAACTTGGTTGGTCCTGCAGTTGTTTAAAGAAGTTTAATGGTATTTTCTTTTTCTGGGTTTCCACACCTTTAGATCCCAATCCAAAAATACTTGAGAGGCGCCTGTTCTCAAACTGTGGTAATAAAATTGCATTTTCCTTGGTGGTTGTTTACCACAGACCAAAGTGATAAGATACATCTACTGACGTTTCATAATGGGTCAAGACATCCTTCAGAGAGATTCTTGGTCAAGAATTCCTCCTTCTATGATGATGCTTAAGTTGGATCAGATGTATTTTGTTCTCTATCTAGTCCATGTAGTCCAACCTTCAGGCCACCATCAAACCATTAATACTGTCAGCTTTATCAGACAGAGACCCTTGTTTGACTCTTTGTTTTGGATTCAAAACACATTCCAGCATGTGTGCGGACGCCTGTGGGCACCATGTGAATACAAGAGCAATAACTTAATGGAAGCCTGTTGTTAGTTATCGTGGGTTTGGGAAAACAACCAACTTTCTGTGTTTTAGTCTTAACAAGAAATAGCAACAATGAAGGTCCAATGTTCAGGAGGTTTGTGGTTTTCTCTATCCCCAAAGGCCATCGGTGAACAAGCGGAGTCTAGGTCAGCCATTGAAAAGTGTTTCCACAAGGATCATGATGGGTAGTTGCAGAAGGAGATACTCAGCCGATATATAATCAGGGTGGTATAAATGGTCTAATAGGACTCGTAACATTGTGTTCTTTAGCAAATTAACAAGTATATCTTTGGGAGCCATAGTTTCTCTGCGAGTCTTTGTGCATCATATCTGGTAGGGCTAAGCTTTCCCTTTCTTGTACAATAAAGATTTCATTGAATTGAATTTGTTTCATTTTGTTCCGTTTAAGCAATACAATGTAGAGGCATCCTTTCTATTCACTTTGGTTTATACAAAGAACGATGGTGTAGGAAGCAGAAAAACGTTAAAACCTGCCTTTTGTACAAGGAAAGTAAAATAAAAAAAAGTAAAAAATTCCAATATGGTTATGTACAATCAGGCCAAAATATGTACTTCAATTCATCCTTATGTAGCCTACATAAAACCACATGTGCGTACAATCCATACACATATCCTACTCATACTCTTGTTCACAGACTTGACAGAGAAAAGAGAAAATATACAGGATAACTTTATGTTAGAGTTGACAATTAAATGGTTAATGATCTTATTTAGCTGTTTTGACAACTCAAAGCGTTTTTACACCGTATGTCACACCTACTCATTCACACACTGATGGTAGAGGTTGCTATGTAAAGTGGCCATCAGCAGTCCATTCATACACCACTGACGAAGCAGCAGGAGCATTCCGGGGTTAAGTGTCTTAGTTGAATGCAATGTAAGTTGGTGAAGTGTAAACGCTCCTTTTTTTCATGCTGTATTTAGCTCAAGAAATGAAAAAAAAATGTAAATGTAGAGACATTGGTGAACTTCAAGCTATGAGAGGAAACAAACTTTGTTACATTATTTAAACAAAAGAGGTTTAAGAAAGCATCTTGTTCTTTCAGAATCATGTCATAGATACAAGCTTTGTGTGCACAAATATAAGTGAAGCACTAAACAACAGTGAATAGATTTTACGGTTTTGGGTCAGCGCTGGATGTTTTTATTTTTTATTTTTGGTGCAGCTATGGGAACGTTGTGTTTTATTCACAACAGAAGCAATAGCCAAACAGCTGGTAGCAACGAATGTGGGGCTTGTTTGAAATCTGAATCCTCTCAACAGCTCCCATTTTTTTCTGAGATGAAATATCGTGTTATTGTCGTGACCCACATGCACTCAATCGCTGTCGACCAAATGTTTTACTTCGTCAGAGAATAAACTCCCAAGTCGCTGTAAAACAAGGATACAGCGAAACTAAGACAATTCTCAGTTTAGGAGCTTTTTGAGAATTCTTTCAAAAAGTTTCTGTCAACATTGCACCCTCTTTTTTTTCAATTTGATGAACAGTTTATACATATATCATGTTTTAGGACACACATTATGCTTCATGCACATGTACTTTAAACATCCACAAGGGGAAATCCAGGGGAATATTGCAGATTTTGGTTATAAACATTTACACGGTCAATTCAAAGCTGCACTCCATTAAGACCTGAGTGAATATACAAACGTGTTGTAAATATGCTTGAAAAGAAATACATTCTTGACAGCGTACATGTTCACTTGCCAGCTTTCTTTTGGTCCCCACATTGGATGAAAAACTCTCTTTTAATGCAGTTGAAGTGTTGGTTCATATCCTAAAGCACAGCTAAGTATAACAATAAGCTAAGTAGCTTTGATGTCTCTAAGAGCTTCAAAGATGAGAAGTTTTCCCTCTTAATCATTAATCATGCCCTTGAAGCCTTAAAGTTTCTCAAGCATGCTGCAAAAAGATTTTTTTTTTTTTGTATAATAAGGATGGTAATGTGGACTCATGTAGGCCAGGCCCCCAGCGGGATTCCCAACAAATAAAGAACAGAACAACTGGACGCTGATTGTAGTCCAGCATCAGCAGGAGGAACGTAATCGAATCCCAATCGCTACAAACAAACCGGCTTGGTATTAAAGATCACATAAACACTGTAGGCTTTATCTCGATAATTATCATGAAATAGACCTTCGCTTTATATGAAATCTGTAAATAAAAATCCTCACTCATGACATGTTCTTCATACATCCAAGACCAACTCTGACATCCAATCCCCTCCTCTTTGTTTAGCCTCAAATCCCTGTTAGCTAAATAGCTTGAATGGATGTCAGATGTGTGCCATGGAGATATTTCAAGTTATGTAAACTAAGTAATAAAGTGGGAATTCAATAAGTGGTATGAGTCTATGAGTGACTTGTTTTTTTATTTTTTTTTATTCTTGTGAGTATTTCACTTTTTAAAAAGTTTGCGTCCTTTAAATAAATGTAAAACAAACCAAGAGACATGAAAGAAAATCTAAACCCCAAACAGCATCTTCAAAAAACCCCCGGAGGGGAGTCTATTATCTGTCGTTTTTTTTTTACGGATATTATTAGCACAAGACCATTAAATTCCCAACATTGTTGAGAGAAGAATCGGCGCTCCTCCTAGAAGTAAATATAACACTTTAATTTGGCTGATAAATTTGGAATCATCCAGAACTTCTAATCTGATTTAAAACTCTCGGTTGCTTTTGAAGTCTGTGAAAATGAGGAATCAATTACGGCGCTCACACCCATTTATTTCTGTGTTCCTGGAGAAGCGCAGTCATTTGCCTGGTTTTTAACTGTGTCAGTACTCTGTGATTAATTAGCCACAGTGCAGACGAACACATCCCAGAAAGCCCTGCAGCTTGTTAGCACAACCTGCCAACTGCAGTTAATGTTTCCACCTGTTCCCCTTCGAGAACAAAAACAGTTCCCTCCTCTTTCATCTGTGTGATGTTCATCATTGCACGTTGACTGCAACGCGATCATTCCTCAGCCCCCTTCATCGTCCAATTGTGAGTTATTTTGGCTACTTGGCCCTCAAAATAATGGCTCCAATTAAAGTTTTATTGAAGTATCTGCTCTTTTCTCTACTCTGTTCCTAATTCATGCCAGAGACTTATCAAAATGAAATTAATTTGACTTTTTTATCCCACCTGCTTTAACTCAAAGCTTACAATGGCTGCCCTATTCTCAGCCCTATTCATCATCTTACCTTATTGAACCAATGAGATCACCGCTGGAACAGGTTGTCTGTATGTTTGAGTTTTAGTTTAATCATTTGGATACAAACTATATATAAAACAAGCTAGCTCTTTGTGGGATCAGCCCTATGTTCCCACATTTCCAAGATTTTTCTTAAAATTAGGCCCTATGTTCCCACAGCCCTATGTTCCCACATTTCTAGGACATTTTCAAAATGAGGTCTTGTGTTCCTACATTTCCCTTCAATTTAAGCCTTATCCTCCCACAAGATTTTTTGGAAGCACTTTATAGTAAATGCAAACTGCTTTTCACTGCAAACTTTGGTTTGCGTCCAGTTGCTGCGCTTCATTTGACTGATCTGACCAGAAGCTAGTCAATGCGAGGCCTCTGTGCTACTTAGCTTAGTTTGTCTATTTAAAAGGACAAAGTGCACTTACATTAAATGTTTGCAATAAACAAAGAGATGGGCGCACCAGATTTAGCTAAAAGCTACATTCCATCTGTAAAGTTGGGTGTAATTGGCTTCCAAATTGGGAGAAATGGGGATAAAATCTGATACAAATTTATGAAAAAGGAAATGTGGGAACATAGGCACGCTCCCCTCTTTGTAAGGTTAGCTAATATGGCTAGTTAGCATGACAACGATGAGTAGGACAGATGATACACTTCATTAAGTTAAGCTAAATCACCTATCATGACAGTTATTAAACTAGCTTATCGCAACTAAAAAGCTTGGCTAGTGTGGCTAATATAAATGTTAGCTAGGCCTGTAGAGCTAACTATGTTGTTTAACAAATAAGGGCCTGCATGGGGGCAGAAAAGTGTGGGCTGTGTGCTTGGGAGTGCTTGGATGAAGTGCTTTGGTTTTGAGAATAAAAGCTAAACTTAACTAAAGCTTAATTCTCTTGTGAAAAAAAAAGAAGAAGCAACCTTTTGTCAATTTTTTTTAGAGCCTTTCTGCTAACTGGATCTCCACTTGGCCCATAGAGTAAAATTAGGAATTTCCTGCAGGGTCATATCTGGTGCTTGCACGACTTCTGGCATCTCAACTCTTTCCTGTTTTCATTGAGTTTTGTTGGTAAAACATCAAAAATTGTCCCACACAGCAACAGGCGCTGACAAAGGTCTGAAGAATCTGACCTGTAATTGACTGTGAGCCTCTTATTGTTTTGTTTCAACCATTAACTGCCGACATGTCCCTTACCCTGAACACCACTGACACACACACACACATGCTTCCACTCACACACACACACACACACACACACACACACACACACACACACACACACACACACACACACACACACACACACACACACACACACACACAAACAGAGTGGCCGTTATGAAAGAACATTAATCCCTGAAATTGACAATAGGATTACAGTGTTAAAGAGCATTGCCGTCACTATTCTACTTCCTGCCCCCTCTGTGTCATCTGAACTGTTTCAAATCCTTCAAAGGAAAGACTCAGGCGATTTCCTGCTGGGCTCGTCCTCTGAACTGTACACTAACGTCTAACTCGAGCAGACAGGTTAACTTTGGCAAGAATTAGAGTCGGCACTACTGGAAGTTATAAACGATGCATTTTAGTGCCCTTTCTTCTCCTAATTGGTGATTGTGGGGCCAAAAGAAGAGAAGTAGATGACTCATATTAGATTTAGTCGCTCATGCACCAGCTGTGTTTCTCTGCTGTGACAGCACCGGGCCTGAAAGAGGAAGCAGTAAAGACCTGTGGGTTACCACAACACCTGTCCATTACGCTTTTATTTTATTCCCAACAGAAGTTAAAAACAAGTCCGGGAATTTTTCTGTGTTTTTCTTATTGATGACAATTCCATGAAAGACCAAAACACGAGAGAAACTGCTGGTCAATATTTCCAACATATGCTGGTTTGAGTAACATTTGGTACATATTAGTCTTCAATTTAGGAGGTGGGTTCAAATTCTCTTGACAAACTGTTACACTGCGCTCGACACACCTTATTGTGAATAACACTAATCCTTCATAAAATCAAAATGGACGAGTCATCAAAAAATTCAAACCCCTGTTCAGTGTGTGCCGATCGAGACCCATTTTGTTTTATGAACCAGGCTGTAAACATGTTTATTTCTGCTGTAAAAACTGTTTTTTTTTTTGTGCTTCTGCAGCCAGCTTCTAGTAGACACTGGACAGACTGCAGGATTTTTCACTTCGACATCACTTCCATAGGTTGCTGCTTTGTTACCCCAATACTGAAGAAATGGATACTGGGATATCTTATTATCAGTCCGGTTATCAGAGGTCAGTTTTAGCAGCTTTATTGAGCAGGTGTGCTTTCACAAGCAAGGGACTGACTTCATTCAAATGTACAAAAGTAAGTTCAAGCTTCCATTGGCTGAGTGGGTGCACTGATGTTATGTCAGATAATCTTAGATTTGACTAAAGTTTCAAGAAGCAAAAAGAAAGTAGTAAGATATTCTTGATTACTTTGCCCAGTAATGTGACTACTGTAAATACAAACATCTTGATGTTAATGCTGAAACAATTACGCACAGCCCATTAAACAGTTGCATTATCATTCCAACAACATCATCATTAAATTGGAGTGACATTATGTTAAAACTTGCACCCTGTTTTTGTTTTTGTACCAAGTCCTGGCTCTTTAGCCGATCGATTATCCACTCTGTGCACCAGCTAGTTCTACAATTCTACAATTCTACAATTCACTTAGCAGACGCTTTTATCCAAAGCGACGTACATCAGAGAGGAAGTACAACACAAGCAAGGATCTAGAAAAAAGGGAACAATGTCAGTAAGAGCAAACGATCAGCTTTGAGTCTGATTGGACACACAGTTGCTGACAGGAAGTGACCAGAGGCAAAGCACAAGATTGAGGGCAGTTCTTGAGAGCTCTAATCAGTATAGAAACCATTTTATAAGTCGTCTTTATCAAACAAAAACTATCGTCATTACCATCATCATCATCATCATCATCAATAATATGGAGACCATCATCATTAAGTTAGTAGGTATTCATGAAAGAGCTGGGTCTTTTGCTTTTTCTTAAAGGTGCAGAGGGACTCTGCAGATCCAATGGAGTTTGGAAGTTCATTCCACCACTGGGGGGCGACAGAGGAGAAGAGTCTAGTCAGCGTCTTAGGACCCTGTTGTGAAGGTTGGATCAGACGCCTTTCATTGGCCTTTCATAGTTGCTAAAAGAGTCTGTTTATCTGTCCATCGCGTTAGAAAACAAAGCTGTAACAGCAATGAGCATGAATCAAAAGAATAATGTTGTAGGTGGGACATCCAAAAAAAGGAGCTACAGTACAACTCTCTATAAAGTGCTGCAGAGGTTAAGTTCCAGCACTTTTAGCCAGCAACACTAGCTTGTTTTCTTGCCACAAAGAACAGAAAATCGCTCAGAAATGTTCCTGTTTTGAGAGTTTCTGCCTTTTAGTCTAAACTTTTAAATGAGGGCAAAAGAGATCTGTAATTTTCTTGGAGAAGTCCCCCTGTTTGAAAGCTTGGCTTGCCTGCCACACTTTACAGCTGATATAATGTGGACAATGCTGCGGGACAAGTATGACTTCAGTTGAACAGATATGTAAATGAACACCACCAGCGTGAGTAACAACATTCACAGGCACAACAGGGCTGCTTTTATCATCATTTTATTTTAAGAATTTAGGTCAACTTTAGGTTTTATTTATGTCCATATTGTTAACATTCAGAATGCATAATAAACATGCTCAACGATAAATCTAATTTCAAATCCTAGCGAGGTCATGATTTGCTTCAGTCTTAGCTCTACATGTGAAACAGATGTGATCCTGGAACAGTAGATCCAGCAGGACCGAGCCCTGGAGGACGCTTCCCTGTATCTCTTCACGTTGGAAACATGAAATTAAGACGTTACACGAGGAATATACTCTGGAGGCTGCTCTCATGCATGTATGCTTTTTTGCTCTCTTAGGAATCTCATGACATCATCACAGACTGGATTTATGCTTCGAGTCTCTCCGCTCTTTCTGCTACTGCTGCAGACGCACACCGCCCCACATGTCTCCTTTTACACTGCATCAGCCTTGAACTGAGTCTGCAGAGAAAATTGTTCGCATAGCACACATATGTCATCCTTAACTATTGGGTTAACTCCTCTCAGTGTAATGCAGTTAGTCAAGGGACTTCTCCCAAATTCTTTCTAGCTCTCTCCTCTCCATTTCATACTTCATGTAGTCTGAGTGGACTGTGTTGCTGCGAGGCAAACTTAATGGCTGTCAGCACAATAAAAAGAGTCTGTTCTCACCATTTCAACCCAAATATCAAGCAGAATTCCTGTGAATTTACATTGAGCTCTAGAGTCAGAGAAGGTGACAACAGCACGTTTATATAATCTCAACATAATGCTGAGACTAATGCATGTGAAACAAATGTGATTAACTTAACCCTCCTACAACCCTAGGATTTGTGTTACACCTTTTTCCTTGCAACGCAAAAAAATGCTCCAATAAAGACTGCCATCGAAAAATTATCTAATAATGTATAATTCCATTTTTTTTTTAATGGTTACTGTTATTAACTTCAGTCCTCACCATACATAGCAAATATTCATTGTGTTTCAATCATCCAATCCACGAAAAGACACCAAACAAGAGTCAACAGCAGAATACACTTTTTTGCATTGGCAGAGAAGATTTGGCACGTTTTTCATGGGCGCAACCCACATACTCAGCTCTGCTGCTCATCCCACAAATGCATATTCCTTACAAATGTGGCACCATTTAAAAGGGAAATAAACAGGCTTTCCAACGGTATAAGATTGATTGCCAACAAATAAATAATCTACCAAACACAAATTTCCTTACATTTTGTGTAAAGGTAATAATAAATGCTAGACCTTTGGCCTTGTTTCCCTGCAATATCACCTGTGTAAACAAAGACATACTTTCAGGCTTTTGTTTTGGATACTATGTTGGTAAAACAGTAAAAACTAAAATTCCAGTCCCGCACTATCATGGATCTATGAAAAAAATAAAATTAAATAAAATTAATACCACAATGGCAGTGTATTCAAAAAATGTCGTTTCATTGGGAGTCAATGGCACAAAATAAATGACGAAGGTGTGATTATTATTTTTAACATAGTGTATTCAAGATTTGAGAAATAGATTTTAATGAATTTTTAAAATTCACCCCAAAATACACACCTGTGACAAAATGTATGCCATATGCATCAACACAACCAAAATTATCCACAAAAAACTGTCTTTAAATGTCAAAAAATGCACTAGGACTACAGGAGGGTTAAGAGCAAAGTTCAGTGCTGGTATGCTAAGCTCGTCGTGTCTTTCCTCTGCAAAAAAAAAAAGACAGCTGGCATTTAGCTATGTTCTCCTCCAATACATGATGGGAATTTCCAGAAATTCAACACTGCATTGTGATGTTTGCAGATAAACCAAACATGAGGTGGTGTAACCCAGGATGTCCTTCATGCTCACTTGAAAGATTATTTTTAATTCCCCCACTAGTCCAACTGGCAGGCAGCCAGCATACTATTTATACCCACTTTAAATGAAAAACACATTTTCCCAGTTTTAATCCCTGTTTTAAATGTTCATTTATCTTCCAAATATATTTGAATACAGCATTATCTGAGTGGGGTCTGCATGGTGAAGTGGTTAGCGTTGTTTTGTCACAGCAAGCAACCTTCACAACAGGGTCCTAAGACGCTGACTAGACTCTTCTCCTCTGTCGCCCCCCGGTGGTGGAATGAACTTCCAAACTCCATTGGATCTGCAGAGTCCCTCTGCACCTTTAAGAAAAAGCTAAAGACCCAGCTCTTTCATGAATACCTACTAACTTAATGATGATGGTCTCCATATTATTGATGATGATGATGATGGTAATGACGATTTTTTTTGTTTGATAACGACGACTTATAAGATGGTTTCTATACTGATTAGAGCTCTCAAGAACTGCCCTCAGTGTTGTGCTTTGCCTCTGGTCACTTCCTGTCAGCACCTGTGTGTCCAATCGGACTCAAAGCTGATCGTTTGCGATTACTCACATTGTTCCCTTTTTTCTAGATCCTTGCTTGTGTTGTTCTTACTCTCTGATGTACGTCGCTTTGGATAAAAGCGTCTACTAAGTGAATTGTAGAAGTAGGTTCCTGGTTTGAATCCTCATACATCCTCATCCCACAGTCCAAAAACATACTTGTTAGGTCAATTGGTGACTCTAAATTGCCTGTAGATGTGAATGTGGGTGTGGCCAGTTATCTGTCTCTATATGTCATGCATGGGATTGACCGGCGACCAGTCCACGATGTACCACACACCCAATGAGAGCTTGGATCGCTTCCAGCCCCCCTCGACCACAAAGGGGAAAAGCAGTATAAATATAGATGATTGATGGATGGATGGATGGATGGATGGATTATTATGGAGTGTTTTTATATCAAAACAACTGGTGACTGTGATGACTCATCCTGCATTCATTTTTTTTAACAATCAAAAAGCGTTGTTGAAGCTAACGATCCAATCAAATTCATCCCAACGTTATGTCCCGCCCTCTATCTTTTGATTAGTTCAATACTGGTTTTAATTGGAAAAAACATTAGAACATTCTCGTTAGATACTCTTGAAATTCAGTTTCTTCTGGACCTTAAACAATTGAAAATAACCCACAATTGTTAAACCACAAGGCATAAAATAATCATATTCTCATAAATGATAAACTGTGCATTCAACACTTGCCAACCCTTTGGTTTTGTCCTGCCATTGTCTTTTAAAGTTCCAGTTACCCCAATGTTTCCCCTCATAGTAAACATTTAAACATCTTCCCATCTGCCACATTTATAAGAAAAAGTTCCACCATGTTTGTTGTTCTTCATCCTCACATTTGTCTTTTCTGTCCAAATAAAGAGGGAGAAAGTTGAGCAGACTTCAAAACATAGAGAATGGTTTATTGGCTGGAATGGATTTAGCTTGCTCTGGTTTAAACGATTTTTCCAAAATAAAGTTCCAACAAATGTAATTTAAAGGAATGTTGAAGCAGTAAGAATTAAATTGAACACATGCAGTTTGTCAATGTGCTATGGATATACGTAGACCAAAAAAGTTAGGATAAGGATGCACAGTAAAGATCGATGTATGAGCTGTAGGTTGTAAGTTACCCATGGACAACTTCAGTGCATGTGTAATTTTCTCTCATTGGTCCACAAGCCTTATTCTTTGTCCAGCATGAAATGACTAAAATGCCACTAAATGACAAAATGCAACTTTTTTTAATACACCAAGGCTGCTTGTTGGCACTTTGGGATTTGGTCTGTATTTCCCAAAATGATATTGGGAGTTTGTTCATCTTTGTTCCAGTCACCTTTTGAACTGGACTGAACATGGCGTTCATTATTTCAGATCACAAAGTTAGAAAAGATGTGTCCAACTGTTTCAGCAAGAATGTACAAATATATAAAAAAAATAAAAAGACCAAATTTAGTTAAACTTCATTATTTTCCTTCCTTCCTCTGTGGATTACAGTATGTGAAGATGCCACCCTCCGTGGCTTATTATACTAAATTGGTGCCACAGCACAAAGTCATCAAAGAAAAACATTTTTTTGTTTTCAACCAAGGAAACCATCAAAAGCAGCATCCTGGAGCCCCTACATTTAAAAACACATGCAATGGAACCATAAAGGCCTGGGTTCAAGTCTGGTCTGTGGCTGTGGTTGCACGTCAACCCCCAATCACTCCTTCTTTACTTCCTGGTGCTTCTTATTGAAATAACTAACTAACTAAGGTCAGAAAGGATGAGCTCGGGGGTGCCGGTACCCTAGTGGTTTATGCATGCGCCCAGTATAGTGTTGGTGCCTTAAAAAGTTGGTATACTCTTTTCATTTTAGTTGCTATTAGTTTCTTTTTAAGTTTCTTATGCTCAAAACAGGTCACTTTAAAATATTTATTGGGTAAATGCGACAATATAAGTCAATTTTATTCATAAAGTCTTAAACCAAATTAATATCTAACAGGAGTCCAGAGCCTCATCCCCAGACTCCTCTGTCCTTATACGCCTTGGTTCAAATATTTTAATTCCATTTCCTTTTTCATAAATTGTTGAAACAATGACATGCAAAAAAAAAAAAAGGAAAAAAATCAAAGGTTTCCATATTCGTCCAACAGTCCAATCTACAAATGCCCTGAACTTAACCTTGTGTTGGTTGTTCATTTTGTCCCCGTGTATTTGAATCAATCAGTCAGTTGGCTAAACTAAAGCTGATCTCAGTCCATGTCCTGTCTTTCCTGTGCTCTCCACTGCTGCTTCATCCATCTGACCCTGCCTGTGTTTCAGTGCTGTTTCCCCTAATAACAGCTGGACTGAGTGTGTGTGTGAAAATCACTTTAATTGCATCGCTGATTGACTCTGTTTGCTTTGGATGGTTAAAAATGACAGAACTTGCTCTGCAGTAGATCATGTTTCTCCACTCTGTTGAACACTGTGCAAGTATTTTCCATCAACCCCAGCAGACTGATATTTTCTCTCTATATCTTATCATTTAAAAAACTCATATTCTATGAGTTAAACATCATGCCATATGCCATATAAATGATTTAAGATAATCCAATTTAACCTTCAGTATTGTAGGTCATGTACCTCGAGCTCTGGCTTGTTTTATACCCCTGTTATTTTCTTGTGATATATATACATATTTATTCAAACTTTGAAACATGATATGCTTGTTATCAGAGACAACCAGTGTTAAAGGACTTGGATTGGGATCTGTGCAATCCTTTAAGAATGATATTAAACAGAGTAAATCTGCAGAAGCTCACATTTTGGAAGCTGACTTCATGTTGTTTAATGTACGGCAAGTTTTGCATGATAAATGAAAAAGTTAACTTTTTGAATTAAATAACTTGCAAATCTGTTCTGCAACCTTTTTTTATCCAAGATCAAACATGCTCCGTCATCACTTTTGGAAACAAAATTTAAAAAAATGTGTCCTTAACATATATTTCTGCCATTCATGCATATTTAAAGATACACTCCTAGACTTTGTTTGCATCCCTCAGTGAATCGTTTCCCCTGCTCACTGTCCCCTCTATAGTATACAGACGTTCATGCATGGACGTTAGCCAAGATGTTTTAATAATAATAACTGAGGGCTCCAGAAGTCTTATTTTAAAAAAGGCACGAGACTGTGACAATCCACATTTAACCACGACAGTCCTGTTTCCTAGATCAGCAACATGACCTAACCGCTCTATTTTAAATCTTGGTCTATCCATGGGCCACTTCCACTGTGAAATCAGAGCAGCATGTGTGTGAGATGTGTGTCAGTTAGATATGCATCCAGAGAGCTGGCCGTCATTTATCAGTCTCGGCTCGGGGGGCCTACTGGGAGAAGGAAAGTCAACCGGACACCGGAGCTTAATCCGCACAGGTGTCTCTCTGCAAAGCACCAGCTGCTCCTGACATGCAACCCCTCCATTTAGGATCTGTGGGTGTCATGTGGGGTAATACAAGTCAATTTATTGATTCAGTGGGGTGTAATAGTGCAGGAGTGTTGCTTGGAGTTTGGAAAAGTCTTCAGGGTGTGAAGATCCTCAGGCTGAGATGAGGCTGCTTCAAGGACTGTGAAGACCTAACAGAAAGTGTACCAGCTCAATGTAACTCGATGCTAGCTAGCAACAAAGGGGTCATACTTATTTGTACAGGGTGCTATGTTGTGGAGTGATTAGGTTCAGACTTCACCATCTTTTTGTCTATTAGGATAGTCACTAATTGGTCAGATTAGGCTATCATAGATTCATGTCATGACTTGACTGATAGACATGACAGATAACACAGCGGTAACTGACCAATTATCGCAATCAATGTAATGACATTGGAAGGAAAAGGGGGCTGGCTAGATTTCACCCGGAAAGAAGGGTGTAAACAAACAATGACGGACAAAGCTGGGTAAACTTTTCCTCCGTGAATGAAATTATGAAATTAATTATAATGGTCCATTTGGAGAGGATATTGAGGTAAGGGATGTAGAACCATGAAAACAGAGTGAAACTTCCCTGGTTGATGGTGGAGTTGGTGTGAACCTTTTTGTGTTCAGCTCGGCCTCAAACAGAACTTTAAACTCACAGAAAATCTGATTCTTTCTGCTTCATTCCTCTCATTTTTTCATTAAACCGGAAATATATCATAAATGTGATTAAACCTCTGGGAAAGTTCACATAATTCAAGTCTTCACAATGACTTTCTATTCTTGTGTCACCTTTTTAAAGCCATGCTGCTTTCTGTTCAACACAGTTACAAACACAAATCAATGCTTCTCTTAAACGTACAATATGAAGAATTTTATGACAATGTTTACATTAAAATATCTAAATTCATTCAAACTTGACTAAACCCATGTCGTATATTTTTAAGTACTTGCATCACCTCAAATTAAATACCTTGAACAATATATTTATTTAAAGTACACAAACTGTTACATATACTTACTAGAACACATGAAATAAAGCAAATTGGAAAATCCAAAAAAGAAAGTAAAAATAAGGGAATTCATTTCTAAAAGATATCAAACTATTTGCATGACAGTAACACTGATCTAATGTCTTCTAACTCCAGCGACATTTGTTACTATTGAACAAAGAAAAATCCTTATTTTAGGGTTATTTTGTTCAGATCCATGTTGTAGGGAAGTCTTGGATTAATCTATTACGACACGTAAATCATTCAAACTTTTTTATGTCATGTCCTAAACAGTTTCGAACCATAAGTTGATGCAGCCTCAGCTCCTCCAGAAACTCTTCAGTAACCACCAGACGCTCCAAGTACAGAACGTGTTGAAACGTCCGACATGTGGCATACAAAAGCAAACATGTGCCTTTTAGCCTCCACATCATTTTTCAGTTCAAAGCAAAGATTAACAACTTCAGGGCCCAAAACTCCATCAGCTCACGCTCAACTGACCCAGCACAGAAGAAATGTAGTCCGGATGGCCTGAAAAACTCCCTCAATGCAGCGGTCCCACAGGGTCCCCCCCCCCCCCCCCCCCACTGTGCAGTACAGTAGCCCACTGTTGATCCTCCAGCAGCTCTGTGTACAGAAAGTCATGTGCCGTTAATGTTTCAACAGGTTTGCTTTATATCACTTCGGGGAAACCACAGATGCATGTCTGCATCGTCTGACCCTTCCTCTTCCACATTAAATCAAATGTTCTGTTTGCTTGTGGTTTTTAGTGAATAATTGTCACAGACAGTAGCTACATCTGAAGATGGTGTTATGGTTAGGAGCATGGCGTCCATATTGTAAAATATTCCTGAGTCACAATGTGTCCTCTGTACTGTTCTCCACGGGCTGCAGCTTCAATGTCCAAAGCTGTTTTAGAATTAAGACATAAATCATGTCGATGGCAAATGGGGCTCAAAAACATAGTCTGTGTCACCCCAAGTTTGAACCCCATTCTGTGAACATTCAACGAGCAAAGATATGGTTCCCAAAACCTCCAGATTGTTTTACTCCATTAAGACAACTTTTTCTCTTCATTGAGTTTAAATCGTACTTTAGGACAGCCATGTGTGACGGGGTTAGGTGACCTCAAGGGAGGTCCCTACTCTTTCTCTTAAAGGCTTTATATGCAATTTTTTGATCCAGCAGATGTCGCCCTTGAGCACCAGCATGAAACCAAAACAACTTGCGGTGCATTGTTGTGTTAGCATGCTAATGCTAGCGATCTTTATTATGCTTCACACTGCATGTAAATTTACCTGAAATGAGCGTGATCTAGAAACACAGTTAAGCAGTGAGTACAGTATGTTATTCTTCTTTTCTCTAGTCCCTCAATTAAACAACTTTTATACACGAGGGGAGGAGTCAGCCAGCCGTCCTGGCGATGTAAACAAACTGAAGATAGGACTCTGAAAACTCTGAAAACATCACAGACAGTGGGACTCGGGTGTTACACCCATTGTAGACAGTCATGACTCACAGAGTTATTTTCAGAGGATATACTTGATTTCTATTATATTTAAGTATGAAAAATCTCATGTAAAGACTTTAAACAAATGTGACTATTGTGCTTCACATCATGGAGTAGTCTTTCTCATTTAGTCATTTCAAATAGTGTTTTAAAACTTTCATTTCAATATCGTACAATAAAAGACATGTATGATGACAGTAATGTGGAATTCAATACCCTGAAGACTCTATCACGCAAACACATTATTACTGCAAAGCAAGGGGTTAATCCCCATCTTTTCTTTTCCAGATGTATGCAAACACAGAATAATTCTGCCTCTTTGAAACCAAAGAAGCATTCGTTTCACTTGGGACAGCACAGAGAGCCATTAACTAAATCTGTGTGAGGCCCTTTGTGCGGCAGTCACGCGTCCAAGGGTTAAATACTCAGGTGGAATGAGAAGCAGGAGTGACTGTTTCAAGATGAGAGCCACTCAGAGGAGAGAAAAACACTTGTCTCTCTTTAACACAATGAACCCTCCATAGTCTGCTCTGGAGTGCTTTTCTATCCACCTGTTGACCCTGACTCTGCTCTTCACTTATCCTCTCCAGAGGGAGGCCGCACACACACACACACACACACACACACACACACACACACACACACACACACACACACACACACACACACACACACACACACACACACACACACACACACACACACACACACACACACACACCAGGTGTTTCCCTCCGCATGTGATGTGAGTTAATTCTCTTGTCTTTACTTCCCCTCGCTGACGGAGCCAAACAATATGTTTCTGACACAATTCTTTCAGACCAAGCTGGCGTGCCGAGGATTTCACATGTTTCATTGTGAGGGCCTCCTTCCTGATCTGGGTTTTTATCCCGGCCCGCAATATTGGAAGACTAGACCAGAGGAAATCCCGGGTGAGCATGAGCGCACAAGCCCTATTCTGCTCCAGCTTCAGCTTTATTTTTTTGTATAAGGAGGTACCACACACACACAAAGCATGGCGCATGGCGTCCTCATGGCATCGCATGCAGGCAGGCATGCGTTTCCATGAATAATGAGCTCACAGAATCACGGCTGCGTTTGGATTCAGAGAGTATATTTGGCTTTTTAATTTAACTTAAGTCCACATAACTACCTGATCGAGCCCCCCTGATTCTCAGCAGGCTTTGGAGACCTACAGCACGGCGCGCTCACACATGGCGGCAGATTTAAGTCCTCCAAATGTTGTTCTAACATCCCAGAGAGTGTGAGGAGCAGCCGTGTGTCGAGCGGCTGGAAAAGCATCGGGAGAGCTCGATCTTTCGGGAGTGAAAACAACAGTGAGAGAGACGTCCAAAAACAGTAGAGACGACAGATGAGGACACTACTGGGCCAGACTGATAACAAGAGTGGAAAAAAATATCTGTCAGATATATTGGTGGAGTCTGTATCTGGAATGATAATAGATTTTTCACATCAGGTTGTGCACTCATTTTGCATTGATGTGACTTTTTAAAGGTACTAAGAAGGCTGTTTTTATCTCACTTACATTGTCTATTTATGTTTTTATATATATATATATATATATATATAATGTGTATGCTTTTTATTTTTATTAATATTATTGTTTTTTTTGATCATTTAACCACTTGTTTCTATTTCTTTTTCTGCTCTTACCTTCTTATTGCTGTTATCTTTTTATTTACTTTTAGCTCTTTTAGTTTCTTACATCTTTTTAAATCTTTGCTCCTCTTGGTCTCAGCTCGTGTTGTTGGGTTCTTATGATGGTTCTTGTGATGGTTCTTGTGATGGTCGGGTTATATATGTCTGTTGGGTATCGTGCACTTTGGGTTCTTTTCTGTTGAATTGTATTTTATTATTTTTAGTATTTTGCATTTGTTTTGTTCTTGCTGTTGTTTATGTTCTTCTGTGTTTGGTTTAGTTTGTTCTTGTTTTTGCTGTTTGTCAAAGCACTTTGTAAATCTGTGTTTTTAAAAGGTGCTATAGAAATAAAGTTATTATTATTATCAAAGAGAAGACCTAACAAGAACGGTACAATATAATTTAGTGGAGAAGGGCAGGACGTTAGAATAGTAAGAACTGGGCCATCAAAAGTCATATTGTTTTGACTTCATGTTGTCCTTTGCATGTATTTGTAATAGCCCAATATTGGCTTTTATTAAGTATTGGTCCAGCCAAACCTTGGTCCAAACCAGGCTCTAAATGAGAAGAAAAATAGTCAAACAGAAAACATAAAGCCACAGAAACAACCCTTTCTATCCCCTAAGAGGTTTACAGAACACACATATTTTCTATTTATTTCTCCCTCAATCCATTTCCTCCCGAGTCTCACTGACTTCCTCTCACCCTCAGCTCCTCTTTGCTGTATTAGCAGCAGCCCCATCGATGCCCGTGGCAGAAGTCCATTCAAACCAACAGGGGGGCAGGAAGCCAGTGTCCTCATCATCATCATAATACCAGCTGGTTCATGTTTAATTTGTCTGACGGATCCTTTCAGCAAATTTAATTACAGAGAGATACAGATAGTAATCCAGAGACCGCTGCAGCTACTCAGGCTGCAGTCGAGGATTGAGCTTCTTAGAGAGACAGGAAGTGAAGAAAAACCAATGGCCTCCAAGAAAACAGAGAGCCTTGTCGGTGGGAAAATGGAAGTTTTCCACAGAGGTTTCTATAAACAGGAAGTGAAATACCTAAGTCTTTTTCCTCCTTTTCCCTTTTAGTTTACACGGGGACCATTACAAAAAAATGACCTGAACTACACTGACCTGGATTTTGTTAGAACAGACCTGGAAATGAGAATGTAAACAGGAATTATGTGTCCTGTAACGGTGCAGTTTGGAACAACGGTGTCAAGAGGTTGAGCCTGTGTGTCATGTAACCCGAGGCTTCTGGGAAAAAAAGGACTTTTGTACATTCGTTTTAACGGTGAATGCACAGACTGCATAAGAGTGCTGATGTGGATTTACGGCCTTATTTCGGTTCCACTGCTTCATATGACCGAGCAGAGGAGAAGAGTTTGGCCAAGTTTTCTCTGTTGCCTTCCCATGTTCAGGAGAAAGATGAAATATTGTGATGAATGTGACTGACTCCATTTTCCACAGCTGGAAGATTGACCGTGTTGCTTTGTTTGGCAAAAAAAGGACAAAGAGTTAAGATTTCTTTGTTGTGTCTCTGTTAGATATCAAAGCAGCAGAATAAAGATAACTTTGGAGTTGGGCTGTGTATTTTATCCCCATAAATATTTATATACAGTATGTTAAAAAAATTTGGCCTTGAACCTTTTAGCAAAAGTTACAGTGGCAAGAAAAAAAGGACCTTTAAAGAGTCAGAAATCTTGGGCAAATCCCAGACTCATGACGAAAAAGACATCTACTGAAACTGCGCTGGGCTTGAAAATGGGATAAGATGCAATAAAGATGAAGACGCTCTGCCATGAAAGGTGTCTGATCCAACCTTCACAACAGGGTCCTAAGACGCTGACTAGACTCTTCTCCTCTGTCGCCCCCCGGTGGTGGAATGAACTTCCAAACTCCATTGGATCTGCAGAGTCCCTCTGCACCTTTAAGAAAAAGCTAAAGACCCAGCTCTTTCATGAATACCTACTAACTTAATGATGATGGTCTGGATATTATCACTGAAAAGCAACTGCTCTGGCCACTTTTTGCATACTTCTCTTTCATATCACCTTAAATATATTTTTGTTGTTGTTTTTGTAAACGCTGCTGTTTAGGATTGCTGCTAATGAAGTTTTGTTGTGTCCTTGTATACAATGATAATAAAGATTCTATCTATCTATCTATTATTGATGATGATGATGGTAATGACGATGGTTTTTGTTTGATAACGACGACTTATAAGATGGTTTCTATACTGATTAGAGCTCTCAAGAACTGCCCTCAATGTTGTGCTTTGCCTCTGGTCACTTCCTGTCAGCACCTGTGTGTCCAATCAGACTCAAAGCTGATCGTTTGCTCTTACTGACATTGTTCCCTTTTTTCTAGATCCTTGCTTGTGTTGTTCTTACTCTCTGATGTACGTCGCTTTGGATAAAAGCGTCTGCTAAGTGAATAGTAGAATTGTAGTAGAATTGTAGATGTTCAGGACCAGATGAAATATACAAGTTCAATAAGTTATATAAGTTCAATTCCAACGAACATGTTTCTTTTTCCTGTCTCTCTGTACCTGAACTCTGTGCGAGGACGATTCAAATGAATCTTGTTTTCTGTAATTATGAGCTAAACACAAAATGGAGCATAAAAAACATAAATAACAGGATTGTAATGAAAGAAAACCGAACACTCATGATCACAAGAAAATTGTAATAATAATCAAGTTAGAAGACAGGTAAGCAGATTTTTTCTTTTTCTTTTTTATTACTCAAAGCTCATGTGGACACGATCACCTTATCGGTCTACTTCTTGGCTCTACTTCACGTCTCTCTGTATGCGTTTACATTTCCCGGGTCATTTCCAGTTGCTTACATCCTTCAGGCCAAAGGGATCTGATTCTTCTGAAGCACTACCAACTGTCTGCAGAGCTTCCCATGTAGAGCATGTGTTTTAAATCTTTTGCTTATGATTTCTCCCGCTCTTTTCCTTTCCTCTGGAAAATGTCTGATTTTCAACCCCGAGTAAAATAAATGCACCACATTTTGCTCTGGTGCTGCTTTCATTACACTAAATACAGTCGTGTGCGCCGACTCTCCCTGACGGAGACTCGAGCAGACAGTGTGTGTACGATGTCTCTCAGATTGCCCGTTGTCTCAAATAACCGTACCTCATGCCAATTATGCAAAACGTGTAAACACAACCGGTAGGATAATGATAATCAGAAAAATATGCCGCAGCTCTCTTTGGACTAACAAATATCTCTCAGCCAAGGAATTAAAAAACTTCAAACTCTTCTCTGTATTAAACAACAGGGTAAGGTTACGTAAATATCCAGAGAAGTCCTTCACTTGCTCGAGAGAATGCGAAGAAAAGACGTTTCAATGGACTAGTTAGACACAAGAAATCAGGCGCGTCTCACCCACACTTTCACTGAAACAAATTTTCATCCCCCACACTTTTTACCAGTGGAGTCATTGATGAAAACCTATTGGTCAAGTAAGATTTATTAAGTGACAATTAAGCCAATCATAGCTTTCGGTTAGAGTTGAAGCACGATAAAGTTACTTGCATTTAATCCTCCTGTCACTCATCACTGGCTGAGTCAGAGCTCAGAGCTAACAAATGGATACATGCTACATGTAGCATCCATCTGAAAGAGAGTTATTCACCCAAACATGTTTTTAAGATAAATCCACCTCACAAAACAACGTAGGTGTAACATTTTTTTCCTCTTGGTTGTTCTTTTAGCTGTATTTATTTACTCCCGTAACTTTACAATGTAGCGGAAGTCCCCATTGCAGTTTTTCAAAATAAAAGCACATTTTATATGAAGACCGGAAATAAAGAGACTGAGGCGTAAGGCAATAAGAAAAGCAAAATTAAAGCATCACATAGAGCAGTTTTGAATCTGGTTTTTAGAGCTAACTGGGTTCCTCACAATGGATGTTCATAAAGTTAGTGTCTAATTATCTTTTGTAACTTTGTCTTGTTGTATGGTGTGTCAGCTAACGTTAGTTATTGGACATTAATTGAACCAGAATGTGTTCATTTGCTCGAGGTCGGTAATATACTAGCTTTAGAACACCTGCACTTCAAAAATCGCTGCTCCACCCCTGCAAGAAATCAAGTCGAGTTTTCACAGGCAAGACCGCAAAAAACCTGCTCACATCCTATCATTTGTCTTTCTAAATAATTGTTCAACCAACATTGGACAATTTACAACATGCATATTGGTCTTCATCTAGAGGCGTAACTTTCACACAAGGACACAATTATACCCTCCTTTTCATGTGAGCTTCATTTAAACACTTTCTCAGATGTTCCTCCAGAATCTAAGGAAGCACGAGTGATAAAAAAAAAAAAAAAAGAGATGGTAGTTCAAGAGCTGTTAGGATACAGGATGGGGAATAAAAAGAGATGACAAACATGTGCTATCAATGACCAACATGTGCAATCTTCAGAAGATGTTGAAGCCTTTGCAGAGGAATCAAAGACACGTGCATGGCAGAGGGTTAGCAGCGCCGCGAGTTCAGCCAAAACGCTGCCTGGCACTTTGTACGGGATCATGCAAAAACAAGCACGGTCTGCTGAAGAGGAGTCACTCAACATGGGAACAGCTGCTCAGTGATTCAACTCTAAACAAGACATGTTGCTTTGGTAAACTACTGTTAAAGCCAGAATTGGGGTTTCTCAATCCTCCCCTTCTCTTGCAGCCTTCACTGTTTGTAATAAACCAAATGAACTGTGTCCAAAGTCTCTGCATGAAGTCACTGCAGTGGAGACGACAACAAAACTGGACTTTTTATTTTTCTGTTTTGTATTCTCAGTTTGTAAGTAGGATATTTAGAGGATAGAATAGTTGACCTAAATGTGTGATCGATTCGATCACCTGGTTCAGAGTGATGTCAAACTGAAGAAAGAAGTTTAAAGCTCCTGTGAGGAGTTTTAGCTGATTATGAAGTCAGTCCTGTCTCTTTAAGTCAACTACAAAGCACTGACTCACAGAGCACTCACCACAGCCCAGGACCTCTCTCACCCACTCAATCCACTCTTTTCTTTTCTGCCATCGGGTTGGAGATACAGGACTCTGTCCCGAAAGGGGGTCAGCCCAATGGTCCCACAGCCCTAAGTTCTCACATTTCTAAGAATTTTCTCAAAATTAGGCCCAATGTTCCCACAGGGAAGGGTTAGGGTCAAGGTACTGATACAAGTTTATGAAAAAGGAAATGTGGGAAAATAGGCACACCCCCAATAAACACACTTGAAAGTATTCCCAATTGAGAAGCTGATATGAGTTAATACAGACTTTTTTTAAAAGTACTCTTACTGTTGAATGGATAATCAGAAAATGGCATTAAAAGAGTGTTGAACTGTTGTGCGTTACAGCTCCATATTCCATTAGCATTTATGTTAATGTTTTTCTTTTCCCATAAGCTCGCTCCCCTTATGTCCCTCTGAAAAAACTGCAGACTATCAGTCTGCTGAAACATGGCCGACGATTTATTATTAACATCTGCTCCTTTTATGTCTATCATAATACCTCCATGTCAGAGATATGAGCTCTTTGTCTCTTTGTGATGGCTTGCCATGAATTCCTTCAACAGCGGACACAAGAAGCACTTACGATCCTCCTCCTGTAAAAACTATGGACACACCTGTTTGTAACAAAGAGAGAGACTGGCTTTAATGTGCTTATCTTGAAGGTTTTATCCAACATGTTTCAATTTTCATCCACTTCAGGGGATGGCAAAAAAACAAACAAGTTTGGGTAGATTCCAGACAGATTGGAAAAAAAAGCAAAGTCCGAGAAAAGGGGGTACCGGCTGTGATAATCCAATTCAAATTTCTCAAAGCGGCATCACATCTTTGTACCAAAAAATGTCACCAGGATCGTCATGTGAACTTCTCAAATCAGGATCCTGATCTGTTTCCCATCAGTGTTTGATTGAAGTTGATGGCTTCTCTTGGCATAACAGAAAAAGCAGATTCCTCATGTGACATTTCAGATTTTGTGCTTTCACAGTAGCAGCAGCCAGATCAGAAGATTTGGGAGGCATTTTGTTGTGAGATGGAAACATGCAAACTGAATATCTGTTTCTGCTAAACTGGGTAAAGTTCATGTCCTTGAAAAATGGGTTTTTGTGGCTCATACAGAAAGGCGTCCATGCATAGGAGCAGTTAGCGTGACAGCTAGTTATAGCATTGTGTTTTGAATCCAATGTTTTTCAGCAGTCCCACCACAATAACTATCCAAAAATGGGATAATAGCTCATATTTCATTTTTAGTATTTTTACGAGTGCTGTAGAATTTCCAAAATGCTTGTTCCATAATCAAACAAAGACACGGAATAATACCAATGTTTTATGAGGTTTCCTGGACACAGTGAAACAGACCTTAAAGAGCTGACTACACGCACTATGAGCAACTTTTACGTTCTGTTAATTTTGGATGCAACTTCTTTTTGAAATATGTTTTCAGAGTGCATATATGATGTGTGTCTATTTGTGTTTAAAAAAAAGATCATTAACATAAGACCCTGACTAGACTCTTCTCCTCTGTCGCCCCCCGGTGGTGGAATGAACTTCCAAACTCCATTGGATCTGCAGAGTCCCTCTGCACCTTTAAGAAAAAGCTAAAGACCCAGCTCTTTCATGAATACCTACTAACTTAATGATGATGGTCTCCATATTATTGATGATGATGATGGTAATGACGATGGTTTTTGTTTGATAACGACGACTTATAAGATGGTTTCTATACTGATTAGAGCTCTCAAGAACTGCCCTCAATGTTGTGCTTTGCCTCTGGTCACTTCCTGTCAGCACCTGTGTGTCCAATCAGACTCAAAGCTGATCGTTTGCTCTTACTGACATTGTTCCCTTTTTTCTAGATCCTTGCTTGTGTTGTTCTTACTCTCTGATGTACGTCACTTTGGATAAAAGCGTCTGCTAAGTGAATTGTAGAATTGTATATTAAAATGGACAGCGCTTCTCCGTCTCCTTCCGTTGTAACGATTTGAAGCCAGAAACCCCCGCTACGGGCGCTGACATATAGCACTGGAGGGTGCTGACTATTTGAACGCAGGAATTGTGGCTACACCCCTTCTGCTAATGGAAGAGAAAATGTAACTTTCCCACAAAACGTCAGAGTTCACTGGGAATGGTACACACCACAGGAGGACAGATTCTTGTGTCTGATTGAAGCAGACACTCTAGCCCTTCAGCAGGCAGACTTGTATAAATGTTTGGGGGAAATTAATGAATTACTATACTTTAGTCTTTATTACTCACAGTTTGTTTTTTAAAAATATGACCTTTCTTCTACAATTTCTACAATTCACTTAGCAGAAGCTTTTATTCAAAGTGACGTACATCAGAGAGTAAGAACAACACAAGCAAGGATCTAGAAAAAAGGGAACAATGTCAGTAAGAGCAAATGATCAGCTTTGAGTCCGATTGGACACACAGGTGCTGACAGGAAGTGACCAGAGGCAAAGCACAACATCGACGTCAGTTCTTGAGAGCTCTAATCAGTATAGAAACCATCTTATAAGTCGTCGTTATCAAACAAAAACCATCATCATTACCATCATCATCATCATCAATAATATGGAGACCATCATCATTAAGTTAGTAGGTATTCATGAAAGAGCTGGGTCTTTAGCTTTTTCTTAAAGGTGCAGAGGGACTCTGCAGATCCAATGGAGTTTGGAAGTTCATTCCACCACCGGGGGGCGACAGAGGAGAAGAGTCTAGTCAGCGTCTTAGGACCCTGTTGTGAAGGTTGGATCAGACGCCTTTCATTGGCAGAGCGTTGTGGGCGGGAGGGAGTGTAGACCTGGATCAGAGAGTTTAAGTAAGGACAATTTACAGTCTGTATCTCCCAGGATACTTCGCCTGTTTAGGGTATAGTTTCAAAATGTCTTCTTTTAAAAGTTAATGTACCAACTTTTAAAACATTTTATAAGCAATGAATTGGCATCTTTAAATCATGATTTGCTTATAAAGTTTTGAAAAGTAGTTATTCACATGTTGTAAACAGTAATAACAAATTTAATTCTTGGATTCAAAACAACCAACATCAACAAAATATCATTCTGTTTTTATATTAGCACCCCCTGTGGAGCCCCGTTACTTATAATATGCAAACATTTTGATCAGTGACGATGCAAAGCTTCACTTTGCACTTCTGACAAATGATGGGGACCGTCAAGCAGACATGTAAACTGGTTAAAATAACTAATAAAACATTTAGGGGCAAAATGAAGAGTAAACAATATATCACACCTTTATATTATTTATGAATGCATTATTCGTTGAATGTAAATGAAGACAAGTGAACATTAAAGGAGGTCTTAACGTCTATCGTATATGGAAAATCAGAATGATGGTTCATCCAAATCCTCCCAAAAAAATGTTCATCTTCACCCCATGGCCATAGTCCGCCAATGGACACCAAGATTGGGTCATATAAAAGCACTGTCATCATAATTAGACTTTCATTGCACATTAAAAAGTCCTCACGGTTTGAAAAAAAAGCTGCGACTTGGAGAGAAAATCACAAGGCACTATGCAAAACTTAAACTCCTGTACAGAAGTTTCTACAGCTTGTAAGCTGCCAGCTCATCCAGCTGCATTTTAAATTCAAAGTTCTGAGGATTTTGGTCGAGGATTACTCCAGTTGCTCCAGAGAAGCTTTCATAATGGCCAACAGAAGAAGAATGTGGTTGTACTGGCCGACGCCCAGCTGAGAATGTCTTTCAGCATAATAAAGTAGAATTAAAAACTTCATGCATACTCAGCAAATGCATTTTTGGATGAACGCTAAAAGGAGGGATGAGGGATAGAGCAACAGCATGGCAATCTGACATAAACCCCAAAACCTCCATACAGACTCAAGGTATGCATTTAATATGACATGCAGCAGAGTCTCTGAAAAAAACATCTTCGGATCACGACTAAGAGATATTTAATGCAAAGTGTGCAAGGCATAAATCCTCCCTGTACCAAAACACTGCAGGGATTTGAATCCTTTGCTCATGCTGTTTTTTTTCTGTACAGTGTGATTGTTGGATCAGGTTTTCACTGCAGCAGATAAAACAACACATGGCTTTAGGGGACCTTTAGAAGTGCAATCCTGCAAAACGCGTCTGAATGTTTTATTCTGACATCACGTCTTCTCAGTCGGTTTGAGACTTCTGCACAGCACTGTCAGTTCTCCTCTTCTGTGCTGTGAGGAAACAAGAGCCTTGGCCACTACGCATGTTCTCCTTTTAACGTCAAAACATCCAAATCATCAACCCTTTGTTTGCCTCCTTTCCTCTGTGTGGCCCACATGCTCTCATCTCAGCGATCTCTCTCTCGGCCCTGAAACAAACGTCTTCACCAGACATCTAGAGATCCACACAAACAGCCAGAGCACATGTGCAAACCGAATGAATTCTTGCCCCTCATATTCATCAGCCAGCTTTATTAAAGCGCCCTCCAAAAGTGTGATCCAGTGCGAAAAAAATCCAGCAGCTACCACATGCGGTGGCTAAAGTCCAAGGCAAACACTCCCACCGGTGTGTACACCAAGACAGATGACTATAGGACTCAAAGACTGGCTAGCATAACGTAGCCCTTTCAGTATTTATTTTCACAGTTCAAAGCCCTGGCAGCAGCCCACTTAGTGTCTGCAGTCCAGTCCAACGCACCCCTGATTGCCACACCGAGGCTCTGCAGCCCACAAAGTCGTTTACGGTAACTTCTGCCAGCTACTAACTCCACATCTGCAGAAACCCTGAAAAAAATGGGGAAGTAACATCCAGGATTGAAGGAGAGGGTTTTGAGGGAAGGGTAGGGGGGTAAAAAGGATTCTTCTTGAAACCACACTTTGCTGTGGGTTCAACGGCTGCTTTGTGCAAGCTTGGCATGATCACAGAAGCCACATTAAAGCCTGGGGTCTGTTACTCACCAGAGCAGTGATAAGTAATGTCTCACAGGCCCGTTCATCTGAGCAGAGAACTTTCTGCCCCCTGAACGTGAGGTTTTATCACTCCATAGCTGGATACATGGAGAACCCGCCCAAGCAGCGCTCGACTCTATAAAACCTGTTTGATATACAAGCTACCGTATGGAATCGCTGGGTTATGCAGGGATGCAGATGTGAGCGCTATCGGGTTTCTCTGGATACTTTTTGAGGACATTTCTGAGTCTCATATGAGTGATGTCCTCAATGACAAGTCAAAGGTGGAAAATCTGTTGAATTTAAAAAGTGCAAAAAGACAATCTCTGCTCCTTTTGCTGTGATTGGAAACTTAGACCATTTCATTTCATTGTGATCAGGCTTTATTTTCCCTCCTCTGCCCTGCAAAAACACACACTTTTGTGTCACTCTGTTAGTATTCATAGCTGTGCAATTCACCTAAATGATGCCATGTTGCAAGGAAAATGTCCAAATGGTCGCCGTAAACCCGAATACACTTAAAAAAACAAGTGAAACATGCAGTCCAGCCCTAATTAATGGAGATGTCGCAATGTGTAAACATTGTGTATTTACTTTTAAAAAAAAAAGCAGCCTGAGAAAGTTAAAACCTGAAATGCTGACTTTTAGTTTACAGCTATTGGCTTTAATATTTATTGCCTCTTTAATGAGTAAACTGAGAAAAGACAACTTCGAGATCCATTTAGAGTTCAAGTCCAAACTCGATCTCTAATGGGAGATTTGCGTGAACACAATAAACAAACACAAAAAACATAGTAGAAACACACTTTAAAAGCTCGTAAAATAGCGCCAAGAATATCTCATGCTTGGATGACAATGGCTTGAGTTTCATCCAGCGAATTAATTTAGACTGGCTTCTCTGCAAAATTAAACCAAATTATTGTTTCAGCTTCCAACTGATTTTATGCATTTTGGTATTTTTTGACCAAACACTGAGTTCTACTGCTCTGCTGACTTGACCCGAGAGAGCCCTTCAGCAGTATGTAATGGCCATGAGACTAAATCAAGGTTGGCCAATACATACAGTACATGTGCTGCGTTTTTTACTGCCTGGCTACTTCTCATGAAGTTTGTCCAATTCAAGTTGTTCCCTCTCAGTCTGGATTCTGTCAGATGCAAGTTGTTAGCTCGTCTGCTACATGAGAACTGAGGGCTTCTATTCTCAACAAGCTCATCAACCTGACTGCTTTGGATCACCCCTCTGTGCATGTTATTCAAGGCAGACGTATACCGCACAACAGCAGGGGAAGTTTTCTCATTCCTGTTATAGCTCTGTTTTTGAAGACTCATCCAAAGAAAAGCAGAACAGAGGGTTTGAAAATTAAACACTGTTAAAGGACAGGTTCAAGGAAAAGTTCCTCCGTTTCTCACATGATGAATGTACTTTGGAAGAGTTCTTCATTCCTGGTTTTCAAACTGGTCCTACAGTAGTACTTTATGTACAGAAACATTAAAAAAAAACATGTGATCCAACCAAAAACTTTTTTATTTATTTTTTAAGCATAAATGCATTCATGAAGTTTGGCCTTAGCTGGATGAAGGTGGTCACAGTAGTCCAGTAGAGCAGGTGTCTTAGTACAGACTTCCAGGAAGTAGTGACCGACAGAAGCTAGGGAACATGGTACAGATAAATGCATGATGGAAATTTTGTACTGAAAAGATCAGAACAGTGGAAAATACCTAAACAGTTTATCAAGTCAGAGTCATATGAAATCAAAAGCAACTCTCAGGCTGGTCCCTACACTGCACAAACTAAATCTTAGCAAGCATATAAGTCCAAATTTGCTGCTGCACAGGCAAATATTTTTACTTACTAAAAGCAGTCCAGTTTTTTAGATGTAGATGTTTTTGCATTGGCCGCGCCCATTTTCAACACAAAACCAATGCAGTTCATCATTTTCAATGCTAAGCACCATAAGTGCAAAGACGCCCTCCCCGGCATCAGCAGTTTTTTGTTGCCTTGTAACAGCGCTCTCACTTGAAAAACTTTAGGAACCATGTTACGCTCGACAATGTCACTTCTCCCTCACTGACCAATGAAAATCAAGAATAGGCGGGACTCCTGATTTGAGCTTCTTGTGAGCATGAGAAGCTTTGTTGCGCTCACAGGATAGTTCTTGGTAGACACGAGATTGTTTCTGATATACTGTACACCTCAACTTTTTTTCTTCTCCTCTTGCCACTTTAGAGTCTCCATACATTTCCACTTATTTCACAAACCAGCTCATATGTCTTCTCCTTTTTAATCGTGTTTCTCAGTAACCTAAAGATTACAATAACAGGCCTTTTTCACCACATTTAGCCGATGTTACTGTCAACAACTATCTTACAAATACTACATGACAAATGTGTCAAACACGCTCTGACTGCATCCTTTTGCAATTCAAAACCTCAAAGACAATTCTTTAATGACAGACTCATTACCAGAGAATTGTCCTACATACAAGTGAGTATAATGAAACAGTGATGAAAAAAAAACAGAGGACGACTCCTGTCAGCGGGGGGGCAGATGATTAAGAGCCTGTACCCCTCGATGGCAGCACCATTCTGCCTGTTTGTTGGAGAGAAGCTCGATGCTGCGACAGAAAGCTCAGGATTAGATGGTAATAAATTGAAGATGAAATAATCCTGTTGGGCAATCCCATTTCAAGGGACGGGAAGTCGAGTTTCCCAGCACTGCGTGTCAAACAAAAACACAATGGTTTATAGTCACGATGAGTGAGCTAGGTTGAGCCCCCTTGGTAACACAGTGCAGGCCTACTGTACTCGTTCAGTTTGGTGTAGTCATCACTCTTTGTTTTGTACTCGTGTTTAAACAGGGAATGCTGCAGACTGACTCATTATTTATTCATCATTACAACAAAGCAGATAAAGGAAGTACACGAAGAGCCGGCTGCAAATGTTTTTTATTTATCCAAACACAGAAACTCTTCTGCAATATTGATACAGTCATTATATGGATAAAATATTTAAGAGTCACCAGCTGTGAGGCTGCATTTTGAACGGCATATTGATCACACAAACATACTCCCTATGATTATTCTTACAAGGTGATCTTTAGTGGGTTATGTTTTCCTACTTCAACACCATAGTTTTGGCATGTTTTCTTGCTAATATTTGCAAAAGTATGCACACATTATGGCTGAGGCTAATGAAAATGTCAATTTCTGTAATAATTTGTTAAAAGGCAAAGTACTGGTTAAATTGAAGGTTTGACTTGATCATTATAATTCATCCTAGGAGGACATTAATCCCATTTCAAAGTAATTAATCTCATAGGATCCAAGATGTTTCTTTGAAAACCAAATAGCTGACTGTGGGCATTGACCACTCACATGCTGTCTGATGAAACTGTATAGTTCCCCAATGAGTGTGCTTCCTCTTCTTGAAAACTAAACTTTTCACATATCCTTATGATGTGTCTGTAAACAAACCAGAATGCTCCTTTTGGTACCACTATTATCTTTAAAACACAGTCCAAACAACA
The DNA here is from genome assembly GCF_963930695.1 of Labrus bergylta. NCBI lineage: Eukaryota > Metazoa > Chordata > Actinopteri > Labriformes > Labridae > Labrus > Labrus bergylta. The sequence continues at coordinate 25,927,015 of NC_089203.1, read as the reverse complement.
GCTGTTGAGATATTTTAATCCGAACCACAGTTGAAGCCAAACATTACCATTTCCATTGGCATTGAAATACGAAGGTGTCGTGTAAGTCTATAATATTTTTTTAAAGAAAGAGATAAGAAACCTGAACAAAGCTTCTTTGCCTACAAATTTAACCTGTTTTGATTTGTTGCATCTAAAATCATGTTTTGTGAGTCCCATCCAATCCTAAATGGCTTTTTTCCCGACATGCATGTTTAAGATGTCGTGTGCAATATTTTACACATAATGTGAGCAAACCATGTAATCCAAGATCACAATATATCTGTCAGGGGCTAACAACAGGAAGTGGTTGGATCTTGGGGGATATTTAACAAACTGTGTCAGGCAAACCTATAAAATCCATTCTATGGCTCACAGTGAATCACAGATGTGTAGAGCGATTGTCATTTTGCATGAAGCCACCAGCCCACCCACAGATAAATATATGGCATCCAGAGCGACACTTTAACAATACTGATCTATGTTGATGTGTGAAGCTGTAGCTACAGAGATCAGATAGCAGTTATGACTGTACGCCATGTGGTTTTCAAAAGTTCATAAAGTCAATTTTTACATCTCACAGTTAATCAACAATAGTCTCCTCCCAAAACAGTCCCTATGGCAGGGCTTTGTATTGCGCACAATGGGCTCATTCTGTTAATAGGGCTGTGGGGGTGGGCTCATGTGTTGTGCCGAAGTAATGAATTTATGTTTGTAAGATGAAATAGCTGTATCACATCATCTTAGTTAGAAATAATGCATTAAAGATTAATGTGGTAAAGGTTCAGTAGTATTAAGTCAAGTTAAAGTAGACATTGGGCAGAGAGATCCTTCTAAGATGATTAGAGATTTTAAATGGGGGGGGGGGGGGCGACACAGTCTGGTTGTATAATTATGAAATTTGAGGTAGTGACAGAGTATTGTAATGACATTTTAACCCATAAAACCTGTGAAAAAGTGCTCATCCTGGGCAGTAAACAGTAAATGCATACTAAAAATGAAAATTAAGGATAACATCGGCTTATTTCCATTGTGGAACTTTCCGGGATGGGGGGCCAATAGCAGTACATGGGTCATCCCAGCAGATCGGAAATAGCAAGAATTAACAAGTTGCAATGCAATACTATCATCCCTGGTGCCCCAACTGCCATAAAGCAAATTAATCACATTAAGAATATTGATCTTAACATATAGGTGCTTCATTGGATGGTGCCTGAAAATCATCAATCAGTAAATAAAAGCAATTTATAACCAAAAGTATATCCGTCCATTGACTACGTTACTTCACAGCCCGCTTAGAAAATTATTATATTCAAGTCTGGGTCTTCTTACAGAAAACATGCTATTTCTTCTCTACATACAAAGAGTGTGGTTTGTGAAAAAGACTTGAGGAATGGCACAAGCTTTGACAGTCATAACCCAAGAACATGACATCAGAAATCATAAAACCCTACTCACACTCTGCTTACACTACTGCCATAAAGCACAGTCCCAAATGTGTTTTATCCCCCAGACTTTTAGCAGAGCTTCTCAAAATGTTGACCCCGTCTTAGTCCCCTCGTAGCACGCTGGTAAAAAAAAAAAAAAAAAATTGGCAGCCTTCGAGAACCAAAATCTGCTCTGGAACTGCACAAACCACAGCCTTCATGGGGACTGTTATGATGTGTAAGTTGTTGAATTTATCTACATGTGTCCTCAGTGTTTTGCTGCCATGAATGCTGCAGAGAGGTGGAGCGGACCCTCGCACGGCCATTCATCATTCCAACAGTCGGTGCTGTGTTTATGACACTACACTGGAAGGATGGCGCCCGTCCAGTGGATGATCTAATGACACTAAATCCACCCTGATTGGTTCAGCTAAGTGGGTGCTGACAAAGCCGGCTATTCTCTATGCGATCATCTAATTAGGGGATACACATTTCATTCAATAAGTCACGCAGGGGAAACAATAGGGAAGGTTTTTGATCCAAAATGAGATGTCCAACGAAAGATGATTAATAAGTGTACAAGTCCTGATGTTTTGCAAGGATATTATTTGAGCGGTTTTAAATGTCATTGATGGATAGTATGTTTAATAAAAATAGATCAAATAACTCGGGTACATTTGAGAAAAGCCACTTCTAGTGACAAACCTGCAATTATTTAAAAAAAAAAACTCTGCAGTTCCCCTCAGCTCCTCAGAGCTTCTCATTCTTCTTCTAACACATTTTTGTGGTTGTACTGCGCATACCCTCGCTGGTTCAATGTCAGCACTCTCCCAAACTCCCATTTTCCAGATGCAATAAGCAGCTGTCTCTAACAAACAATCTATGCAAAGGAGACAACCGTACGCAATCCTTTCAGCATCAAACAGCAGACAGACACAATTCCAGACTATCCAGTGAAGAGAAGAGATATGAAGCTGAAGCAGGGTTGATGAAGAGAGACAGAGTTCACTTTGTTATTTTGTAAAATATTTGTGCTTTTGGATCTTGTCTTAAGGTTCCTATCGTCTCTAAATTCATGAGCAGTCAACAGCATGCGATGTCTCCGGACTGCTATAATGTCCCACCACATAAAACCAGAGTGAGCTTTTCACATGAGGTCCTTTCCCACATCTAATGAGCAGGATTTCAAGTAGTGTGCATGCATGTTTGTGTGTGTGTGTGTGTGTGTGTGTGCTTGCTTATTAGGAAATGAAGCTGATGTGTTGGCCCTGAAAAAACGTTATAAAATTGTCACACAATACATGAGACCCGTCGCGCTCATGCCTTTCCTCATCATCGCAGCGTGACTGTAACACTTCCTTCTCTCAGTGCCTTGTGGGTACATCTGGATAACCAATAAGGAACCAGATTTACATGACGAGGAAAGTCTGGAAACAAGGGGCTTTCAAGAAGACTTGTGAGCGAGGGGGACGTGCTGAAAAGTGTTCCAGTTCCAGGGCAAATTCAGATGAATGATTATCGAGGGTGCTAATCTTTGGTCGCACTTCTCACAGCGGGATATAAAAATCCTCCAGGGGTTTTAAATAAAGACATTCAGATGGATAATTCCCACCATTCCTCTCTTCTGTGGAATAATAGCCTCTGTTCATAAATGGTCTACTGTTGTTGTTTTTTTTCAAACTGAAATACTTGTTTTTTAGTCATTCATTTCATTTCATTTCATTTATTATACAGGAAAGTTTAAAAGTAACATTAAAGGGATACTTCACCCGTTGAAACATGAGTCTGTATTGACATTGGGTCATATATGTAGTAGAAATGTGAAATACATTTTGAAGTTGGTGCCTTCTTGGCCGAGAAAATGCAGAAAGGCGACCAAAGAAAAGATACCAACTCCCAGAATGCACAGCACTGCAGGCCACTCCCACTAAGGTCCTCTAGTTCAGAATCAGAAATACTTTATTAATCCCAGAGGGAAATTCGATCGTTACAGTTTATAGAAATATAATAATAAAAACATTTACAGACACATTTACTTCAACACATGAGACCATTTCCTCAACTGATTCAGAGATTTCTTCAACCAATTTTGACAACTTGTGTTGTTCTCCCGTTTGTTCTGTTTATGTGTTTCAGCTTCTTCTGGTACAGTTTTGCATTTGCACTTTGGCATATGCAGCTATAGTAGCTCTGTAAAATCTTATAGTCATTTTCAGTGTAAGAATACTTATTTTCCCTTTAGTGCAACTCTAGATAGACTTTTGAACCAATGTCTGAGACTGAGACTGATTGCCCTGAATAGACTCGGCCTGCTTAACAAGTATGGTGTGACCTGTACTATTAGCATTTGACTGACTAAATGTATTAGAACTATGAACTGCTATGAACTGTGACTTATGTGAGTGATGGCACATTTGTTGTTGTTCAAAGAAATATTTAATAAGTTTGGGTTTTTACCTCCACAAAAATAAAGACAATTTCATGGTTTCTAAAAAATACATCAGAATACAGGAAATAAAGTAAAAAAAAACAAAAAAAACAAAAAAAAAACATAGAAGTGAGTGCTGCACTGGGTCAAAAAACAAAATAATTATAGAAAAATCAGGTGCTCTTCAGGACAATAGTTGACTGTCCTGATTAGAAGAGAAAAAATGTGGAGAGGCAGTCTGATAACATAGAAATCCTTTATGTATCACGGATTGTCAACGCGTTTCAACTCAACTGAGTCTTCGTCAGGACAGGAAATAAAGTGTTTGACATTCAGAACCCCCCCACTTCCCAGTTCTGTGTCGTCCCTAAAACTGAAGCCAAACCTAAAAGATCACACGTTCAAGACCTCCTGAGTCAAATGAGGTCAAACTAGTATGTGAAAAAAAGCTGCTAGCAGCTAACCACTTCTTATGTTTCTAAAAAAAACTATTAAGAGTCTCAGGAGGCTCTGTGCTCCAGATCCTCAGGCTCTGATGATCACCTTCGGCCACAACATAATTACCACGATGAAACGGTGATAATGAAGGAAAAGCATTTTGTCAAATCTTTATTGAGCCAGAGCACATCATAAAGAGGACTGAATCCAGCACAGCTCGGTCTCCAGGCGAGTTCATCCAATAATGAGCAGGAGGAGGAGGAGGGGGAGGGTGCTCCTCTCTAATAAATAACATCTGAGGATATCTGAAGGTTGTCTCCTATTTTCTTGTTTCTTCTATTTTCTTCCTTGTCTATTTCTTTTCCAGCGAGGATGACTGGTACTCGTAATGTCTTCCAGCTGCAGGCCGCCTTCTCCCCCTTCCTTCTCCCTCATCCCTCCCTCCCTCCCCTCTCTTTTCTTATCTTTGCATGAGGTGAAGTTTCCACTTGCGGGACCCCACTGCTCCCACTGTCAGACGCAAGAGAGGGAGAAAGATGCAAGTCCAAATTCCTTCTGTTGGATTTGGTCTGCAGGAGCCATTCACCACATTAAAGAGCCATAACTCAGGATTCCCCGTATCAGACGCTGACACAGACTCAGATATGCTCCCATATCTGCTCACTAGTCAGGATATTTAAGTGATAAAGATGTGTCTGGGGTTAATGTATGTCACTTTCCTCCTTCTTAAATGATTTCATTTTGTAAATAAAAAAATAGCTCCTTTGCATAGCTCAGGATTTTGAGCGCTGGAATGCTTTTCTGCATGAAGACGTGCACAACCACAACATACTGCAGCCATCCAGAAACCTAAACCACAATGCATTTCACAGGCGTACTGCACCAGAGAGGGACACGTTATGGAGGTGATGATTCACAACTTCAGAAGGTCAACACTTTTTATTTTTTTTTTATATTCAGGTCTAATTACAGATTTTTTTTCCTCAACTGTTTTTAGGTTCTTGTTTAAATTTCACATATATTTTTTATCCCTGCACAGGTTATGTACATTTCTTGTATAAGTCTATTAATTGCACAGTTTAAGTTTGATTCATCTAGGGGTATTCTTTAAAATCTTTTTTTTGGGGTTGACATATGTATGGGGGGGGGGGGGGGGGGGGGCATTGGTTTTGTGGTTAATTTGTAACAAATGTTTCATGTCATGTACGTCTTTGTAACCTGCTACTGGATGCTTTGAATTTCCCTCGGGATCAATGAAGCATCTATCCATCTATCTATCTATCTATCAATCTATTCAAATCTAAGAGCGCAAGTAGGTGTCATACAGGAAGTCAAACAAACTGGACCACACCCACGTATTCACGAGAAGTGGTTTAATCATGGTCTCCATTGCTAACACCTGTGTGGGTGTACAGAGGCTTTAAGAAATACAGGTTCCTCACACCAACATCTTTAACAACGTTTTTTCTTGATCCAAATACATTTTTATAAAGTTTAATCGCTGAAGCTGATGTTCTCCTTCTTTCTTTTTTAATTCTTCTTATAAACTGGTGTTCCACATGGTTTTGTGTTCGGCCCACTACAATTTCTCACCCCTACATCCCTCCTGCATTACTTGGACAACCTTAATCCTTCCTGTAAGACAGCAGACTACAAAGGACTTTTTCCACTCTTTTTTTTTTTTTACTCCATATCAAACATCTCCTGACTCGTATGGCACAAGAAAAACTTCATATTAAACTCTCAAACAAATGTCAACAAAATTCCTTCACATGCCCTCTATTATATATCCCGCTCCACCCGGACTAGACACTGATTTGTATGTTTTAACATGTCAGAAGTATAATTCTCCACATTTTGGAAATGTTCATTGTTTTGACAGTGGTCTTGGTACAGTTTTCATCACCCTGATAGCTTCTGAGCAACCGACGCCTCCATGGAAGAAACACTGTGAAATGGGCATAAAAAACCTGGATCGTTTTTCAGACAGAAGACATGTTTTTTTTTTTAGACATGTTCAGTTATTTGTGCTGAATGAGGCTCTCAAGACCAGACTTCTCGTTTTCTGCTCCTGTGAACACAAGGAGAAAATCATGGAGCCAAGGTAGAAATTACACTTGATGTAGCCTCGCCTCCTCCGCTTGAAGATTTTCATCCAAACCACAGAGTTCAGTGTTTTTCTTTCTAGTCTTGATGTTTGCTTTCTGGTTTTTATTTTTCCAGATCTACTTCTCTGTGCTGTAAACAGACTGAAGGGTTTTTTATTTTCAAGCATATTACTATGAAAACTGCATTTGACTGTTATTTTTCCTCTTTTGAAAATAATCTGCTGACAATACGGTGACGTTATTGCACGGTATATAGGCCTAAACCGAGAGATAAGACGTTTAGTATAACTAAGAAGAGAGGAAAGTGTGAAATTGCTTAAAAAAAAAAAAAAAAAAAAAGATGGAACAAGGAATCGGACGGCTTTTCCTGCAGTGAAAAATCACTGAAATATCAAAAAGTTTGGGGATCAGTTTGACTCAGGGCGCGGTCACACTGGCCATCTGTACCATGCCGTACTCAAGCACGTTTGGCCCCCCGCTGCGCCATTCCCACGCTCAGGACAGCACAGCCCGCGGTCACACTACACAGGATTATCTGTGCTTAAGCACGATTACCTCGAGTACATAACGTCGTAATACAACAAATGCACGCTTTATGTTATTATGAAGCGTGCTCAGTAGACAAACACAGAGAGAGAGAGAGAAAGAGAGAGAGAGCTTAGTGCTCATGGTGGATTAATGTTGGGTCTTTGTAAATAATATAACAAAGAGTACAGCCTGCTCTTCTGTGTCTCCTGATCTGAATCGTCGCTGTCCAAAAAGTCTAAAAAATTTATATTATATTATCTTTTGTTTCAATTATGGGTCGATCTACAAATCATTTCAGGTTGCACAGTTTGTTGGCACACCAGTCAATTAATTCATCAAACATAACAATCAAATGTTCTCCAAGCACAGAGAACATTTTGACAATGTTTGAAGATTGCCAGTTTAAACCAGAATGATGTCGATGATTAATCGATTTTTATGTCTTCAGACATTACCGTGTCAGTTTGAAAAAGTGACAGCACTAGTGTCCATGCATTTAAAATGTAGACACAAAGGTCATGCTGGAGTCACATTCCCAGGCATGACTCTCTAGACACATGCTTATCTATGTGAGGTAGATTTAAGTGTTTCAGCTTTTGGTGGCATTGGTTTTTCTGGGAAAAATCGCAATTTATTGCAGAAATGAAAAATATTGCAATGTCAGTGTTTTCCAGAATCATTCGGCTCTAGTTCCAACCAAAACAATAACTGCACTTTCCCCTCTTTCCTTTCTACATTGGTCACAAAACTTGCAAAACTCAAGAGCAAATGTTTGCTTGTTTTTAGCTTTGGTTTGAAGTAGAAAATTGGTGGAACAACATCTTTGCAAATAAATAGAGCTTAATGAAAAATACAATAATTCTACCATTTCAGTTGATTAAACACATACTTGTAAATGTCACATTTAATTTCTGACAATATTCCCTCCAGTATATCCTTTTGTCTTACACACTGGCCCAATGAAAATGTTGCTGGGACCAATATTGATTGAAGTGGTGAGACTGAACTGTAAACGTAAACTCAGGGGCCCAAATAAATGAAAATACAACAAACTTGTGATGAAGCTGAGGGGAAATGAGAGGACCTCGAGAGGTGGGTGACACATCTCTGTTGGGTTAACACAATGAGTGACCCTCGTCCACAATATACAATCATCTGATACGTTGTTTATTATTTAATGTGTTTTTTATGCAGCTTTAATTGAACAAACCATGTGTGTCTAGTCCGAAGTGCTGTAATGAATCAAACTGTAACGCTACTTCTGGGAAGTTGTGTTTTTTTGAGAAGTATTTTGAAATGCTCAAAGATTTATTTTGCAGTAGTCACCAATCAAAATAAATCTTTTTGTGGTTTATAAGAAATGATGTTGTGTTCATCCTCTAATTGGGTAAAGTGGACAACCCAAAACCAAAGAATAACAATTCATGCACGGATATTTCCTTGGCAACATATTTTGCCAAAAGTTTTTTCTGACCTTATCTGTCCACTGATGAAAACAGGTTGAGGCAGTAAAGGAAGTTTAAACCAATATGGATGTTCAGTGTTACATATAGTTGAGCCAAAACGTGTGCACAATATGCCTGAATCACAACTGTTCTTGTAGCGAGATGTGACCGCAGGAGCAAACTCTTTCCATGCTGTAGTGCATCATCGTCTTCAAGCACAAGCGCACCCATTCCTCACCATGTACAGAAACGCAAACCAGAGCACCAGCCTTCCCTCTCCTTAAATATGAAAAGGAGCCTTTCTGCATCCTGCAGAAGTTGTGGACAGATTTTTAACGCATGAGGAAGATTGCGGGCTGCTTACATGCAGACCTGCCAGCTCAGTCTGTCTTGTGGAGGGTCGTCTAAGATATGTGTTTCAGCAAACGCAGACCTCCACCGGCGCTTGGAGCAAACCCCAGAGTGCCAGATGTTGTATGACATGATGGGGGAGACGCCGGGGGGTGGGTGGGTTGTGGGGGAGTCGTGGACCATTTGAGATACTGTGATGTGGGCGATGTGAGGGAACACAGCACATGAGTGCAGTTAGTCCCGTGTCTGTTTTGGCAAGAGGAAGTAGTAACGGCTTTAAGGCATGATGGCAGCAAATTAAAACCAACAGAGAGAAAAATATAAAAAAAGTTGAAATTTTTTGTGAAAAATTCCAGCTTCAAAAAAGTTCAAAATTTCGGCTTTAAAAAAAAGTCGAACATTTTGATTCTTCATGCTTTGAAATATTGTTTCACTCTGTTTGTAATAACTTCAACACAGCAGATAATGGATCGGTCCAAGCTGCATGTAGCCTAGAAATCAATCACCTCACTGCAACGATGGTATGACACACGATTCTACCAGATACATCTGTGCAGCTGCTGTTGTTGGCAGTTTCTTTCGCTCCACAGTGTAAAGTATACAAGATCAGTGCTGGCAAAATAAAGACTGCACATGGCACGTCTGACCTTTTCTCTTGTTGATCTGCAAGTTGTTGCAGCTTTGAGCTGACCCCAAAATAAATGTAAGTGTTGACAGCTGAAAGGATTTTCAGGTTAATCCCTTTAGTTTAAAACGACTTGGAGACAGCTTCTGAACTCTTTTTACTTCCGATTTCCAACATGGAGTTTTGAACAAAAGCTGAAACCTCTTTAACAAATCAACTTGTGTCTGGCTGATTCAAAATAAATGAGTGTTCTCAGAGGGTAAACAAATCACCTTCTTTTGAGCCCTCATGCCTACACGATGACCAAATGTTTCCAGTCTTGGTTTTGATTATTAAATGGACTCTGGGCTCGTGGACTTTTGTTGTGAGCAATTGTGTCATTGACCCGAAAGAAGCTGATCCAATAAGTACTCCCATTACCAAGCTTCCAAAAAGAGCTGAAACTAAATGAACTTCTCTCGTTGGACGCTTTTAAGAGGAAGTTAAATGACTTGGAGGAGGATGCATCTGGCTGTAGATGTTCTTCCTGAGGTATTTTGCTGTTTGGATTTGTTATTTGTGTCTTTTAAAGGCTTTCTATGTGACTTTTTTTATCCAACAGATGTCGCCCTTGAGCACCAGCATGAAACCAAAACAACTTGCGCTGCATTGTTGTGTTGGCATGCTAATGCTAGTGATCTTTATTATGCTCGTATCTTCACACTGCATGTAAATTTACCTGAAATGAGCGTGATCTAGAAACACAGTTAAGCAGTGAGTACAGTATGTTATTCTTCTTTTCTCTAGTCCCTCAGTTAAACAACTTTTATACACGAGGGGAGGAGTCAGCCGGCCGTCCCGGCGATGTAAACAAAGTGAAGATAGGACTCGGAAAACTCTGAAAGCATCACAGACAGTGGGACTCGGGTGTTACACCCATTGTAGACAGTCATGACTCACAGAGTTATTTTCAGAGGATATACTTGATTTCTACATTTAAGTGTGAAAAATCACATATTAAGCAGTTAAAGTCGAATGTATTTTGTATTTGTATGCTTGTCTGCTAGTTGTCTGTGTGAAACTCTGTTAATGTTTTGCTGCCTGACTCTTGAAAAATAGATTTTTAACCTCAATGAGTTTCTTTGCTGGTTAAATAAAGGTTTAAATAAAATAAAAATAAATAAATAAAAATTACCAAGCTTCCGAAACGATTCATGTTCTTGAGTCATTGTAAAGTATTCAAGGTGAAAAACACTCGCCCCACATGACCCTGAACGCAGGTCTGCGTGTGAAGAAACCCCCTCCACCATCTCCCTTTAGGCCGCCTATCTACCAGACGAGGAACATTTTCAATAAACAATTTAGAAAATGATTAGCAGATATGCGATATGTCTTAGTGGTTCGGGGCCCGAGATCTGAGAGGATTACGCCCCAAAGGGAGACTTCAATGCAGCGGGGTTTATCTTCTGTATTATCTCACGGGGTCATTCACATAACAGCGAGCATCTTGAATTGGCCACAGATGTGTCTCCTTAATGATAATCCTGTCACTGATGACTGGGGGACGGCTAAAGACCAGTTGATTAAACTGGGACTATGACAGGGATTGAGGGTCCTCACAGGATTAAATGACTGTCAAAACTAATGACAACCAATAACTTCATTCTGATGGGATCTCATTTTTTTAATATTCTTCAGATGTTTTGGGGACAAGTGGACGCCGGACATGTCAAAGGAAAGGCTTGACCTCTGTGTTGTCCCCCTTCCCATGAAGAAAATCATTGAAAAACTGTTGTACTGTAATTCTCAATATTTTCCTCATGTTGGGTTTAATTAACCCTCGTAATGTCCTCCCAGTTGCTATACACCTTCTGTCCTCTGGGGTCAAAATGACCCTGTCTGGTTTGACTGTAATTTGAGGCATATAACATAAATTAATTCAATCAATTCTGTGTTACACCTTTAGTCCGACTTCAGTCCAACCCATTACCACACATTTCCTTTTTTTTTTTATTTTAATTTAGGGCCAATAGACCTTGGTTACATATGCGATGGAGGATTAGGGCCACGTAAAAAAAAAAAATAATAATACATTTCGAGATTAAAGTCGTAAATTTATGAGATTAAAGTCATAAATTTACGAGAATAAAGTCGTAAATTTACGACTTTAATCTCATAAATTTATGACTTTAATCTCTTAAATTTATGACTTTAATCTCGAAATAAAAAAAATATAAAAAATTAATCCTCCGTCATATACATAAAAGTAGGCTATAACCTGTTTTTGAGTGGAAAAAAATAAAAATAAAAATATTTTGAATTTATCTCATTTTGACTCTTTGACTTTTCACAGAGTGGTATATGTCTCAGTATGAGTTTAGTGAAGATGCTGTGTTTGAATCATTTGAATTTTTTGAATGACAGCAAATAATAACACCTGCTGCCCTCTGGGGGTCAAATTGACCTTGTCCGGTTTGACTGTAATTTAAGGAAACATCTGTCTTAAATAGACGTAGCTGCACATTGTAAATGGAAAATAGTGATTACAGCTGCTTCTATGTGGTGACAGTATCCTGAATTAGCTCCTAGAGGGAATTCATGTAATGCCAACAGTGGATGGAGTTTGTCCAATCAACATGAAGTTTGGATTGTATTGCTGACCATAAGCGATGACGTTTAGGTATTTTTTTGTCACACAGAATTTTCCAGTGTCAAATTTTAATCATGAGAATTTGAGTCGAGTAGTGGTACGCTCCCCTCAGGGGACGGCAGGTATAAATGGTACAGCAGGGCTAAGTCCTCCCTTTCATATGTTAAAAAACAAGAACATTATTCTTCAACCAAACTACAACAGATTGTTCTAAATGTTGTTGGAACCATAGAGTAGAAAGTGAACCTAATAGTCACAACAAAAATGCGATATCTTTTTCAGGGCCGAAGCACCTATAGCATCCTCTTTCATTCACGTCATTAGTGGAAATGAGTGACAAGTTTCATGGCTACGCTCCCTTGATTTGCTTATCGCGCAACTGTCGCTCTACAAACTGAGATGCTAAGAAACTAAGTTAACATCTCTTAACTGGAGAACTATTTACTGACATTGTTTATATAAATAGATTGTTGAGTTAAAATCACTGCAACCATGATGCTAATTCTGTTAGCCTGTTTATGGCTATTTACATTATGTATTAGCATTAAGCTAACAAACGGATGTTATACACCGCTTTATACGGCTGTGATATTATCTTTAAAAAATACAAGTTCATTAACTGACATGGCTCATAATTTAATAATGACATATCACATGGAAGGGGGGGCTAAGGCATCAAGTCAGTGACTTAGTAATTATGAATAAAGAATATGTTTAAATGCTGTTTTAGTGAAAAACTGAAGAATCAATGGACTTAATTTGAAGTATTGATAAGTTGTTATATTACACTTGGAGGCCTTGTTGAAATGTATAGCTTACAATATCTTGAAGGCGTTACTTGTGTACATATACAGGTTTCAGAGCTGTGACACAGATGTTAAGTTGATTAATAATAATGTTGACTGGTGCGGAAAGACCTGAAAGTTTGGAAATTTTCTCCATCCAAATCAATTTTTCATAAATGCTGCAGATACAAAATCAAGTTTTAAATTTGGAGTTCAGTTTCAAAGGAGAGGTCACAGATCTGTTTTGCTTTAGCATTTTTTCCTCAGCAGATTGGTAGGGCTGATGTGTATATCAGTTTCAGTTTCATGCAAAGTGTTGTTCATTTTGGATTTGATTCCTGGACTGTCACAGCGGTGTTCTGTGAGCCGATTGACCCACATTTTCCCCCCCAAGTGTTTCTCCACTCTTTAAAGCTGTTCCTTCTCACTTCTCAGCTTAGAGAGGACAATGAAATATAATTTTAAATTGAGCCAGGAGAGTTCCAAATCACTGCTCTTTACTTCTCTGAATGGCACTCGATTTTATGCACTTCCAAGTAATTTCAGGCACTTTATGTGTGAATGTTTTGACTGCCTTTGAAACGTGCAAAACTGCAATATTCAAGAGTGTTAATTATTTCCGTCGGTGTATTTACTGGCTGACTAATTATTCAGAAACTGAAAGAATACTTTGTAGCATTTCACTTCTTATGAACAGTTTTGAACACATCATGAGCGTCGATGCTTCACAAATGTCCTGCAGTGAGTTCATATATTTCAACAAAACCAGGTGTTTATTTTGCCCTATATGATAAATGGCAAATCAAATGATCATGGAGACATGCTCGAGTGGAATCTTGTCAAAGACGCAGGAATTTAATAAACATTTGGTTCTGGTTATTAAGCAGGGGAGGCCTTAGGCTGCCCCCGATTTGGCCTCATTTTTGTCGGAATATTTTCTTTAAGCATGCAGATACGACTAGCAGGCGATCTGAGCACCACCCAAAAACAGAACAACCAGGAGCTGTAGAGTAACAAGCCTGCAGGTGAAATTTATTTTCAGAGAGGAACAAAAAATGCACACACTGCTTTGATGATGTCATCCAGATCCCCTGCATGGACCCTCACAAGGGCTTTGGCTATCTATGAAAAGTTTCCACTCTAGTGCAGGGCAGTGATTGGAGAGCAGGCCAACACGGTCACACCCCGAGCCTGGAACAAAAGGCTTTCCTTTAGCAGACTGTGTGGCTGTTTGATATTGTTAGCAGACTCCTGCTCTGCCTTCAGGCCCAGCCTCAAGTTCTCATCTGAACTCTGTGAGCTCACACAGAGACTGCAGATATAACACCCAGAGGATAATGAACACGCCGACCAGAAAGAGAGGAACTCCTGTTATCTAATGACCTCAACTGGCTTCACAATCAGTGTTTGGTTTTTCTCTCCTTTTAAGAAAAAAAAAAAGATTCAAACATGTATGGAAAAAAGGGGGATAAGGCCGGAAAATCCCCAACGCCCATTTGGAAGCAATTCCAGCGACCGCCATCTGATATCGCCGGTCATGATGCAATCACATCCCAAAAAGCAATGCATCTAGGGAGATCTGCAAAGACAAACTTGTCTTATTCTGCCAAAATGACGTTAATATGAATGAAATGAAAGGTGTCTGATCCAACCTTCACAACAGGGTCGCTGACTAGACTCTTCTCCTCTGTCGCCCCCCGGTGGTGGAATGAACTTCCAAACTCCATTGGATCTGCAGAGTCCCTCTGCACCTTTAAGAAAAAGCTAAAGACCCAGCTCTTTCATGAATACCTACTAACTTAATGATGATGGTCTCCATATTATTGATGATGATGATGGTAATGACGATGGTTTTTGTTTGATAACGATGACTTATAAGATGGTTTCTATACTGATTAGAGCTCTCAAGAACTGCCCTCAATGTTGTGCTTTGCCTCTGGTCACTTCCTGTCAGCACCTGTGTGTCCAATCAGACTCAAAGCTGATCGTTTGCTCTTACTGACATTGTTCCCTTTTTTCTAGATCCTTGCTTGTGTTGTTCTTACTCTCTGATGTACGTCGCTTTGGATAAAAGCGTCTGCTAAGTGAATTGTAGAATTGTAATATTATCAGATCAGTCTGAGAGAAGAAGAATACATGTTTGAGTTTTATTAACATTTACATTTGGGATGTTTGTGTTTTAAGATATGTCTGTTAAATCACATTGCAGGAGTAATATTATATCAGGGTTCAGCAGGAAGAGAAACCAGCTTCACTCTAATCTTCTCAGAGTTACATGACGTTGCATGACAGTTTCTCGAAACACATTTCTGTTCTGCCCATTTCTTCAAAATACTAATCCAACTTTAAACCAGATTTAATTCAAATGTGTTGAACTCTAACCATAAGGAACTGTATGCTGACTTATGTGAGTTAAGATCTGAAGCGTACTGCTTGGTGTTTTTCCCGTGTGTCTCTAAAGATGAATTTGACTGTCAATTTGTGGGCGCCATCATCCTCATCCTGCAGTGGCCGCCAGAACTGTGGCCTGCTGCTGACTGCGACCACATCATTGATATTTGGATTAAAAAACGTTGGACTGCTGCTGCTGCAGAAGAAACCTTAATCAGACACAGAAAAGGTAAAGGGGTAATAATGGATTTGAAGTGTCTAAAAATGTAAATTCTGGTTGGCGTTTTTTTTGGGGGATTTAGAAAATTTCAAATAATCAGAGAATCGAAAAAGACCAAGTACTTTGAGTTTTCTGTTGTATCTTTCATCACAAGAAGAACACTGATTTACACAAGTCAACACTGTCACAGGACTCTTAAATAGCTCTCTCTGTAGCTCCTTTAATTCAACTCAATTGTAATTGTGCAGTAAAATATGCAACTTTTCTTATAAACGTGTGCGCAGTACTCACATGCATCACTTGCATTTCTGTAACTGCTTTGTTTCCACTTCAACTATTTGATTTTTTTCGCACTGTGAGTTCCTTTGTCTTTTCTTTGCTGCTGATAACTCTGACATTTTCCCTTTTGGAATCATTAAAGGTTTATCTTTTTTGTTACTCACAACTAGAAGAAGAAATTGGTTGTTAGAATGAGTTGCTGTATCCACAAAATCAGAAGAGCACTACCGTCATGCACCTCAGTGATAACCACATTCAAAATATAGCATGATATTTAGGCTTTATTTGAAAGTGGATAGCAAAGACGTCCTTGCACTGCGATATTATGAATCGAGATTGAAACTTGTGAACGTCTAAGCTCATGATTTGGTAAATCTTCTCAGCCAGCAGGACGCTTCTCCTCACCTTTCCTTACTTAAGCCTAAGTCTAAAAAAGAGCCGTCTTTGTGAAAAAAGTTTCTCTGAATCCGGGTGCACATTAAAAACATAAGTCAGAAGTAAAAGTTTTGACTTTAATGCGTTTTGTACTAAACTCCTGAGCTTTATTTCTCCTGAGTTTTTTTTTGGAAAAGTAGTCCAGGTGCCTGCTGCAGTCCCATCTATCAAAGCAGACCTCATCCATCTGCTGCTGGGAGATATAACTGACACTCCTCATATCAAAAAGTCCATTCAGGACTCCCACTCAATGGGCTCACTTTGAGCTGTGTGAAGGTTTCTCCATCCCCCTCCTCTGTATATCCTGCCAGTCCCAAAGCCAATACGGATTTACACCTGGCACTTTGGAGATGAAAAAAAAAAAAAAGAAGAATTAGCTCTTCCAAGTTCAGGGTCCATCGCTGGAACGGAATTTTTTTTTTTATCCTGTTTCCTTTTCCTCATATCACGTCCGGCTGTCAAATTCCATATTATGCAAAGCCGTCTCAGGAACTTGGGATGTGCACATGGTGGATAAATCAGCAAATTTTAAGAGAAAAAAAACCCCTGCAGGGACGGTGGGTTGTTAATATACAGGTCTGACTTTCAGCAAAGGTGCAGACGATTACATTTCTCCCTCAGCGGTCTTGTTTTCTGCAGCAGAGAGTATAGGAGGAGAAAAACAGACATAAAGTCATTGCTGTGTTTGCACTTAAAAACTTCCAATTAAGAAATATACGGCATGGGAAACAAGCTGAAACACAGTGAAGTCACTGTAAAGCATCAGCGTGTGATTCTGTAGCTATTGGCTCTTTTGGTTCAGCTCTGTTTTGGTTGGTAAAAACAGTCCCGATAAATACATTTGTAAGAAGATAGCATTGTGTTTAGACATGTTCTCAGTGTGTAAAAACCCAGGGACTTGTCATCAAGAACTCCCAGCTGATTCATTACTGAAGAAAAAAACAGCTTTTAGGAAGAAATCTTGTTTCTAAAAGTTCCCACCATCAGTACGGGATCTAGACTTTGCGACTGCATTTGTAATCACTCGCAGCAGCAGCAGCAGATGCTGGATCAATCCATCACATGTACAACCAAACCAGAAAGATGGAAGTGCTTTCGGAAGCTCCAGCGACACCTCAGGAAAAAACATCCGCCCACTCGCGACCGAGCAGCACGCCTGTTTTCTACGTCAAGATTCACACTTCCTGTGCTCGGACCTCTTAAAGCGGGAGCAGTTGGTTTTCTGATCGCGGCCAACGTCAACTGTGTTTTGCAAGGCAGCAAAATGATTTCTCCTCGCTGGGCGATCGAGTTACAACCAAGTGATGCTTTTTGTCTCCCTGAAGCTGAGCGAGCTCCTGGAGGATGCTGGGAGGGCTGAAAGTGTTTTACAGGTTCCTCTCATGAGACAGACTGTTGGCCTTTAAAAACCTTATCTGAACCTGCAGATGTAATAAACTGATCCTGTCCTCTTTTTTTGGCAATATTTTTCTGCGACGATATGTGAAGTCCATAAATGTGGTTCAAGGTTATGACTTTGAGAAATGTAGGAAAAAGTGGGAGTCACTACACCGGTGGAGTATAATGGAAAATCAACCAAACATTGGGACCGGTGAGGCTCCTAGATTACACCTTTTGTACATTTGTGTGTTTTTTATTTTTTATATTTGATATATTGTAATAGCTTCTTATACTGTATTATTTAAGTTGTTGCTAGTTCTGCTTTATTTCCTTGTTAATTGTTTAGCACCAATACACCAAGTCAAATTCCTTGTATGTGTAAATGTACTTGGCAATAAACCGGATTCTGATTCTGATTCTGATTCTGATTGACATAATGCTACAGAAGTGACTTTAGAACTGTGTTTATTATAATACACTTCCTCTGATAAAAGGCAACAAAAGGACAATGTAATCCTCAGTCTGACTCTGATTAACAATGCAATTAGCAGATTTTTGAAGATACTAAGTTCAGAAAAAACAACAACAGTGGAGCAGCTTGACTCTATTTGGTAGTGGAGTGGTCTTTGAAGCGGTTACAGGCACACTTGTGTGGGTTAAGGTGGTAAGAAAAGAAAAAGAGTGGAAAACACGTTTCAGCCTAATGGCCTTCGTCAGGGCGTTGAGAGCACTGCACAGGTGTGCTGGGTGTGCAGAAAACATATTTTTTAAGGACATTTTACCAAAACATCCCGTTCTGTCATTCCCCAGTGAGATGGGATAGTAAAAACAGAAAATGAATGCCATTCAGGGTTCACCTAACTTACACAAATGTCTGAATATTTAGAGCTCAGCGACTACAAAACCCCCTTTTCTAAATCTGAAAGTGATTTATGTCTTCATTAAAAAAACAACCGTCTCTTTACAAGTGAGACTCTTCTGAGAATCCTGAACTCTGCTGAAACATGTGTTCCCCCACTGGCAAGAGACATTTTCTCTGATGTGTCTCATCTCTGCTTTAACTCTCTCGCTCTCGCTCTCTCTCGCTCTCTCTCTCTCTCTCTGTCTGTCTGTCTGTCTCTCTCGCTCTCTCTCTCTCTCTCTCTTAAACCGGCATTTGTTTGGTTCTTGAATCCTGAATCTCTAAAAGGCCTTTCATCAGCACATGCATCAAACATTATTGGTCAAAGAAGAAGCCATGAGCCTAACCATGACTTTTCAGGTACGAGGGGGGGGTCAACACTTAATGTCATGAAGTCACTTCAGCATCTGGTCTCTGACCTCTAAGATACTGGTTCAATCCCATCACAGACAGGGAGGATAAAGGAGGCACTGCTGCTAATGCCACAAAGGTTGGACGAGGTAAAACAACAAGTCGGTGTTGACAGGAGAATGTCTTGACTCTTCAAAACACTTTTTGGCTGCAGGGGATGAAGAAACACACCAACATTCTTATTTATGGACCAAAAATATTTTGGAATGAGACGGACGAGTCTTGGCGTAGGAGGCCTGAAATAAATTCAAACACATAATGGAGCGTGGATGTTTTATATTCAAGTGAGAAAAAGACAAACATCAGGACTGGGAATAGCGGCTTTGATGAACAATGTTTTGAGTAAAAGTAGAGAAAGAGGTTGCGGTGGGGGGGGGGGGGGGGGGGGGGTATTTTAAATTAACATTCACAAATGTTTGAAAGGAAACCAAAGTCTGCACAGCTTATCAATCAAAAACAAAAAGTGCACACATCCAGTTGGACCTTCTTTCTTGCTGTACTTAGAATAGAATAGAATTACTTTCTTGATCCCAAACTGGGAAATTGTGATGTTACAGCAGCATGTTATCAGAGCAAATAAAACAATGTAAGAATAGATAAATAGTAAATAAGTACTTAAAATATATTAAAAAAAGACATAAGAATAAGAAGAGATTTATACATAAAGGATTTAACTTAACATTCTTACTGGTTCAAAAAAAATGAAAAATGAAATACAACATTCATTCAGGCTTGTCAAATGAATGTAAAAATACTTGCTGGAGGTAAGAGGTGTAAGTTTGCAAAAACAGTGATGACAGTGGTAAATATGTAATAAGAATATAGGGGGTTATCCAGAGCTGTGCAAATTCATGGCTATGCAATCAAAGATATTTATGTTAAAGTGCTTCTTATCCTGTCAGGAAATAACAAGAAACCATAGCGATGCACTTGTGTCAGTCTGCTGGTCATAAAGTTGCAGGTGCATCGGCCAAGGCCAAAAAGCCAGACAGACTAACCTCTGCTGAGAGGTTCACAGCAAACAGACTGTTTCTGAATCAGGAGCAGAGTCATGCTTATCTCATTACAGTACAACACAGGATTTTAAATGGGCACCACCAAAGGGATGTGGACATTTTGATAATGGAATCCCTTCTCTGTTTTGCTGCTGAGATTTTGATTTAAAGGGAACAGTAAGTCATCTTTTGGCATCTTTTTTGGTTGGACTTATTTTTTAGTGTTTTATCTCGAGGGTTGCAGGAAAGTATCCAAGACTGGAGAGGAGCCCTTACTGTGAACCATGGAGACTCCTCCTCCTCCTCTGGGAGCAGAAGGTTCCTCACCCGTACCAACCAGCAGCTCCACTCCCATGAAAAGACCCACAATGCCACACAGGTTGAAAGAGGCCAAAAAAAAACCTACTGCAAAGCAACTCCAAAAATATTATGATTGTGCTCATAAAGCTTTCACTCATTTTGACGGGCACAGCTCAACTCAACAAGGAAGGCATTGTCTGCCGTGCACAAAGCAGCGGTGACCCCTGTGGTGAGACGTGCTCCTACCAATGAGCTGATAAGTGATATGAACTGTGGAGTTTATGTTTGAGCCTCTCA
Organism: Labrus bergylta; assembly: GCF_963930695.1. Taxonomy (NCBI): domain Eukaryota; kingdom Metazoa; phylum Chordata; class Actinopteri; order Labriformes; family Labridae; genus Labrus; species Labrus bergylta. Next base: position 25,906,624 of record NC_089203.1, on the reverse strand, counting down.
CTACAGTTTGCACAGCTTCCCTTCACTGCACCTGTCTGGATCTGAGGGGAGACTGTCTGCTGTACCTGGAGGGTTTATTTAGAGAGGGAAACTTCAAACTTCATCCGTGAAAGGAAAAAAGCATGTTAAATATATTCTCTTTGCTGTTGTTGTTGTTGCAATCCGGTTATACAGAATCCATATTTGTTTCCAAATAAATTACAACATGATTTAGATTTTTTTTCTCTGCGCAAAGCCCTTAAAAGATTATATTGTTATTGACAACTTTTTTTAAAATGTATTTATTGAGTTTTTCAATTTTGAGAGGACACAAACAATAACAACAATACTGAAAATAAAGTAAACAAAAAAACCCACCCCAAACTAACAGATGCTGCAAATAATGTATACAAAGACATCAGAAATATCACAGAGAAAAACAAAAATATTTGTATGTTATTGACAAGTTTAAGTCTCAAGTATCTTTCAGGAAGCCGGGTTATCAGTTCACCTGAGGAACATATTAAGAGGCAGCTGTAAAGGTTTTTACTCTGAATTTGCTAAATGCACTGCTGTGCAGTGTCTACCATTCAGTGGTGGCCAGTGCTCTGTTTTTTGCTGTGGCCTGTTGGGGAGAAGGCGCCTGCACAGCGGACAAAAACAGACTGGACAAGCTGATGAGGAAGGCCGGCTCAGTGGTCGGGGCTGAGCAACTAACGGTCCAGCAGGTGGCAGAGGCCAGAACTCTGAACAAACTGGTTTCAATAATGACCACCAACCCCACTCACCCACTCCACACCCTGAAGGTGATCAAGAGCAGCACCAACTGATTGCACCAATGTGCAAAATTGAGAGATACAGAAAGTCTTGTATACCAGCTGCTATAAGGTTTTTTAATGCACAAAAATAACTTTTTGCACTTTTTTTTTAGTATTTTTTATTGTATTTTAACTTATTAAGTATGGAAGCTATCTTATGAAATGTGTGGTGTTATGTCTGTCTTGAAGCTGTTGTGGCACTGTAATTTCCTGTAAAGGATTATTAAAGGATCTATCTATCTATCTATCTATTAGACGTCAAATACTTTGATTTATTGATCATTTCTATTTGTTTGTTGTTGCAATCAAACTCCTGCACACCATGCAAAAAACTTTGCCTGATGAAGTTCTATAGTACTCTAACGTTGCATACCAATTTTCAATGGACACATTACTCTCCTACCCACCTGTCTTATGAAATAGATGTGCAAAGTATTTTCTATCTTATCGTAATCGTGTCTGACTGACATTATATTCAAAGCCAAAGCTGACGCTCTCTGCACTTTCCAATGAAAAGTGTGGTGTTTTACATTTTTGATTCATGATCTGTGACAGGTGGGCATTTTATGCACAAAACGTATGCGTGCAATATTTAGTACTTAAAACTACTTTTTTCAGAGATTGTCAAAGTAGATTTCTCCTCCTTGTAGCTTCGCTGTAGTTCAAGCTTCAAGTCAAAGTCGTTGATTTTTACAAAGCTATACTTTGAAGTACCTTCCTCGACACTGGTGATAACTAGGAATATTAACATTTCCCCCCTGTCTCATTAGCCCACATTCAAAGATCAGAAGCTCAGTCTGAAAGTTAAAGTCCTCACTGGATCATCCTTCATCTCTTTCTCAAACGCACACTGAGCTTTTTATTCCTGACTGTATCAGCTCCTGTTTAACACAAAGAGGCAAAAAACAAATGGTTTAACATATGCTGCCTAGTTGTTAACAGGTTGTCATCAGATATTAAATGCTTTAACTCCAATTTGAAGTAATCTTTGTAAAGCTGTGCAGGTATCACTTTCACATTTGATTTAGTTTTTGGCATAAGATTCAGTGGAGTCCATTTGGAAAGTGCATTTTTGATTTTCTGATTAGAAAAACATGCCTCTGGTGATCACAGCGTATCAGGAACGATCATAAATTGTACAGTTTTCAGGTTAAATATGAGGATAGAACTGAGATGAAATTACCTATTAATCCACATTTCACTTCTGTGTGTGTAATTTAGATTTGCACTTATTCACTAAACAATTTTTTTTAGAGGAGTTCAATAAAGATTAAGGTAAAGAAATGTTCCACTGTTTGATGGCATGGTAGATACAGTGTCATACTGGAACATAATTAGGTGTATAATCTAGGTTAATGTCCCTTTCACTAACAGCTCTGGTTGTATAAAACCATCAAAAATAAATGTTATTAGGTCAATATTTGATGAGGATTGGATTCTGAAGGTGGTGGTGTGCATTTATTCCATACAATTCTACAATAATGTTTTTTTGTTTGGTGGATATAAGGCTGAAAATTGGATGGACAATGGAGAGATTCCCAAAAAGTCCAAGTTTCTTATATTGGAAAAATAGAAATGCTTGAGATACTCCTAATTGTCCTGTATTTCATTAATGGGTGCCTGTGTATGTTTAAGCTGTCCATCAGTTAGGGCTCCAGAAAAATGTGCCAAATTATAAGAGAATTATTGCATTTATAGGGGAAGATGATTTAAACCATATGACCTCGCCTGGTAATAGTAGTTCTGTTGGAGATACAGCTCAATAACTGCTGACTACCTGAAGTTGCATCAATCATTTTGAAGCCTTCTTGTTCACTGTTAAAAGATTTCTTATTTCAGTAAAGCTTACAGGTTTTTGCTGCCAATCTGTCATTTTGTTGTAACTTTATCTGCGGTGTATGATGATGTCATTGATGTCTTACCACCCCTGTTCGCACTGTTGCCCTGCGATCCTTCAAAACAAAGGCAAAGCTAATCCAAAGCATCTTTAAAAAATGGCAGGTTGTGCAAAGGAGAGCCAACTCTGCGAGAATCACAACACTGACTCCACATCCATCTTGTTTTACGTTGGTAATCCCCCAAAACCCACCAAAAAAGTAAGATGTTAAAATGCCAAAACCGCTCTGAAGGTGGTCTAGTGTTTCTGACAGCTCTGGCTTCTTTACTTGAGCTAAGGTGCCAGAGGTAATTCACTGGGCATGGGTTAGTGTTTTTCATTTCAGCACAGATTGTGGGTAAAAAAAAACATTTTCACAAATTTTTTCACATGCATGGAGGCAACAAAAATATTGTTTTCTTTTTGTTCTCTTTGCTCTTTTAGGCATGCAACATATTAAAAAAAAAGACTGACGCAAGTAAAAAATATGACTTTTTTTGTTCAATGTTTGCTAAATGGAAATCCTCCAGTATTAAACAAACCCTCAGTTGTTCCTGCCTCACACATTGCAAATTGACAAGATCTAATTTAACAGCCCCATCATGATACAAAGGGACTCACACAAAGCAGGGACTCACACAAAGCAGGACATTGTGCAAAATTAAAGTCAGTCATCTTTTTTGAAGTGTGCCAGAGCAGCATGGTGACCTCCAACACTGTAACATGCAGTGTGGTGAACTCCAACACGGGTAACATGCAGTGTGGTGACCTCCATCACTGTAACATGCAGTGTGGTGACCTCCAACACTGTAACATGCAGTCTGACCTCCATCACTGTAACATGCAGTCTGACCTCCATCACTGTAACATGCAGTCTGACCTCCATCACTGTAACATGCAGTCTGACCTCCATCACTGTAACATGCAGTGTGGTGAACTCCAACACGGGTAACATGCAGTGTGGTGACCTCCAACACTGTAACATGCAGTGTGGTGACGTCCAACACTGTAACATGCAGTGTGGTGACCTCCATCACTGTAACATGCAGTGTGGTGACCTCCATCACTGTAACATGCAGTGTGGTGAACTCCAACACTGTAACATGCAGTCTGACCTCCATCACTGTAACATGCAGTGTGACCTCCATCACTGTAACATGCAGTGTGGTGAACTCCAACACTGTAACATGCAGTGCGACCTCCATCACTGTAACATGCAGTGTGGTGAACTCCAACACTGTAACATGCAGTCTGACCTCCAACACTGTAATATGCAGTGTGGTGACCTCCATCACTGTAACATGCAGTGTGACCTCCATCACTGTAACATGCAGTGTGGTGACCTCCAACACTGTAACATGCAGTCTGACCTCCATCACTGTAACATGCAGTGCGACCTCCATCACTGTAACATGCAGTGTGGTGACCTCCAACACTGTAACATGCAGTCTGACCTCCAACACTGTAACATGCAGTGTGGTGACCTCCATCACTGTAACATGCAGTCTGACCTCCAACACTGTAACATGCAGTCTGACCTCCATCACTGTAACATGCAGTGTGGTGAACCTCCATCACTGTAACATGCAGTGTGGTGAACCTACATCACTGTAACATGCAGTCTGACCTCCAACACTGCAAGATGCAGTGTGGTGACCTCCAACACTGTAACATGCAGTGTGGTGACCTCCAACACAGTAACGTGCAGTCTGACCTCCAACACTGTAAGATGCAGTGTGGTGACCTCCAACACTGTAACATGCAGTCTGACCTCCAACACTGTAAGATGCAGTGCGACCTCCATCACTGTAGCATGCAGTGTGGTGACCTCCAACACTGTAACATGCAGTCTGACCTCCAACACTGTAAGATGCAGTCTGACCTCCATCACTGTAACATGCAGTGTGGTGACCTCCAACACTGTAACATGCAGTGTGGTGACCTCCAACACTGTAACATGCAGTCTGACCTCCAACACTGTAAGATGCAGTGCGACCTCCATCACTGTAGCATGCAGTGTGGTGACCTCCAACACTGTAACATGCAGTCTGACCTCCAACACTGTAAGATGCAGTGTGGTGACCTCCATCACTGTAACATGCAGTGTGGAAACCTCCAACACTGTAACATGCAGTGTGGAGACCTCCAACACTGTAACTTGCAGTGTGGTGACCTCCAACACTGTAACTTGCAGTGTGGTGACCTCCAACACTGTAACTTGCAGTGTGGTGACCTCCAACACTGTGACTTCTCACAAAATATTCCTGATAAACTGCCCTGACGGCGGGCACAGTCAGATTTCTGCCATTTTTCCTGCGTATCATGTTTGCTGACTGCATAAAAGTAGTAATTGAAATGTAAAGCAGGCTCCCCATGGTACAATATTTACACAAAACTCCTCACATATGGTACGAGTTGCTGGACAGCTGCTATCAATCGCGGGAGGCGAGCTTAAGAAACACTTTGAGAATGAATTTTAATTTAAGATGGGGGAGATGTGCAGTCTCAAAGAGTAAAGGTTTTAGACTCTAATTCCCAAATGTACAGAGTGACTGCATATTTTAACTGAGTATAATGATGTTTTAGAGCCCCATGTCCTACGTTCAGATGTCTTTGTAGGGGTAGTGCAGTTTCAGCTTTCCAACTGAAAACAAATTCCACATTTTTGAACCAGTGACTCAGCATTCTCTGTGTGTTAAGTGTGTCCAAGTTGGTTTATAGTGGTGATTAAATCAGTGGTCCCCAAACCTTTTTGAGTAGAAAAAATACTTTCTACCTTTCCACAAGAATGCACACACACGCATCTTATGCTGTGTTCTCCACAAAAAGGCCAGTATCATATCAAACCTCAATGAAGATTATCAAGTGAACATTCTCAAAGGATGCCTGACTTTACTGCTCTGTCCACTGTATTATTGGAATCAAGAGTGTGCGTCAGTTAGCAGAGTCCTTTGCCTGTGTTTGTATGATCTCGACTTGAGAGTTTGCCAGCTCATTTGGCATGCAATGAATCTTGGGATATGTTAGATTCTTTGTTGCCCGGGGAAAGGAGGCTGCATTTGAAAGAGCCTCTGGATTGGAGCAGCCTTCAACCCGCAGCTGTGAAGTCATCGGTCTTCAAACAACAGGCACCACATGGGAACGTTATCTTAATAACTTACCCATAAATTCAATACAGGACAAATTGGAGTATTTCAAGCATTTCTATATTTCCAATAAGAAATTTGGACTTTTTTAGGAATCTCTACATTGTCCATCCAATTTTCAGCCTTATATCCATCAAACAAAAAAACATTATTGTAGAATTGTCCCCTGGAATGGGACGCAGCTTGTTAATAAAAGGGAAGACAAATGAAGAGACAATCCACTCCATGTAGTTTCACTTACAACTTTGACACTGACTCAAGTGACATCACATGAGGAATTGTATTAGAAACATAGAGTAGGGTCTGTCTGGACCTGCTCTTTTAGTAAAAATGTCTCGGATTAACATTTGCTTTGAATTGGCGCCATACAAATAAAGATTTATTGCTTGATTTCCAAAATGACAAATTATGTAGAAGTTGAGCTCTTGGTTAAAACGTTCCTTTGTTGTTGCTGTTTGTGATTCAGGAAGACACGTCTTAAAAATGGCCAACCAATACTAATACATCTGAATAAGCTTGTCTCCTGACTCATAGTCGCCGGGGGGTCACCGCTAAATCAGAGCTCATCATCTGGGCACTGACAACACTCCCATCGCATTTAGCTTTTCCATTAGTAGAGGGTCTGACTGTTTAACTTTGTGGCTACACTGTCTCTGTGGGGTCTCGACTAAGTAATATATTTCCTTGAGTCTTTGCTATTTTATCCCCTTTTTGGCCTTGATGTGTTCGGCCTTACAGCTGCATTCAGACCTGAGTCATGTTAAGATTCTTCCTTACAGTACTGTGGAAATATTCGGATGATCAGGAACACATGACTGGGAGTTAATCACGCCAAACCTGTGTGCGTGTGTGTGTGGCGGGGGGGTTAGCTTCTTGCCAGCTCATCTTAAAACGGTGGTGCCACACGTCTCATGCCACGTATAAACTGTGAGTGAAGCATTATTCAAATTATGCAAATTCAAACTCATTAAGTGCTTTTTCTGCAAAGTCATCAGGGATTGGATCACCTCCTTCAGGCTGTTCTCTTCATCTCAGACTTTCTCTTTTCCATGAGTCATCACCACTTGTAGAGAGATGATGCAAAGATGTGTACATCGCTGTCCTTAGATGTACCAATCCATCACAATTCCAGTGTGGTAGTGTGGTACCTCTGATGATGCATGAGTGGATGCAGGGCCCCAGCTACCAATTACTGCTGTCATTGAGTATTGGGCAGTTATTCCATTGATTGAGCACATACAACAACAGTACGGCAGCTTTCAGTAGCAGCTCCCGCTTCCTTGTGTAGCGGTCTTTGACGTAATATCTGGTGTTTCCAAGGCAACCATAAACATTCTGTCTGTCATGGCGGCTCATCATGGCCGCCGCCTCGACAAGACGCGTCCCGTTACAACTACAAAAATAAGCATTTCTCAGGCTTTGATAACTGCTGGAAATATTTGGTTTAGTCCATTTTTAATTAATTTGAATTTTTTCATGTAAACAGCTTTAGATTGATGCATTTTAGGCTCTAATTGCCATCCCTGTGATACAAAGATTTCACATTTGGTACAAATTGCTCAACAATTGCTAACCTCAATCCAAAGTAGCAAGCACTGTATACTCTTACAGACATTTAACGAGGCGTTGATGGGCATAAAAAATGACATTAATGATATGATGGTAATCGAGTTATTCAATACCTCAAGAATCATTACAGCCCTCCTTTTCTTTGACTACAGTAAACAGTAGATGTAGATCATTATGGTGCTCTACTTAGTGAACACCACAGGGGAGAAGAAGAACTCTTGATCAATTGTATTTCTTTGTAGGCCTTTAAACCATGCAAAGTCACTTCTGAAGTTATGACTTATGATAGGAGAAGAAATGTATAAAAGGTCACACGGTTTAAACACAATCCTTCAGGTTAACCAAACTTAGTTGGAGGACAAAGTAAATGTTTTGGACAAAAAAATGGTACAAGCCATTTACTGTAAACATCCATCCCAGAGTACATACCTTTGGTTCGGATTGAGCCACAGTACATGGTGTGAATGTGCTGACGTTTACTGTCCCCTGTGGTAATATGACATTAACATTTTAGGGGTGCACAATTTGGTTTAAGCAATGGAGTGGTTATGATAATCTGGATAAACTGTTTATAAAACGTCCTCCAAGTGTTCTTGTCGTCTGACCCTTTTGTATTTTGTTGTAGAGATTTCACCACTTTATGGGTACAATGTTATTATAACTGGTGAAATGCCTCAACTTGTGCTAGGGACTCTGTGAGACTGAGGCACAGTAAAGCCCCGCAATAATATCAGCATCCTTATAATGACCATTGTCTGATAAATGTGGTTGAAAAAAAATAATAGTGACATGAGCACAACCAAGGCTGATATGAATGGCCTTATTTTTAAGGGGTTTTTGGTCAAGAACCTGATGGATCTCCAAAATGTTTAATATTCTTCAAAAGGAGAAGTCGAAAGTCTTAAATGTTGGCCAGTCAGTCCAGCAGTTGTGCAGGTTCTTCACTGTAAACCAAATATGAATCACAATAATGGAAAAAACAGGAAAGGCCAGTGGATCACATCATATTCTGGGCTCCATATATGACTCTGCCAAGTGTCATGGTATTCTGTCCTATAGTTGTTACGAAATGTGTTGTCTGGGTCTTCTTAATCAATAGCACCAGATCTTGAATGATCAACTGAATATAAACGAAGGACCTCTTTTTCATGTCAATAAGATTGTTTACTGAAAGCTCAACCATCAAAACCAGCCCTCCATAGTCAGACAGCCTGTCAAGTGAAGAGCGATTCATATATTTATATTTAAAAAACCAAGAAATGTTAATTATAGATAGTTTATGGGCTTATTTTGGGTAGAACTTAAAAAGAAAGACAGAGCTGACAGTGGTCAGTCACACAGCCAACATGCTGCCAGCCTATAAAAAAAGCCACTTCAGTATAAGACAAATCATATCCCAGTACAGGCACTGTAATGCAAAAACCATCCTGAGGCACTTTTTACAGTCAAGTTTTAGCATGTTATTTTAATTTTTTTTCTCCACATCCATCTGGCGACCCCCAGAAAACTCATGGTTGAGAACCCCTGGTCTAGACCAAGGTGGCCGACCTACAAAAAGATGGACCATTACACTAACATAGCAGCTTTGCCACTTGCATGACAAAGCTTTAAATGGAACCCCAGTTTTAGTTACAGTATATGAATAAAACAGCATTATCATTTAAGTCTTTAATGAGTTTAATCCTCATTTTTGTAGTCGTGCTTTAACAATAACACATTCATTATAGATTATTTTTCAGACTTTATGGAGGAAAGGTGATGCAGGGAAGCCTCAGTATCTTTAACAGTTTCAATAAAATTCAGTCACACCCATCACCACGTGCTACCTGAGGATATCCAAATGTTTCTCTTTATAGAGAACAACAGGCTGGGCTCTTCTCCCCCCCACCTAAGACATCTGAGTACAATACTCCAGAGCAAAGCCTTGGACACACACCCATGCCTTATTTATACTGGCTCTGACATGATAATAAAACTTATTCTCACCATGCTGATTATAAAATATTGAAAGTTTTATTGCTCTCTTCCTTCAGATGACACACCACACTGTAGTATATATTCTGCAGAAACCAGCACAGTCCTGGATCCTTGCATGGGAAAACTTAGCGGGATATAACTGGTGCTTGTCGATAATATCAGTCACAGCTCTGTCCTTATAATACTGTACCTCCCGTCCTCTGGGCCGCAGGCTTCCCAGCTGCTGTGGCCTACATTTTCTTGCTATTACAGATGTTTTGGCCAAATAAGCAGTAGCAACACGCAGGCCTGAAATTGGTCTTAACTGTTTCTTTCCCTGGAAAAACATTCTTTCCTGATTGTAGAGTCCAGAATCCGCCTTCACTTCAGCTGCTCCATAAAAATATTTCTAAAATGAATCCTTCACAGACTAACATCAGAGAATGGGGGATGGCATTTATAGTTTTCTGGCCTTAGAGTGAAAGGAAACTAACAGTACACTAAGTCATTACTGTCCTTATTTGACCACTATATGAACAGGGAAACAAGCTGAAAACACAATACTGACACGTTATAATCCTGAGGTATTATGGTGAATAATGAGAGCAACATTTGTGCTTTCATGAACCCATCAGGCACAGTCAGGTATCATTTCCCCTGATACATTTCTGTAATATGTTCTGTTAAGATCTGTTATTCTCCCTCTGGCTGTTGAAGTCGATCGATTCAAAAATATTCCAGTAGAAAACAGACTTTGTGAGATATGTGAGTTGGACGAAGTTGAAACGTAGTCCCATTTTCTTTTGCGTTGTTCAAAATCTGATGATTTAAGAGAATTATTGTTTCATGAAGTAAAATAGAATAGAAATATTGGGGCGGACAGATGTGCAGAAACTGGAATGGCTGTTTAAGTTTGATGTGTTTAAACTTGATCATTTTGTTTCAAAAGCTTGGAAAAGAAGACAGGATATTCTGTTTGATTAGTTTGACTTCTTGCTTTCTCTTTTTGTTTCTTGAGAATGAGTATAGCTTACCTAGTGCACTCTGATCCGGGAACGTTTTTAATTTATGGTGTCATGTAAGCCCATGCGGGCTGGGCACATGGATGTATGTATGACACAATAATAAAATAAAAAACTAAAACTAAAACTATGTTAGTGTTCTTATACAATGTAACAATTACATTTTTTGTCGACATGCATCTGAGGCTAAGAACAACACAAGCAAGGATCTAAACAGGAGGGAAGAACAGCCTCAAGTCAGATCAAACACAGGTGCTGACAGGCAGTGCTCAGAGGCGTGTATAGAAGCAGATACTTAACCTTATTACTGTCATGAATATTCTAATCAACATCAACAACATTCTCAATATTATCATTATCAACATCATCAATAGACTGAAAGAGCTGGGTCTTAGAGGTGGAAAGAGACTCTGCAGATCACAAGGAGTTTTGTAGTTCATTCTATCACCGGGGTCTACTACTACAGAGGGAGTACCATGCGCCTTTCATTGGCTGAGCGTAGTGGATGGATATTGAACTCGATATTGATCAGTGGAACTGGATGACGAGAAGCTCAGTCTTTGGTAAGCTGAGTTGAAGGTGGCGTTCCCTCGCCGATGTAGAGATATCGGAAAAGCATGCCGAAATCCATGCCGATACTTTAATGTCGACTGGCGGGAATGACAGGAACAGTGGGGTATCTTCTGCATAGCAGTGGTTTGAAAGTGGTGTATATCGAGAAGATAAGGGGGCTGAACACTGACCCTTGATGCACCCCTGTGGATAAGCTGTTTTTGTTTGCAGTTCCTTCATACTAGTCAAAAATGTGTTGACAAATTATGTCTGCAGCCTCCAAGTGTTAAAAACAATCTTCAGGTTCAAGTAAATCATAAATTAACTACTTACACTTGCAGTGAAGCACTTTTTCATTGTGGTATTGTTACTTTAACTCCACTTAATGGTCTGAATACCTCTATCAGCACTGCTCTCATTTCAGTGAACAATTAGCCAAACATACAAGACTGGGTGTGTCATTTCTTACTCACAAAACCCCCCACAGAGAACCATAAACAGGCAAACCCATATATTATTTCCCATAATGAACGTTCCCATGCAATGCGGTTAAATGTACATTTCCATTAGTTAATGGCAGAACATGTTTGATGATTAACATGGCTAAGAGAGAATGGGTTGACGCGTGAGAACCTGGAACTTTGACTCCTTCATGTTGTCCATGGCTTAAATATGCAGCTGACTTAGCAAATGAACAGTTGTTGTTGACCCATGATGTGGGCAAAGAGATGAGCACTAGCTACAGACTTTGGCACATTGTCAATCCCACAGACATAGCTTCATAAACCACATAAGGGGCAAAAATTGTTTGTCCCAAACACTAATATGTCAACAGCCTTCTCTCACTGGGGATGCTGGAGGCAAACTGTCTGCAGCTCAGAGTGGGATTAATATTGTTTTCAAACACAGCAGCTGTGTAAATCAATACCGTGTTTCATTAATGACGTTTGTTTAATCAGAAAACAATGGAGTTTGTCATCTAATCTCAAAACCCCAAGTTATGAAGTGATTTACATTTCCATGTAGAGTTAGTCAAATTGAATGGAACATGACAGCCGAATCTTTCTTTTTAAAATGGTGGGACGTGTAACACAAATAATTTATCCAGAAACCTGTTGTGTATCCAAATGGTTTAAAGGTTAATATACATACATACATTTCTGAGTTTAGCCTCCACATGAAGAAAATCTAGTTTATTACATTGTAAAATTGTTTATCTCCTAGGCTGAAAGTCCCCTTATTTGAGGGTTTATTTCTTGGATTGCGGATCGCTTTTATCATCAGTAATAGAGGTAATTGGGCTGTTACTCTAATTGGGGCATGAAACCATGGTATAGTTCCTCTAAGTGGCTATATTAATGAGTTGAAAAGGCATTAAAAGTTACATTTTACCGCTTGACTAACAACAAAAACATATTGTGCTAATGTGCTAAAATGCTATGGCCTGCAAGTAAATATTGTTGAATATTGGTTAATCTGTTTATTATTTTAAAACTTAGTTTTATACTGCTTTGTTTGTTTTTTAAGACATTTTTCTTTCTGGTGTTTTATAGAATAACTTCCTAAAGCGCCAAATCATGTCACGTAAACTGTCTTGTCACATCCAGCCAATAGTTGAAAATCAAGGGGAGTGGAATTTTCTATGATTCAAGAGAAAGAGCAGAACACACTCACACTGGAAAGCTTGAAGCTTCAAATGTTTTTGTACTTTGCCTGAAAACTGATCTAAAATGGTTTTCAGGCAAAGGTGGCCCAAATGTTTTTTATATAAAGCTAAAATTCATGACCATGCTAGGTAAATGTATATTTTTAAGCCAAATTTTAGCTTTATAGAATTACATTTTGAATATAACAATGTTAGTATTTTTTTTGTCTAACATGTTGAATGTCTGCGTGGTGACATGCAGTGAAGGAGCCAGCAATGAGCTTCAGACTAAGATGAATTGTGCAAAGACCTGCTAAATGTGAAACCTGAAATTTACTATAAATGGAAACTCTTACTGTAGAAGGAAAACCTTTTGATTTACTTAAAAATGGTCTTTCCTCTATCTACCTATACCAATCAGCCTAAACTGTCTTTGACAGTGTGGCATCAATCTGAGAACAGTTGTAATAAATGTGTTATTCTTCATCCTCTAGATTTGTTTTCTGCTAGCTGCTAATGTTGCTAAAGCGCTTCTGTAACCATCTATATCCATTTGTTTAATGCAACTGTTTTGTGTATAACTGTTTATTTAGGGCTTATCGGCCGTGTAGCAGTCATAACCTGAGTGCAATACAGCATATGCTCATGAGTGACGAGTCCATAACCGTCTGCATGTCTCTTTTAACCCTCAAGTGTCTGTGACCTGTTGTGACATAACAGAGAAACAGGTGTGCATCTATGTTCTGTTAAGCACTGCCAAATGTTACCATCCCAATTATGTGAGAACAGAAATAGGAAGAAGAGAGTTTCCTGCAGTGGATGCTGTCATTAGACATGCAGAGGAGAATAAACACATCCTCATGTTCTAACCAAAAGAATGTTAATACTCTCACCTGCTGCCGTACTCCTCTTTGATGGTGCCAGCATGAATCGACCCTCTTGTTGGCAGGACTTTGTTACAGGATGAAGCCCCCCCCCCCCCCCCCCCGGACCCCTGACTCTTGATAGGCCTTGTTGTGTGTATATGTGTGTGTGTGTGTGCGGGTCATGTGCAGGCTATGCCGCTCAGATTACTGGTTGGTTCAATCCACATAGGAGTAGACCGTGGAGTTAAAAGCCGACTTTAAAAAAGAAAAACAGCCTTTTCAGCATGTCTGCCGCTCACTCACTTATCCATCGTCACACTCAATTCAGCTCCTCGTCCTTTTCTTTACCAATAATCACACTCACTCAAGCACTCACTCAATACAGGCCTTATTATAGGCAAAACTGTACTGGAACTCCAATGTATAATAAGAGCATCATTTTAAAATCTTCTGTTTATTTTTGTATTTATTTTTTTGAAGTGATGACATGACTCTTATTTGTCGTTCACCATGAGGGGAAAGATAAAGTGTGTGTGAGCTGGACCACTGACTTTTAGCTCCCTACTGGTAGAAATAGAAGAAAAAAACAAGCCCCATTGTAGACCAAGCTTCAGCTTTGACTCTTTGTGTTTAAGAAAAATTAGTTATTTGCTTGTTGATGTCACAACACACTTTAAAGAAGCTCTTGGAGTGCAAAGCATGCATGTGTGTGAGCAGGGAGTAGCTTAGTTTTCATAGCAAAGAAGAGCTGTATCTTCTGTTACCATCTGAACTTTTTACTCATTTTCAAGGTCATTATACGTTCAGGTTGTTTTATGTGTTGTGTTAGCATGTTCTGTGGGCTGATTCGACACGCTTTGCTCTGGATCAAAGTTGCTTACCGACTGCAAAGGGGGGAAGTGGGCAGGCTGTGCAGACAGTCGCACAACCTCAAAAACCACAAATATAGGGTGCCAGTGTTACCCCCTTCAGCTTCACATCTGCTACACAGATACATGCAGTGTTAGCCCTGAAACAAGGAGGTGTTTGTTTGTCTGAGAGCAGATTTTCTGAGAAACTATACTCGCAAAATGTTTATTAAAATTAGCATGAAACCAATCACCTGATCCAAATAATACACCAAAAAAAAAAGTATTCACGTGATTGGACAGAGAGAGCAGGAAATGGGGAGAGAGAGTGAGGAATGACATGTGGTAAATAAGCTGCAGGTTGGAACCCGGGGCGACTGCAGGGCATAACCCAGCGGCGAGGCCATCAGCGCCCCGATTTTGAGTGAACTTCCAGCGAGCTATGTTTCCTTTTAGGGGTATTTATAACATGTGCACTATTTGATTTTGATTTAGATTTTACACCCTGAGAGAAAAAGTAATATGACTCAAACAGTGGCTAAAATCAAAACAACAGTGCTCACATGAACAGCTTCTGACTGGTTTATGTCTATTTATTTATTCTCTCCTTATTGTTTTTCTCTGTTTTATCACTTTTTTCCCTATCTTAATTGTTTTCCTTTCTAAAGCCTCCTGTGGACAGGTACTGAGAACTTGCATGCTTGCTAAAACACTTAAACAATGCATCTGGTTTGTCCAATGTATCTGTGATGATTATTACCAAACATGAAAAGTAACTCACAAAAGAAATGGTCAACCCTCGATGATTCTAACATTTCTAAAAAGGAGTGGGAACTCATACAGGCTAAATAGGAGCACTTCTATGACTACAGTCCACATATAAACAGGACTGTCACCATGGTTACATGACATCATCATGTCATGCTTGGCAGACAGCTACATTAGCGGTCATTTTCATTTAATTACTTTTAAGAAGTAAAAAAACACCATTATCAGCATCAACTGTCCAAAAGCTTTTTTTTTCTTTGACGTCTCAGATGTTTCTGACAAATCAGGAGCCAGTACCACATTAAGAAGGCTAACCCCGACCTACAGCTCTGTCACAACATGTTAGCTAAGGTTGTCAGTGAGAAATGAATGATGAATAACAGAGATCCAGAGAATCTCTCAGACCACCTCAGAGACTGGACAAACTCCTGAGCACCAGACTTTAGAGAGAAGGTCAAATTAAAGCTAATGGGGAACTTGGAAGAAAGACTTTCCTTTTATCATTTGTTTGATTTTTATTGAGTGACTTTAATGGTAGAGTGATGCAACAACGCCACGATATCATCAAGGATCATAAGGGGAAAAGGTTTGGACTTAATCTTTGATTTATTAGTGTAGTTGTGTGTGTGATGTCCCTTTAAAGTCTGTGTCAAGTAAAGTCAGATTTTGGTCTCCATACACATTATATGTAAGCTGCTGTTGTCATGAGAAAGTTGTTAATCACTCTGAGGTTAAGGTTTTTTTTGGGCGTGGCCAAATGGGGGGGGCTCGATGAGACACTGGGGTTCCTTGGCAATGATTATGAAAATTACTTTAATATACTGTGATTTTTTTAATCACTGAAATGTGGTCTGGTGGTTAATGATAAAAGAAAGAAAACAGTATCTTAGGTGATAAAAAGGTGGGGATAAGTCTTTTATAATCTGTCAACTCTAATTACATTCAAGAAATCATCCAAAAAAAAAACTAAAAACAAGTGTTGCTAATTTGTCCTGTCAAGCTGTATGTGCTTTCACAAACTCCATATAAAGGCTTATGTGATTTTTCACACTTGTAATGTAATATAAATCAAGTATATCCTCTGAAAATAACTCTGTGAGTCATGACTGTCTACAATGGGTGTAACACCCGAGTCCCACTGTCTGTGATGTTTTCAGAGTTTTCAGAGTCCTATCTTCAGTTTGTTTACATCGCCAGGACGGCCGGCTGACTTTATATATACATATAAAGCCTTTAAAGGACAAGTGTAAAGAAATCGTATCATGAATTAATACAAACTATTTATAATGTTTTCTCCAGATCCATTTATTTTGAGCTATAGATGATTAGAGAGCAGGCTGAAAATCTTCTCCGTCAATGCAGAAGAATATTTACACATCGTACGTTCCTCCTCCTCAAACCACCATGACACATGGAGCAGCAGAGCTAAACTGGCTCGGGGGAACAGTATCTTTCATAGCCCAGTCTGCAGCTCCAGTCAAACCCAGCACACGTGGTATTGTTAAAGCAGAACTGACTTCTTTTTTTTGCGTGCTAACAAACACAACCCCCTTTGGCTCTGACAACAAGACAGCGGTAGGATGGATTAGCCAACGCGGGACTCAGATGCAGCCTGACAGTGAACTCTAATCAAGTCTTTTCATTTTTCTGCTGACCTCAACTTGAAGAAATGAGGAGAAAGAGTGCAGGGAGCATCCGTTTCTAATCAGGACTCCTGCTGGATTACTCGTCCCGGAGAGAAGAAAAGAGCAACGCAGAAATGAAATAGTTATTAAAAAGACTTGTGTTGGCCTTGCAGCTGCTTTTGATGATATAATAAACAGTTAACACAGAATCAGATCAGATATCCCCGAGGGAAAAGCTAATTATCCTTATTTTTGAAATAATGATAATCTTCAGTAGGACATCTGGTCCTTGGTTAATGCCGTCATTAATTTTGGGATATTTGGGGCTCCTGAAGTCCATGTGCTGAATATGTTTGTATATTTTTCTTGTATTTGTTTAAAAATATCCCGTCTAATTAATCTTATTCTACAGCACTCGAAATCAAAGCTGATCACAGCCGGGAAAGACAAATATTGTCCTGCATCCATCATTACATCACTGCATCTTTTCGGACTCTGTACCTTTGATCCTCTTTCTTCCTAAATTTAATCTTGATCTCATTTTGAATCTGTAGGAAATTACTTTAATGAGAGCATTTGTTGCAAGTAGTCCATATCAAACATTAGGTAATACACAATTAGAGGCTCAACCGTTCTCTGAATGAGGTCAACCCACTTATCTTATATTTTGCCAAGTGATTCAATAATCTGCTGTTGCTTGTGTTTTCTTGTTTACCTTGCTCATAAATCAAACTCTGTAACTGTCTATCAATGATAGTAAAGAATGACACCGTTAGGGCGCCTTTAGCGTAGCGGTTAGTGTGAGCTGTGGCTCGCTTCCCGCTTGTCTCTCTGATTTCTGACTCTATCCACTTTCCTATCTCTCAATGAAAGGCATAAGAGCCCACAAATAAACCTTTAAAAAAAAGAACGACACCATTTTAATTATAAGGATATGTCTGCAGCAGGATTGCGTTCAAAATCAATGCAAAGATAGAAGCTAATAATGCTAACTTGTGCAATTTGGCTAACAACATAAATTGAGTATTTTTCATTTTAAGCAACATATTCGAGTCACTTCAAGTTTCAAAAACTTATCAGCAATTAGTTCTCCTGACATCCTGATTGGTCGTCATTTAAAAAACAAAAGCTATTTGAAGTTTGTTAGCTTGTTAGCTTGTTAGCTTGTTGTCCATTGGACAGACTTGAAAAAAGCCGGCATTTTCACTTTATCTACATCATGATGAAACATTTGTGCTTTTTTTGACGTTCTTTTGAGGAGATAAATATGTGCTCCATAAAGACAAAATCATATCATCGCTAAATATAAAGAAAGCTAAAAAAATCTGATAATAAAAGTGGAGTGGTGATAATTCTACAATTCACTTAGCAGACGCTTTTATCCAAAGCGACGTACATCAGAGAGTAAGTTCAACACAAGCAAGGATCTAGAAAAAAGGGAACAATGTCAGTAAGAGCAAACGATCAGCTTTGAGTCTGATTGGACACACAGGTGCTGACAGGAAGTGACCAGAGGCAAAGCACAACATTGAGGACAGTTCTTGAGAGCTCTAATCAGTATAGAAACCATCTTATAAGTCGTCGTTATCAAACAAAAACCATCGTCATTACCATCATCATCATCAATAATATGGAGACCATCATCATTAAGTTAGTAGGTATTCATGAAAGAGCTGGGTCTTTGGCTTTTTCTTAAAGGTGCAGAGGGACTCTGCAGATCGAAGGGAGTTTGGAAGTTCATTCCACCACCGGGGGGCGACAGAGGAGAAGAGTCTAGTCAGAGACTTAGGACCCTGTTGTGAAGGTCGGATCAGACGCCTTTCATTGGCAGAGCGTAGTGAGCGGGGGGGAGTGTAGACCTGGATCAGAGAGTTAAAGTAAGGAGGAGACGTTTTTGTCGCTGTTTTGTACGCGAGCAGCAGAGTTTTAAATTTGATGCGAACAGTAACTGGGAGCCAGTGTAAGGAGATGAACAGCGGAGGTACATGTGCTCTTTTAGGAAGGTTGAAGACAAGTCGTGCTGTTGCATTTTGTATCATCTGCAGGGGTTTGATAGTCCATGTAGGAGGACCTACCAGTAGAGGGTTGCAATAGTCGATGATAAATTGTGTTTCAGTCTTAAAATCTGGTTAGAGCTAACAGTAAGTGTACTAAATCAACTCTTAACTGAGATTATCTGATCACTCTGACTCACAGTTTGTTGTCTCTGCTTCATGCTGATGAACTAAATGTCTTAGGATTTTATTTGCACATATGATGTTAACCACATCCGATTACCATTACATCTGATTAAGGCATTCCTTTATAAGAAAAAATGCTTCCAGCCCAGTGAAGAGGTCGTCAGGGTCTGGTTAGAGGGCTTTGACTATATACCACTAATGACTCAGATGATTGTCATCCCACTAACCGCATTATCAAGTGAAGTCTTCTTTCCATATTTCAGCCGTCTCACTCGTCATGCACAAAGAAAAACACAAGCAAACTCTTCTGTCTGCAGATAAAACTTGCCCGACGGATCATCTCATGGCTGCTTCCAGAGCCGGTGAATAAATTCTCAAGCCGTGGAAACCCCACGACTCTTGGCATTCAGGGGAGATAAAAAAGAATACATTCAGCGTAGAGCTCCTGTAAACGAGCCAACAAACCAACCAGGATGCACTGAAACAGCCACAGATCCCCCGAGGAGGCTTTCATTATCAATGAAACTGCATCTGGTTTTTCCATTCCTGGCACGCAAGATAATGTAATTAGACTGCACATCCAGCAGGGAGAATATGATCCGTACAAAAAGGCCAATAATAGCTCGACCTCTATCTGTTTGTTAGATGCAGGTCTGCAGGATTTTTACATCTTCTGCAGGATTAATGTTGATGATTGTGGTTGAGGTTATTTGTGATGCTAATTATACATGTGAAAAAAACAACAACAACCTTCTCCTGACTCCGTTCCTAATGCTCCACATGCTGCACTCATTAACAAGCTCCACTGAAGGTTTCATAGTTTTAGTATTTTCTTTGTGAAACAACACACGGAGCATACAGACAGTGTCAGTGACAGTTATCTTTACATATTTTTATTAAAGCAAGTTCAAGACAAACAGTGCAATTGAGATGCAGTCAACAATTTTTCAGAAACATTCAAAAACCCAGCATCACTTCTCCCTATAAACAACCCTCCCAGTCCAACAAATAGACCCAGCATGACATCTTTAATCGGCCTTTCTGCACAAACACAAAGTGCGACTTGAATGCTTTGGATACACCGACCTTCCATGACGTGCACGCGAGGAATTCTGCGGTCTGTTTCGCTCGGTGACATTCCAATGAAGTTATAGTTAAAACAAGATGTGCACTCTCCCTGACGATGTTGACAAAAGGCAGTTTAACTTTGTCCAAAAGAACTATGAATTAAGTGTCATGGCTTACCAAGCACAGCTCAGAAAACTGTATAGTTCAACTATAGCTGTTAGGACATGATGCTGCCTTCACTGTCCAGAGATTATGTAGGATCTGTGAGTTTTGAATGTCAGATTAAACAGGTGTCAAATGGACACGGCAAGAGGATGAAATCCTGTCAAGTGTTTGCTTTGAGAAGTCGACCCTCTGCTCCACCCCGTCCACACCACATCATTCACTTCATATTTGGACTGTTAGTCGACGCTGAAGGGGCCTTGATGTCGAAACTGAGACTCTTTGCAGTTGTGCAGCTGGAAGTGTTAGAATGGTGATGACTGGACAGGTGTTTGTGTGTGTGTGTGTGTGTGTGTGTGTGTGTGTGTGTGTGTGTGCGTCTGTGTGTGTAAGCATGCATGTATGTGTTTGTCTTTCTTTTATGTAAGCCCTGCGGTGAATATGAACACTTTGACCTACCTTTTCATACAACCGGTCCTGTAATTGATATGAACAAGCTTGTGCAGCTGACATGAATCTGGAGGAGGCTGTATGGAGATCTGAAAAAACAAGAGCCAACAGATGCTGCTTCAAATCAAAAAAAAATTATGAAGACAGACATTAAAAAACGAGATTTGTGAGACACTTGATTAAATGTCTGTTTCCATGGAGGTCAGAGTTGAATGTTTTACCAGTGATCATCTGAAGGTATAATATGTCACTAAAAAGAGAGTGAATAAAAACTCCCTCTGGATTTGTTGTTCTCGGCTCTGTGTTCACATGGACGGGACGGCCCCACTTCCTTCAGCTTGTTTATGATTCACTAAGAGGCTCAAACGTGTTTCATACATAGCTCAGTATATATATATATTTATTTCTCGTTTACTGCACATAGCTCTGTTTACATCTGTTAGTCCGATCACTGTCCACTTATATCTATTCTTTTATATTTTGTATTTTAAGTTAAGTTTAAGTTTTAAGTTGTATTTAAATTGACACTTTATATTTAGGTTAAAATGTTTCGTACTTGCACTGTTGTTAACTTACTGCTCTGTGTGCCTTTGAATTGCCCCCCGGGGACAAATAACGTTTTTTGAATTGAATTGAATTGAATTGATACATGATTTTTCTCGAGCTAACCCCTCTGTTTTCAATAGCTAGCCCTGCCACCATGTGATGAGCCACTCAGGGAAGCTTTGTTTAGGTCCGTTAAAACGTAGTGTTGTCACAAGAGTAAGTCTAAATGACCTCAAAAGTCAAACATAACAACTGAATCAACTTTGAGATGCATATCATTGCTTGAAATTCATCCTTTACAAAGAACCTTTACATAGTGAGCTGTTTTATGCTAGCTAACATTACCTTGAGAATAGAAACACAGTACTGGGCAGCTGGCGACCAAAATCCCACAACATGAAAACTATACTGTAGGTTCCTAAAACAAACCATCTTGTATGTCAAGTATTGACAGAAAACATGTTAAACTACAGTTGAATTGAACAAGTTGTTTACTTTCTGTTCCACCTACAAAGCCCTCCATAACCTGACTCGTCCCCCTACTGGTCTGAGCTCCTCCAACCCGCACTCTCAGGTCCGCTAACATTTTTGTAGAAGCTGACTCAGGGAGAAACGCACAAAAATTCCAATGTACCTGTACTGTCCTGTACCTGTGCAAATGGCAATGAACATCTATTCTATTCTATCCAAAAAGCTTCTCTGAACTTCTTGATTAAACTCACTTTCACACATTGAATGAAAATAGGTTTAACATTTTAATATCTTAACATCATCAGATATCTTCCTAATGTGCTAAAAGTCGTTCACATTTGATTTGCACAAACAGTACACCTTTATGTCCTCTTTTAGTCTCTAAACTATCTGGACCATTTGTCTTTAGGTGACGATTAGCAGCTTTGATTCAGAGAGCTGAAATGTGACTCCGGAGGTCGACTCTGTCAAAGCTGAAGCTGTGATTAATGGACGACCCCTTCAACAGTCCCTCCATGCAGCCCATGTGGCACTCGCCTCAAATATTCAGCCTAATCCACGGCGTCTGACCCGCCCTCACAGGTCAGGGGTCAGCTATCGCCTGAAATATGGTCAATATGGTGACCTCGTGAGAAAGCAAAGCGGCTGCTTCTCAGTTTACCTTTCGTTTTGAAAACACGACGAGGACGAGGGAGGGGCCGCTTCAAGGATGTGCGTCTATAAATTATCACGCGTTTGATGCCACAGACATGACACAGCAGGAAGAAGATCTCAGCCTCCATAATGGTTTCTCTGGCAGGCTGTCAGATATCTTGACTCGTGGGATGACTCCAGCTTGATATTTATGTGGCCTCGCGTAAATAAAAAAAAAATTACAGCAATTTGTAATTAAGTGGTTGTTTAAGAAAAGAAATTCAATCGCAGAGGAAGTGGAGGGAGGAACATTAAAAGGAGGATGTGATCATGTTCGAAAGAGAAAACCAGGCCAAGTCCCCCCTCGCTCTGCGGAGCTCTGCTGATCCAATCAGAGCTGCAGACAAAAGGAAGGAACATCTTTTTAAAGCGTGTTTTATTGAAAGCCATAAAAAGTGGTCAAGATGAATTGTGCCTTCGGGGGGAATCAGCTTGAAGTTCTTGGATATAAATCTCAGCCCCCCCCCATCCCCCCCCCCTGGAAGTAAACAAACATGTGTGACTTTCCATCTTTTGAGAAATCGATAGAATTGCAAACACAGGGTGGAGTATAAAGGCCAGTCAGAAGAAAACAGAAGGGGGGTGGTTTGTTTAGTTTTTCAAGACTCAAGTCAAAAAGTCTTCTTCCTCTGCCTTATTACTGTTGTTCTTTATTCTCACTTTTTCAACTAATTTTCGGCATTTGACTCTTTCCTCTTAATGCAAAAAATATCCAGTTTTCATCCTTCTTTATTTGTTTGACATTGCACAGATACAGAAAGTTCACTTTGCTCTCCACATTTTGACTTTATATTTGACTTTTCCTCTTTATTCTTGTATTTTCAAGTCTATTTTTGACTTTTGACAGTATTTTCAAAATGCAATTTTAGAAAATATTCCTCCGCTGAATAACAAAAACTTGAAAGTTAAACTGTATTCTGCTGAAGCCCTAAGAGGATGTGGATCCATATTTTCTCAGTTTTCCCTTGGTAACAGGTACATTTCATTAGTTTTTTCCCCTTGAAAACAACAAAAGCAACTTCATTTCTGTTTTTTTTTTTTCCAGATTTCAAGAAATGAGGTCTTTATAATGGAAACATCAGCACTGTCCTCTCGAGATAATGACATAGATAATTTGTGATCTCGACAAAACAACCTGAAATGACTCATTATAACGAGGAAACAGTAAAATAAAATGGCTGGTTATATTTCCGCGTAAGGCTTCTGCACTGTTTCAACTTTATTCTCAAAACGCAAGTTTAAAAAAAGGTCCAGATTTTCTCAGTTTTTCCTCAGACTCCTGTGCCTCATACTCTTCCATACGCTCATCTAACAACAGTGTGTGATCGAGCATGTTTTCTTTGACTCTCAGTGTTGTGGTGAGCAACATTTTGAACAGCAGCACTCTGTTTATTCTCCCTGCCTGTCTGCATTACTTAGACCCTGTTTTTGATTTATTACAGCTTTTTTTTTAAGTGTTTAACATGCTATATGTTTTACCCTGATTTAGACAAGTGACCTCAGATTCCTGCAGTGTTGTTTAAACAGGGAGTTGAGCAGAATCAGAGGGGATCGTTCAGCTAAGGAGGCAAGGCTGAGATGAAATCCAGACGTGACGTCCCACCTTATCTCTCCTGGGTGTTTCCACTCCAAACATCACTCCTGAGCTTAAAAAAAAGATGGAAGAAAAGCCCTGCCCCTGAAACTTTTTCCTCCTCCTCCTCCTCCTCATCTCTTTCCTTCCTTTGACTGGATTCCTAGCACTCACAACTTTCTGTTCTCAGGATGTGACTCAAAAGTGTTTCTACAAAAACAGCCCCGGTGATGACAGACGGGTCTGGCCGACAGGTGACAATGACAGACGGGTTTCTAACACTCCAGTAGCCGAGCTGTAGCTTCATTTTCCCTCCTTTTGCTCTCAAGTAGAAATGAGGTGCAACTTTTATGGCTTCACCTTCTTTCTGCAAAACACCTTTTGAGTGTTAGAGCTCAGCTTTCATGTATTTGAAGGAGATAGCCGTGTGTGCTGCTGCCATCTAGTGGCTGACTAGAGCTCTCCTGGCAGACACTTCAACACATTGAATGTCCTCTGTAGTGCAATTCATTTCAAAGCAAATGTAAACTCAATGTGCTTTACAGAAGGAAAAAAACAAGCAAATATAAAGTAAACAATAACAACAATAAACAAAGGAGTTAAAAAAAGGGAGATAAGCAAACATTAAAGACCCCTTTAAAGTAAAAATGTGTAACTTTTCCATCATAAAATAGTAGTTTTAAAGTTGATCTAAAATCTTTCAGCAGGGAGAATAGTGTCTCTGTGATGTCCACAGAGTGCACTGGTCGCCTGTTTTCAGAACTGTGTAACTTTGGTCGCAGGCTAGAGTTGACTCATGGCTTCATGGCACTAGTTCACACAGCAGCCTTCAGCTAAAAAGAAGCCAGTTAGTCCGTCTCTGTACAGTTTGATACCATGGCCTAGGCAAATAGACTCAAAAGGACAGTGAAGGCAGAAGCTAAGGACATTTCCACACCTAACCCATGTGATTCAGATAAGATTTGAGTTTGTTTGTCAAGTTTGTGTGGTTCCTTTGCACTAGTGTGAAAGCTGGCACACGATCCTGGTGCAGGGCCAAACCCCTCACACTGAAATGGCTTGAAAAGGTGGGTCTCTGTAGTAAACAAACCAAACTCGATCCAACCCAACAGGGACCTATTTTGTGTTTGTTTTGTATTAAAGGTCAGACGGCTCGCCTGCACTCTGACCTTTGGATAACACCTAATTTGATAAATTATGACCTTCCATTCACTATTTCCAGCCTATAATAGCCAATAAGAACACAAATAGGAAAAAAAAGGTATCTACCCCTGTACTAACATATGTATTCCTGCCGGTGAATTCTCTACGCGGCGTTTATGTTAACTTCCAGAGTTTTTACAGTAAGGAATTCCAACCAATAACAGTGAATTTCCCTTGCGTATTACACATTTTCATCGGATTGTAAATGTCCCGTGTGAACACAGACCAAACTTGAGTAAATTATGCAACAATGTAACTAACTGGTCCATGTTTTGGGAGAAAAAGAGAGCGACCGACCCCAGAAAAAAAAGCAGCAATCCCATGGCAGAGTGTACATTACTTGGGAATAACAGTGGACCACGTACTGAACCCTGTGGCACCCCACAGTGAATTCTAAAAAATAAAAATAAAAAATAAAATCATCAGATGTAAAGTTGCAGTGTTGTGTACGGCTGAAGGACAGGTCCCGAGAGGTAAATGTCATTTCCCAGTCTGCCTAGTAGCACGTTATGATCAACTGTGTCAAAGCAAGAATTCCGGTCTAATAATACTAGGTCTGTGATTGAATCATTGTCGACACTCAGATTGTTGATTAAATATAGCTAAAAAAACAATAAACTTAGAGTTCTTCATCATCCACTTCTCATCCTTTATCTCCACAGTTGTTTTAAAATCGCCTCCGCCTCAGGGTGTTTGTAGATTTAGTGAAGTTGCCGTATTTGATTTTGATCCATACAAACATTTCCACTTTGCAGCCTGGCGGAAGAAATGAAGATTAGTGAGGCCTAGCTCTGTCCATATGGAGCAGAAGAAAAGCACAGGCAGTAAACACAACATGTTGGATTTAGTGTAAGCCTGTGTCAAGATTTGGCATTTTTAGATCCTTGTCCATGAAGTTGTATATTGACACTTGAATTATATAGTTACACATTGCACCCCTGATTTATTTTTGCTAACACACTATAATGGGATCAAGACGTGCAGTGATTGAAAGCTTTCCGCACGGTAAAGCTGCACAGTGCAGATGTAGCTTCGTTATAAAAGGTTGAAAAAAAAATTGCAAATAAGATTGTCTGAGTTTTCAATGCAGATCTGCGAGTAATTGCCCTCAGGGGAGAGCTGTATCATTTCACAGCATCTTAAAGAACAACATGGGCGCACACACAGATGTGTGGAAATGTGAATTGCAGCCACCACCTAAAAATAACTAAAAACTTCACACAGCACAAGCTCCGAGCAGTGTGTTTAGTGCGTGCATGTGTGTGCGGTCTTTGCATGTGGGTGCAGTACTTTCCATGCGTGGTTATGACTTCTTGAAAGACTTCATCAATGTCAGTTTAGCAGACTAACCCCCCTCCCCCTTGCCTCCCAGTCCTCATGTCTTAAACCAGGAGCCAGAAAACATCTCATATCTACTGTACCTTGAAAACCACAGATGGAGTAATTCCCAAATCTGAAATATCTGAGAAAAAAAAAGTGGGCTTAGTTGAAATGTCACAAAAGTTGCTTGCAGCCTGTTACAACATGGGTTGAGTTAATGTCCCGCCCTTGACTGGTCAGATGGCCAATAATAGGGGTGGCACATAGGGTGGCCAATCAGATTTCAGGAGGGGGTCCCATGCCACTCCTGGAAATGGAAATCTGACCTTGTGGTAGCGGTCCTGGCAGGTTTTAGACATCCATCAACCCCCTGACTCCACCCAAAGCAGAAGGAACCCTGTGTGTCTGTATGAGACGCTGACAGCCGTAACAAAGCATCAGTATGTGACATGTTGGGAATAAGACGTATTTATGCCATCAACTATGATGCTCTTGTTTTACCTGCAAGATGCAGGTTTATCAAAGTCCTCGATAGTCACAGACGATCAGCAGAACATCAAAACATTTCTTCAAGAAGAGTGTTTCTAGTCACTTATTCCTTTAATATATAATTTCCTTTATGTAAATTTTTCTTCTTTCCATTAATGTTGACATATATATATATATATATATATATATATATATATATCTTTTCTTTTCCTCTCAATTATCTTCAATTTTGTTTCTGTTTATTTTTCTTGCTACTTCCCACTCAGCCACTCACTTTAATGCATTACACTGCCACACACACATTCACACTTTTCTTATACACTCCCTCAACTTACTACTTGACTTTTATTATATCTACTTTAATTCTATTTGTCTTTGCTAATGTTTTGCGTATTTTAATTTTGTTTTGTTTATTTCTATTTTGCCTGTTTTTGTTGCCGTTGCTTTAATTGTCATGTCTATGTGCACATTTTTGTTTTGTACTTGTTCACCTTATCACAATAAAACAATATATCTATATATATCTATATATATAGATATATATAGTTTGAACTGAATAAATACAGAAAGATGCAGATTTTTTAAGTTTTTGCCTGTCATGCATTTGCATCTTAACTGATCTGTGCAGAAAGAGCAGCTTAAAAGCAAAGAAATGCAAAGATTCATCTGAGAAAACTGCAAGTCTTGCAATTCTCATGAACTATGATTGGTAGCCCTTGTATCCTCATGTAGGAACAGTAAGCTGTGCTTTTGGCCTCCTGTACCCCGTCTCCTCCCTACATGTATCCTATCGGAGAAGCAGAGCAGTAAAATATTTTAAAGATCTTTAAATCACTTAAGCCGGGCATAAATCACCGCGCTGCCCTCTCTTAGCCTGTGGCACATTGGCAGCGATTAAGATAATACGCCTGAAAGCGGAGCACCATCAACCCTTTCCAAAATGGAACTGAACCTCTGCTGAATGTGGAAAAAGACGGCCTCGGGGCTGCAGCAGCGGCAGGCGTGGAAACCTGAAAATGTACTCATCCAGCGCTGAGAATGCAAAGTCTCTAAGCCTCCCTGTCTCTGAGAATAAAGAGGAGGAAGGGGAGGGGGGGGGGGGTTCTTTATGAGGAGAAACATTCAAAAATGCTGCTTAGTTGCCTTTCAATGCTCTTGTTTCCACTTGTAGTTTTTATTTTAACTAGCTGCGAGGGTCGGCTCTGTTGGTTTGGCTACAGAGAAGCAAACTTGAATCAATCAATCAATCGATGAAATTGATGAAATCCCCTGGTGAGGCCTTGGCTCTGCTGTAATTGACCAAAATAGATCCGGGATCTGCTGAACAACTCACCAAAAGCAGGACTCTAAGGGTAGGAGGATGTGGTCTGGAGCATGGACCAGGACTATCGAGGACATTCAGTTCAGACGATCCTGTAGGGAGGAAGCTGAGATCCTGACGTTGCATTCATTTGTTTGCAAACTGCAATGCTAACCGCTAACCACAAGTAGCATTAACTTGGCATGTTAAAATGAATATAGCTAGTGTCTGTGATGAAGTTGCTGCCCTTTGTTAAAACTCCTGTGAGGAAGTTTTGGGTTTGTGTTAATTTTGGCACCCCCAGTTGACAAAGCAGTACCTCTAACTATTCTCCAAAATTTTCATGAACATGTGTAAGTAGTGTTTTTATTTAACAAAAATGTCATCTTGCTTTCTTTTAAAAGTCAGATACATCACTCATCAAGAATCTTTGCTGTGGCGTCTCTTCTCCTCTGTCGCCCCCCGGTGGTGGAATGAACTTCCAAACTCCATTGGATCTGCAGAGTCCCTCTGCACCTTTAAGAAAAAGCTAAAGACCCAGCTCTTTCATGAATACCTACTAACTTAATGATGATGGTCTCCATATTATTGATGATGATGATGGCAATGACGATGGTTTTTGTTTGATAACGACGACTTATAAGATGGTTTCTATACTGATTAGAGCTCTCAAGAACTGCCCTCAATGTTGT